>NC_083730.1:23597708-23920000 GCF_028564815.1 Eubalaena glacialis | reverse complement strand
TTTCTTTATCACAAAAACTTATCACTAGATGATGATAAAACTCTCCTAATTCCACTAAGACTCCTAGATCCTGAGGCATACTTTCCTGGTGATCTCTCATTCTCAGGCAGGAGGTGACACCTCTACTGGAGGTCTTTAACTCAGAGGTCAGGCTTATCGTTTCTTCCTCTTGTTATTAGTCATTGCAAATGATGCATGAAATAGGCCAGCTACACTATAAGTGGGTCTGACTTTCAGAACACTAATAGTTTACTACCGTGCAGGGTGTTGGTGGCAAAGAAAAACCATTAATGTACATGTGAGACATTTAATATCTATCATCTTATTTAATCTACATAACAACCCTAAGGATGAGACTATTACACTCCTTTTATTGCTAAGGAATATAAAGCACAGAAAAATTGTATAACATGTCCAAGTTCACACAGCAAGTAAGAGGCAGAGCCAGAGTTAAACCTAGTCTGACTTCATAATCTGTATAGTCTTTTTGCTATTCCCAGAATCTCAAATTCCACACAACTATATTGCGATAAAAACTCTTAAACTGACTTCCATTTAACTGTCTTATCATTTTACCTTAACATTACTCTTTCCTCTGTAAAACTCAATTGATGACAATGGCAAAATGCTCAAGGCTAGTACATCATCTCTTTTCTGTTCCATCAGTTGGATTTCAGGCTTCACTAAGAATCAGTTGTTTTGATTCCCATCTGTTTATACTAGCTGCATTCATGCATTAACTAAATTAACAATTACATAAAGCAGTAACATATAAATAAGACGCTGAACTTGTATGAAAATTGATTATTTTAAAAAATTTCAGTAAAGACGAGTACCTTAAAGAAAAAAAAAAGATGCTGTTGAACTATGGGTGAGACAACTGTAAAATCCTGGGGTAAAAAAACTAACATAGAATAACTTTGCACTCACTGTAAAGTTCTTGCTAAATTCAAAAGAAACATATTGGAAATTGTATGGAATATGGTCATTGAATGTGGTTTTATTGAAGGACTACGCTGGTTGGCAGTCCCATTCTCAAATAAAAGGCTTTGGCCCTAAATCCTGAGTTAAATAAATACAATTTATTTAAGTTAAATAAATAAAATATCTAAGACACCTATGCATAACTACCCATGATTACTTTTTGGAGTAATCACCCATTACCAGCGCCAACTGCGTTAAGATTAGAGGGTTTCAAACGGTAACAAAGATGTCAAATATACAACTAAGGCATAAAACTATGGGGTTATACTTTTCAAAGGTCTTAACGCGAAGCTTGCCAGAATAGATTTCTTCTCATGAATATATCATGCTATTCCTAGTTCCTCAAAATAAAGCAGCTAGGTGCTGCTGAAAAACACGTCACAATCTCAGCAGATCCTTCTCTTAAACTTTCTTTTTTTTTGTCCCTCAACAAATTCATAATGTATAAAAACTAATTCTCTCTGGACATCATTTCTAACCTGTGTGACTGCAATAGTACCCTCCACCCCGCACCAAATAGGTCTCCTTGCCTCCATTCTTGCCTCACTCCCATCCATTCTCTATAGTTACTTTAGGCAGATGATGCTTTCTAAACAAAGCACCTATCACATGCTCACTTCTTTGCATAAAGTGCTTTAATGGCTCCCTTTTACCATAAGGATAAAGTCAACAGTACGGCACACACAAGGCTCCTCTGTACTTGGTACCTGATTACTTCTCTCTAGCCTTATCTCTGTACCCCTCTAGCCTTATCTCTGTACCCCTTTCCCCCTCCTCACTTCTTAAACTCTGTGGGTGTGCTTCCACCATATTAAACTCCTATGCATGCTCCCTTGCTTCCATGATCAGAATGTTCCTTTATTCTTGCCCCTTTACTACCAGCTCTGCTTAACTCCTGGTAGCCCTTCAGATTTCAGTTTAGATGCCTCATCCTCTGCGGAGCTTCCTCTCCCTCAGGACTGGTTTGTGTGCCCTCCCTAAGCATTCTCAAAGCACTGGGTGGTTGGCTATAAGTATATGCCACGGGGTGGCCATATAACATTTGTTGAAACAAAGATCATTTTTCTATATAAGAACACTGGGTCCTTATACATATTGCTTTGCATCTAAGCATTTTTGTTGAGCTTTCCCAGCCTTTCATATTCTGGCCCCATACTGCTAATCCAATCCTGTTGAAGGGAGCTGATTATGCTGACTTTATGCTATGAAGCTACTGAATATGTTATTCAATAACAACTTTACTCAACCTACCACTGAACTTTTGGATCTGAACCACAAATGAAGATCCTGTTTCTCCTTCCAACAAACTGTAGAACTTAGAAACGGCTGCTTTCTCACTGCTGGATCTTAGGTACCTATCACGAAAACACTTTCAGAGTCAGGTTTTCTCTAACCTGAAGGTTATATTCAAGAAGACTGGGGGGTGGGGGTGGGTGGGTGGTGCAGCTAAAAGCAAAATTGCAAAGAAAGCACTTAGTGCAGTAACTGGAGGAGGTAAGAAGGGCAGAGTGCAATCAGTCGAATTTACGCTACTGTAAAACATGAAAGTTTTTATTATAGAGTGCTGCTGTAAGTTTATATCTACAATGAACTACAAGGTTAAATTGATAGTGTAACTTCTGAGTATAGGAAAATATATCTGCTTTTGTTCCACAAAAGACAGTGAATTGGAAGACCAGAACAATAAAACTTCTACATCTACTTATCATTTATACAGGCTAAATCTCTAGGAAACTCCCTCAGTCAGCACAGTAGGTGCTGCTTGAGGTTGAGAACTGCAATCATTTTCCATTGGCCAATATGTGACTGATGGAGAGATGCCTAAGGAAGTCTGAAAGGGGTGGAATGAACGCCTAATTCTTCATACTACACACTCAGGGGAGTTACTATCATTATCTGGACACATGAGTTTCT
The DNA here is from genome assembly GCF_028564815.1 of Eubalaena glacialis. NCBI lineage: Eukaryota > Metazoa > Chordata > Mammalia > Artiodactyla > Balaenidae > Eubalaena > Eubalaena glacialis. The sequence goes on along the minus strand of NC_083730.1, from coordinate 23,917,102 downwards.
TCTCTGAGCTACAACTCAACAAGAAGGCAGTCTGCTAGAATCACACATTTTCTAACAAAGAGGGCCCTGATCATCCTGCAGAAAAACACTGGGCAACTTCCATTAAGGACAAAGGGAGAGTTAGCTTGAGAGTCTAGGGTTGGCCCCTCTCAACGCTTAGTGTAGTGAACATTATTAGAAAGCTGCATTAAGAAACTTCTCTAAATGCTTCTGAGACTATAAGCAACTGTCAGGTGCACCTTAGTAGAACACTTTGTTTAATACCTAGTAGGTATATTATTAACTAAGAAAATATGCCTAAAGGTACACAGACACTATTGGGCCTATGGATGGTACAAATAAATAGATGTTTAATACATGGCTCATTAGGAAGACAGAGAAGACAGACGGTTGGAGTGTGGACCATCTCTCAGATAGGGGCGTAAGATAGGCTTACCCTGCCCAAAAGGGTCATGTGCTTAGGTTTTGCAGATCAGGGGAAAGAGGGAACAGGAAGACAGCAAAGCTAACCCCTTTTACGCCACTGCCAACAGAAATAGAAGTATTTCTTTTCGCTCCTCAATTTTATAAGACAGTTTTAACACAGTAGCCTTAACTCAGATCAGGAAACCTATAGGAAACCTCATCAATCACATTATTGTTTCTATGAGAACATGCATATTCTGAGCTCCCAACAACCAACACACGGTTTCTAGAATATATATACACGTTATAAAGTTTGGGACAATTTGAATAGGCAGAGTTCTAAACAGATGGCACAAACTAAGCAGAAAAAACCAATTTGTTTTACTATTTTGCAGGTAGAGGAGGTAAAAAAGCTTTTTAGAGTATTTTAGATTGAGTTTCTATTTGAAAGTACAATGATGTTTTAAAAAACCATTGAAAAATTTATAATCTCAGAGTGTCACAAAACTCATAAGCCATAAAGGTACTGAAAAATTAGACTGCACTTTAAAATTGCTGCATGGCAAAACTCACCAAATACAACGTAAAAAAATTATTTACAACTCACATCACAAATGGCTAATTTCTCTCTCTTACACAGGTACCCATATACCTACCCTTATATATCAAAACACCAAAACCCAACAGAAAAAAAAGGTGAAAGAAATAGCTCACAGAAAAGGAAATATATAAATGGCTCCAAACATGAAAATTCCCATTTTCACGTGAACTGAGGTATCATTTTCCACCTATAAGACTGTCAAATATCAAAAACAAATAAACAGTGCTAGTAAGAATGGGAAAAAAAAACCCTTATATTTAGCTGCTGAGAGTATAAACTCCTCAAGGGCAGTTTGCAATATCCATCAATATTATAAGTCAAGTATCCTTTTGCCCCTACAATCCCACTCATAGAATTGAGTCTGTAGGAATACTTGCACAGGGGCAAATGACCTTTGCATTATATTACTGTTTGTATTAGTGTGAGGCTGGTACAGCTATATAAGGGAATACTCTGCAGTCATAAAACTGGTTGACTTAGGGAGACAGGGTAGGAGGGTGACAATTTTCCTTGTACACTTTTATTTCTTACAAATTTTGAACCATACAAATGCATTAGTTTTTTTTTCCAAAGAAATATTAAATTAGAAAAATTTAAAAATTAGTTATGAAGAAATGATACACTTTATTACACTAAGCATATCAATCAGACTTTTGGCTAGTTCTGAGCTTTAAAAAAAATTTATGAACAGCAGGGTAAACGATTTCATAACCTCGAAGCGGAATAAGTCCAAGAAGTAAGGACTAACAATTGTTTTCTTACAGCTACAAATAAAAACCAACATATGGCAAGTTCTATACCAGACTGCGTAGAGATTAAGAACTAGGATAGCACTAATGACTTGCATAGCTGCAATTTTTTGATTTGCAAGTAAATTCTCCCAAGAGAAAGTCTCCAACTTATCTCCCTCCTGTAGGAACCCATTTCCCCTTTCTCTCTCACTGTGGCTGGGACTGTGTTTCACCTTAAAACTCTTTAGCTGCAGCCAGAATTCTGGTCCTCTCACTCCCTGGTAGAGTAGCAAAGGTTGGGTCTTGCTTCTCCAGGGTAAAGAGAGCCTCTTCCACCAGCTGCCTGAGCAGTTAAGAGGGAGAGGTCCTCTGTTTCTGGGAGAGGAGTTGAAGAAATGGAATTGAAATGATATCTTCAGTGTTTCTGAAACCATGGTGTGCAATACCAATTGAATAGGTTCCAAATGTTTCAGTAAATTTGCTGGGGGGGGGGGGAGCGGGGGGCGGGTCACAATCAGAAAAGCTTAAAAGCACTAGACTAGATCTTTAAGGCCACTTTTTAATTCCATGAAACACTTGGAATGACATACTTAGAAGAACCAGATGTAGAATTACAGTCTGTAATGTAGATATGATTCCAGTCCAAATTAATTCACCTTAAAATAGGAAGATTATCCAGATTATATGGGTGGCCCTGACCTAATCACGAGTCCTTTAAAAGAGTTTTCTCCTTCTGGCTTCAAAAGTAGTCAGATGTGCTCTGGCTAGCCCGGAAGCAAGCAGACAATCTGTGCTTGATCTGCCCATGGAGACCTCGTGGCAAGGAACTACAGGTGGCCTGTAGGAGCTGAGAGCTAGAAGGAAAATGGAGGCCTCAATCCAGAAATCTTGTTCTGTCCTTTAATTTTGCTTATTACCTTCTTTAGTTTTTTAGTGCTGCCATAACAAGTTACCCCACATAGTGGCTTCAATGTCACAAATTTTTTATTTTACAATTCTGTAGGTCAGAAGTCTGACATGGGTCTCAACAGGGCTAAAATCAACGTGTTTGCAGGGCTGTGTTTCTGGAAGCTCCAGGGAAGAATCTATTTCCTTGCTCATTCAGGTTATTGACAGAATTTAGTTGCTTACCATCATAGGACTGAGCTCCCTGCTTTCTTGCTGACTGTCTGCTGAAGGCCATTCCCAGCTTCTAGAGGCCACCAACATGGCTTGTGGCCCTGTCTCTCCATCTTCAGAGCCAGCAATGGAGGTTGAATCCTTCTCATGCTTCAGATCTCTCCCCTTCTTGTATCTGACCCAGCTGGGAAAGTTCTTCTGCTTTTAAGGACTCCTGGGTTTACACTGGGCCCACCCAGATGATCTCAGACAACCTCCCCATCTCAAGGTCCATACTCCATATACATATTCAGTTTCCAGGGATGTAGAGTGTAGGCATCTTCAGGGAAAGGGGGTTTATTCTGCCTACCGTATTACCATTTTCCCCTTCCTCCAATTATTTCCTCCATTCTTCCAGGTCCCTGGCTTTTGAACAAAGGAAAGTATTTGGTTCAGAAAAAATTTAAACCCTAACCCAAGAATAGAGACCCAATGTCTAGGGCAGTCGCCAGATATAAGTAGCTAGATATAAATACAAGAAAAGTCTGGGGATCACGGGCACTGGAGTAGGGTGAAGGGATAGACTATTGATAAAAATCAAAATAGGTAGAAAAGAAATATATAAGCCAGGGTGTTGACAAAGACAGGGTGTTTATGTTGAGAGATAAGTGATTTGGTAAGAGATGCACAAGTAAAACCTGGCCTCCACTTGTCCTAAGGGATTTGGCTAGGTGTTCCTAGCTAAACCACTCCTTCTTTGGCCCAAGAACATCCACAAGCCTGATGCTTAAACTTACCCATTCAAATATTAAATTCCCTATAAAGATGCAGGTGCTAATTCCAGGTGATATACAGGAACTATCATAATTTCTGCTCTCAAGGAGCTCACAGTAAGGAAAGGAAAGGAGCTCACAGTCATGAAAACAATACTGATATAATACTGATATAAGATAATTGCTTTAATGAAAATAGGCATACAAAGCAGTGGGAGCATAGAAAAGGAGAGGGCTTTGTTGCTTCCAGAAAATGAAAGAAGACTTCAATGGCATTTGAACTTAGGCTTGAAGACAGTAGTTCTGCCAGGTGGGAAGGAAAGTAGAGGGAACTGCAAGTGCCAAAGCAGGAATCAAGAGCAGAAGATGGCCACACCTGGCTCAGTGCTGTGGGAGCTTTAAGTGACTGGAGGGTAGAATGGCAGGGGAGCAGGTCAGATGGGGGATGACTCAGTCTTTAACATGAGGCAAGGGAGTTTAAAGTCTATCTTGTAGGTGCAAAGAACTTGTTTTGTTTTTTTAAAGAAGTCCCACACGTTATGTGAAGTGTCGCAGATTTTCAACAGAGGATTTTGTTTTCCAGAAATTAAATTCATTGTATTTCCCATTCATTTCATCAATTAGCTACAAATATAAGGTGATTTAAGAAAGCTAAAACCCTTATAAACACACACCAAAACTATGTGTATTTTCACTTTGGATCATCCTTGGGGTATATCTTTCTTCAGAAATTCTCTCCAAGAGGTTTTATTTTAAAAGGGAAATCAGTATACACACACATAAACACACTTTAATAACAATGAAGAGGGGGAGTGAAACTCCTTGAGTAGTTCTTTTTATCTTCAAGAAAATTAGAACTCTGGGCTTGATATTTAAATTACCCCCAGCTCCCACCCCATCCATCTCCTAATTAAGTGGCCATCACTTACCTTCTCCCAGATTTTATCATCTCCTAAACATGCCTTATTCTTCCTTATCTCTACCCAGATATTTCCCTAAATAACCTGGAAAATCCTCCTAGTACTTCCCCTCCCCGCGCCCCCAAATCTTCTGAGTAACAAACTCTTCTGAGTAATAAACACAGTCATTTGGAAAAGATAAAGACTGTGTGTGAAAGGCTCTATGAACTCAAGAATAATACAAATATAGATATGACTCTATCACAGCTACCACTTACTAATACTATTCCAAGGTCTAGTTTAAAGGAAATAATGTAAGGAAAAAAAACTGATTATCTGCAGGACTGGGTTCTAATCTACCACCAGCGTTTGCTTGTGGTTTTAATGTTAGGTCATTCAACCTCTAGCTCTTTTCCAATGCTTTTATCTTTTGACCTAGTCCCTTTTCTCTTAGGAAATACAAAATCACTTCTTTCTGAAGTCTAAAAAGCACTTGGGACAATCAGATACTACCATATCTCACATGCATACATCTATTCTTCCTTTCCTCAAGAAAAGTAGGTTGAATTATAGCTGGGAACATAAGACTTTGAATGGACCATCACAAACCATCTTTGGGAGCTCTAACAGGCCACCAAACCTCTATCTCTCCCTTCATGGCTGAGGAACTATAATTAAAGTTACTTCTCTCATTTGGTTGTTGCAAGGATTAAATGAAATAATGTATTAAAAATACTTATTACAATGCCTGTGGTCAGTAAAGGACAGCTTTTTTAGGCTACCTAACCCCCCTCCCCCCACCACCATTTCAAGTATTTCATGAGTAAACTGAGCCAATAGGCTTGGCTTTAAAATAGTAGAATTCGTAGCACACTTTTCAGTTTTCCAAACTCTCCTATATTTTCATTTAATCATCATAACAGAGTGATGATTGGCTTAATAGCTTTAGGAAGGATAGGAAAGAACTAAACTGAAAGAGCTTAGAGATCTCCCAGCTGGAAAGTCAGATCTCAAACACAAGTTGCCTTAATAATTCCATACTCCTCTCACCACTCCATACTATTTTTCTCTAAAAGCATTAGAGAAACACATTATTTTATATGTACATTTCATGATATATTAGAATTAATGAGGGGATCATATTCTTTAATGATTTTATATATAAATAAGATCCCTTTCCTCTTGGAAGAGTCTAGACAGAGTATTCAAAACTCCTATAATTTTACAAGGACTCAATTTTTCAGTATTAAGAGCTTCAAAGACTGATGAATATCAGCTAAATCCCAGTAAGAGAGTGTTTCTTAATGCACACAACTTAATCCAACATTTAAATAAATTGTTTAGATTGGCAATGCAATGGATTCCTAAACGCACAATATAGAAACAGCTTTCCTTTCCCGGGTTCAAGGGCCCTTCTTGTAGCTCTAGTCAAAATTTTCTGAAATTATCTGTTAAGAATACTGTTTCACTCTAGACATCACTATGTCAACACTTCAAACAGCTTCATTTATGTGATTTTAGTTTTGATTACCAGTATTCATATGGACATCTAATGCCCTAAATCAAGTAGCATCTAAAACAAACAGATCCAAACAACTTTAGGTTGACTGGCTCCTCAGGTAAAGGCAAGAGGGAAGAAAACCCCACAACATGAAAACTAAAATGATAAATAATAAAATGGCAATTTTCTAATCCAACTATTCAGTTCAATAAAATAAACAGCAAGTATCTGCTATGTTTCAGGTACTTTAACTGACATTAAGATGACTGAGATTCAATTCTGCCCTCACTGACTTGTACCAAACTTCAAGCACCAAAGGGAATTGGTGTCTACATGTGTTCAAGTACAGATATTGATCTGTCATTTTCTTTTCTTATACTGTTGGTTGGTGGTGGCGTTCAAGCCTTTTATATCCTCGCTGCTTTGTCTGCTTGTTCTACCACTTACTGAGTTGGAGTGTTCAAGTCTCTAATTCTATTAGCTTGAGACCCTGGATAAGTTATTTGTATCCCCATAGATCTGTTTCCTTATCTGTATGGTGGAAATAAGAATGGATCAAATGAGATGATATACTACCTGACACATTTAAATGTCTGTTATTATTATTTTTAAATCAAATGAATCAATTTTCTATAGAAAGTTAAAAAACATTAAAAAAATTTAAATCCTGAAGATAAAACTTATATTTAGATTGTGAAAAGCATGTTAAGATATTATAAACTTTACAAAACTGGGAGGAGATATGTTGAAGTCAACCTAATTGGTAATTTGAAACCTGGTTTACTTTTACATGATTTTAGGAACTCTTTTTGGACAAAAATAAGAATATAAGAGCTACAAGAGATAATCTAGTTCAATCTCATATGTGAAGAAAACTGAAGCTGAGAATTGCCCAAAGTTATAAACTAATGATTCCTAAATACCCCAATTCCCTAAATACACCATTCTCTCAACCTGCCTTATTTTCCTAGTTGATTCTTAGAAGTGGAGAATTCCCTGCATATATAAAGGTATTTTTAAAAACAGAGGTTAAACTAAATTTAAAATCCCCCTCCTTTTTCACGTAGTTTAGACAAGAGGATCGACATACTTAACAAAAAAAGGGCTCATATTTGGCCTTTCACTAAAGCTGTGACACCCAGAAGAGGGTGTAAATTAGAGATGAAAGGCAGAACAATTTTCCTAACTGGGGATTTTAAAATTAGGTTCATGCCCTTTAGAGGATGTTAATAGAAAGCTGAGAATTACCTCTGCATGGGAATCATATAATGGAATCAGATTCATTTGTAAATGATTCTCTTCCAGACTACAGACTAGCTTAGGTCTTTACCAGGAAATACATTTCAAAAGTGCTGATTTTAAAGAAAATTTTAAGACATTGTAAACTTAAAAAAATATAATATATATCACTAACTAGTGGTATATATGTCCTAGGAAAAACTTACTAAAATTACAATTTTTGGTTTCAACTAGCATTTGCTCAGCGTACAAATCTAGCAGTAAAAAAAATGATAAACTTTACCCTGCCTCATATATAATTTATTATCTCTATACTTTCCATTGTACAGTGAATCTGTACTAATGACATCTTCCCATACCTGATCCTCACAATGGAGAGCGGATGGGGGAGGGCCGGGAAGAACAGCTGGATGGACTAGCTTTACCCCCCCCAGAGGAAACCGAGACTCAGTGAGGTTGGGCGATTTGTCCATGGTCACAGGCCACAAATGGTAAAGCCAGCTCTCTAACAAGTTTCCTAACTCCAAGTTCAATGTCCTTTCCTGCAGGTACTGGTGGAAAGGTAGAAGATAAGCCAAAGGGGAGGGGAGAGTGGTATAGAAAGGGGGACAGTAATAAAAAGGTCAGCCCAAAGGGCAAACATTTTACACTGGTAACCTTCTAGTAGTTTGGAACTATTACCTCCCCACTCTCTTCTAACTATGTTTAAGACGAAACTACTTTATGCTTACCTTCAACTACATCTGCAGCTCATTAAATAATTTTCTTTATTATTTTAAGACCTAGTCTTATTATTTCATGATACCACTTTACCTGTGGTCAAATCAGGCTTCCCTGCACACAATGAACTGCAGTTTTCGCTTACTGGACAAAGGCAACAAACCATGCCCAGATGAACTGTTCTTCAATCTCGAACACTGGCATGAAAGAGGTGCTATAATTATGCAGTGTAACTTAAAATTCTCAAAATCAGTCATGGAATAAAGCCTCAAAGTATTCAAATAACATTAAGCTGTGCATATTCAATTTAGCATAGTTTGGCTTGGCATTACTAGTATTAGAATATCATTTTAAAAGCTTAAATATCAGATATAATCCTTATAAATGTCTATATGGTACCTAATGGTAGTACGAGAAAAAAAGTTAAAAGTAAACATGCATTATGGTATATAAGCCATTTGAGAAGGATTAAGATGCAGTTTAATAAACATATCACTTTAGAATCACCTGAAGATCAATGGGGTTTTAAAACAGATTATCCATAATGTTTGGAGTTTCCTAAAGGAGTTGTTTTTTTTTTTTGGCCTGTGCTGCGCAGCATGTGGGATCTTAGCTCCCTGATCGACCAGGGATCGAACCTTGCCCCCTGCAGTGGAAATGCAGTCTTAACCACGGGACCGCCAGGAAAGTCCCTAAAGGAGTTTTTAAACTGCGAATACACTTTACTATTTGGTATCTTATGACCACTTTTTTTTTTTTTAACATTTTTATTGGAGTATAATTGCTTTACAATGGTGTGTTAGTTTCTGCTTTATAACAAAGTGAATCAGTTATACATATACATATGTTCCCATATCTCTTGCCTCTTGCATCTCCCTCCCTCCCACCCTCCCCATCCCACCCCTCTAGGTGGTCACAAAGCACCGAGCTGATCTCCCTGTGCTATGCGGCTGCTTCCCACTAGCTATCTATTTTACGTTTGGTAGTGTATATATGTCCATGCCACTCTCTCACTTTGTCCCAGCTTACCCTTCCCCCTCCCCGTATCCTCAAGTCCATTCTCTAGTAGGTCTGTGTCTTTATTCCCGTTATGACCACTTTTATCTATAATTTTTTCATTTTGAGTTTAAATTACAAATCCTATAGGGCATAAATTACATTTAAAAAATTCTGTCACAACCCCATAGATTTTAAAATAATACTGTGGTAATCATCATGAATACTTTGGCTCTCTCCTGTAGGCACACGATTGTAACGCAATTTCTCGCCCACTTGAAGTTAGGTGTGTCCAGATGACTTGCTCTGATTAATGAAGTATGAGCGGATGTGATCATTATTACTTCTGGGTCTAACATTTAAAGACCAGTGTGTGCTGTGCCACTGTCTCTCATCCTTCGGGCACAGGGGAAGACCAGCTAACACTTGAGATGGTGGCTGCTTCACTGGTCTAAGACTCTGAATGACTAAAATGAGCACAGCCCCTGTGAATAAGAAATAAACCACTGTTGTTTCAATACTGAGATGCTGGGGTTCTTTGTTATCACAGCATCATTTAAGCCTATCTGGATAGAGGTGCCATGTGCCTAACAGGCATTTAGACATCAGTTCGTTCTAGTTCTATCACCTTAGACGAATATAGTAATGTGTGAAAACTGTCTGCTCAAGCCGAGGAAAGGTGAACGAGATTAACAGAGTGGTTCGAATTAATTTCAGATTTAACTTAACAAAAGTACTATGTGCTTATCACTTACAGTTTCATATATGTCAATTTATTTGTGTACAATTCATAGTCCCCAGAGGTGTTGTAGATATGATAATACCCAGCTGAAGAAGAATCTGAAGCCTAGGGAGTTTAAGTGATTTGTCCAAGACCACAAAGTGAGTTACTGGCACAGAGTAATCAGAATTTAGGAATTTTAATTTCTGATTGCTGGCTCTTTCCAATATATCACAGCTGAGCAGAGACTGTTAAAGGCAATTTGGGACAGTTTTCAACAAGTATTTTTATATTAAAACATACATTCTAAAACATTTTTGTATTCAGTTTAAGACAAAAGCAATAAATTCTTCAATGTGTACAAATCTTAAATTCATTTAAAACCAAATCCATAAAATACTAAGCACTGTCTTATAACTAAATTCCACCTTTCTTTGAAAACTTAAAATGTAAGAACTATCTAGAATTCCAACCCACAGACATTGTTGGAAATTTTCCTCAATGGAAATCTCTAACAGATTAATAGTTCTCAAATACTTGATTCCCTGGATCATTTTTAGGTCACTGGCATTTCTACCAGGGGGCAGAAAATACACCCCTGAATTACCACTTTATTTTCCATTTCCTCCCTAGTGAATCAAAATAGTTCATTAGCTGAGTAAGGCAGGAAGAAAAGGCAGTAGATTCCCCACCCATTTGCAAAACAATTATAATAATCGAACCTTCCCCAATGGTCCCAGAGCTAATACAAACTATTACTTAGATTTTAAAGCCTAGAAAAATGACAACATTTAATTTTTAAAGCTAGCATGTATATACACACAAATTAACTTTCTGAATTACAAATGACAGTGAATTTCTAGTTAGACACATTAGAACTAGAAAATGACCTGTGCCTTCTGTGTAGTAGACACCAAAATTTTATTAAGTAAATTAATTTGGATAGTGATGATATTTTAAGTTATGCATATTAGAAATACAGTACCCCAACTCATGATTAGGGCAGAAATTAACCCAAAATACTATTAGCCTTTCTGAGCAAGATGCTTCAATACCGAGGCAGCAATGTAGAATGAGAACTTTATCTTTACTAGCAAACAAACTGGTCTAACCCCAAGTTCCACTATCTGAGCAAGATACCTATCAGCACCTCAGTTTCTATGTCTGTAAAATGGGGATAACCACCTAGCAGAGTTAAATGGCATGTAATATAGTAACTGGCAGAGAGAATGCCAACAATCCCCCCTCTTCCACAAAAGAGACACTGTGCTTTAGCATTATTCTGAAACTATTTCTCCTCATGAAATGTATATTTCTTCTTAAACAGGGAATTTATGTACAAGATCAAGCTTTCTCTTTTTAGAACTTGGAAGAGTGGTTCAACCCTAGGAAACTGGGAAAAATTTTTCACAAGGATGTATTTAAGACAACCTGAAGCAATGTAACATATTAACTGTTTAAAAAGTGACAATATACACAATCACTTGGGACCAGTGGAGAGAGAGCAGCTTAATAAAGAAGAAAAAAATTTCTAAGAAGGTCTAGCTCAGTGATAGCCAAAGTAGGGTGCAAGAAAATTCATTGGAGTGCAGGAAAAAAAAAAAAATCAAAACACTCCAATTTCCATCTTCACCTCATCCTTTTAAAATTGTCCACATGTTTTATAATGTATAGTATATCAGCATATGCATTATTCATAGATATCCAGATATTGAGAGTATTAGCTTAAATGTTTTTTGACAGTATACAATTTAAAAAAGCCAGAAATAGCCCTTCTTGACTAGGAGGCTAGAGAACACACATAGACCATCAAGTAAATCACTAATGAAAATAGTTAAAGAAGTACATTAATCTTACAGTAATATAAAACCTTGGATTACAAGTCTTTAGCCTCTTTTCAGTTCCTGGCTTTGTTGTACAGTATTGTTGGTTTCAAAATGAGATGCACACTTAAAAAAGGGGGCCAATTTAACATTTGCAAATGACCATATGCTGCTAGGGAGTATAAACACGAGGTCAACGCTCTGCAAACTTTCATCACGATCAAAAGCAGTAGTTTGTTTTTCTGAGAGACAATGGAGCTAAAGGCCATCTACATGAGTTGCTAGTCTATATGACTCAGAATTCCATTTGTTCTACTCTTGGCTTCAGAGCTGGTCACAGATGTCTCCATCTGTGACATAATTATTTCCAAAACCAATTAAGAGATGTCAAACAGAAAATTATGACTTCAGGTAATGAATAAAATGGCAGGAAGGGATAATTCTTAAGGAGGAAAATTTTGTTCATCCAAAGCAAAAAGTAAACTAAATGATTTGCCCTGTTTATTCACTTAGGGAAAGGGGAAATTATCACACTGTAAAAGGATGCAAACGTTAGAAGTTGCCTGGTTTTCTGCAGGAGTGCGAAAATAACTTTACAGGTTTTATCATGGTGCTGCTGAGGGGTGTGTGTGGCAAAGGGGGTCAATGATCCACTAGTTGAATGGTTCAGAACAGGAAAAGGATAAGACTTTTTGCTCTTAAGATAAGATAGAGGATGATGACATACTTTTAACAGTGCTGTCAACTCTGGGAAAATATTAAGCGTAAAAGGAATAGTCAGCAATTTGTCTCCATGTCCTAAGACATAAATAGATTCACATTTCCTTATTAACCAATAAGCTCAGCCGTAAAAAGAAAAACTAAAGACCATTTCATTGCTATAATTTGGTACAAAATACAAACTTGGAATGAATTCAGTTTACTTTTAAATAATGGATTTGCATAAAGGTTAACAGTCTGCATAATTAAGGAACATTTAATCATGCTTTAAACTGTATAATACAGAAGACGAAAATTTGTATTAAACTAAATATGCAAAAGATATCAGTATCTTGTCCCCTAGTAAAACTGTCCTGTGTTCTTTTCCTTCATTATCCTAAACTGTTACCATAAGCACACTGAAGCAACTTGTGCTGAGGAAGTGTCACCCTAGTAGGGCCTGAACAGACACCTTCCCAGCCCCTTTTCACCACTCTCCTAAGTATGAGACCCTAAGTATCAAAAAAACCACAAACTTCCCCCCCCCCCCGCAGCAACTTTCCAACCATACCTAGAGATTATTTCTCCACACCTTTCCTCACACTGTCCTTCATTCTTTCTTCCATCTCCATTTGTTAAAGTCCTATCCGTTCTCCAAGGCCCTCCAGGGTTGATGTTCTTATAGGTACCACTTTGTCACACACTATAGTTAATACCATTAACTACAGATTAGATTAGCGCCATTCCGCTGTTTATTAGACTGTTAGCTTCCTAAGGGCAGCCAAGTTAGTCTGAATTACCCTCACATTCCCAACTGCCATAAACTCAATGCCTGGCAAAATACAAACCTGATACATACCAATTCCCCAATGTTGTTAATGGAATAACCAACTCATTCTGAGTCTATAATTTGAGATGTTATAATTTTATCCTATGTGAGGTGAAACAGTTCTCTCCTGGATTAGTATCTTCAGTATTGCCAAAACAAAACAACAAAAACAAACCAAAAAACAAAAAAAGGCATGCAAAATTTATCTACCGAACTACGGAAATAAACTCTTAATTGAAGGGCATCAGCTTTGAACACTGCCTTTAAGTACCAGTCACCAGGCAGTCTGAAATACGCTATTTCCTCTAACCAGATTTCAGATGGATTTTTCTTATTAAAATCCTAGAGGTAAGAGATGAGCCAACGCTGATATTTGAAACCACCATTTCGACAGACCTCTTATTTATGTGTACTCTAGACCACTTGGGAAAGATGAGATCATTTAAGCAGCAGCGCCATCACTTCTCTTTATTTGACCCCGACAATGCTCTCAACCTAACAGGAGAAAGACATGCATCAACCAGGTTAAATCATATTGTAATAAGGCAGCGGCAGGTACTATGTAGTCCTTCAATAAAGGGGAAAAAGAGCTACGCTAAAGAGCATGAGACCTTCCCTAAAAATGTCGGATACAGAGGTACTCTGGGCATCCCTTCCCCCACCTCCACAAATCTACTCCTGGAATCTGAGACCTAGGTCCTTTGTCTGAGCAATGTGGGAGGAGTCTTGTCTGCAGTACTGGTGTGCTGGCAAGTGAAGAGAATTTACTGAAAACTGTATAAACGCATGAAGTTCCTTAACTCAATCACTTTACTGTCCAATTTTTCTTCATCGTGCACCCTAAAGTGTTCTGAAAGGGACCCAACGTGCCTTTTCGAGAGCTGAAATGTATCGAAAGGAATACAATAAGATCAACAGAAAGTTAGCAAAAAAACTAAGTTTTTGAACAGCGGAGGGGCGGGCGGTAAGAACGACCACTTGAACATCCCCTTCCCTCTCGAACAAGCTCTTTCTACAAGCCTCCATTTCTGTCCATTTCTTCTTCCCAACAAGCCGTTGTAAGGCAAGCTGAGCGCTTTTACAAAGACGGTCGGCTGCGCAAACTTGCAATCTCAAAGCTTTCCGTGCACAACACCGAATCCACAACCGACCCGACCTTTTACCACCTCGCTGAGGTTTTTGGTGCCACGCCAGCCGGGTGTTCCAGGAATACAGCCCGAGTAAAGTGAACACTGCCGGATAGGGTGGCTCGAGAAACTTAGCACCTTTTATCACGCAAGATGAGAGGAACACCGTGGGGTTTTCGCAAGGTGACCCATCTTCTCATCTCGTCGACCCTCGGCTCCTCCCAGACCCCTTCCCGGTGGACCTGGAGGACTCTCCGGGTTCGCCTTTTCTGCCCCACGCTCCTTTCTTTCGTCTCCCCACCCACGCCCGGGGGCCAAGCCCAGCTGGACACCCCCCACACCCGCACTCACCCTGGCGACCGACAATCTCGGCGACATGCTCGGAGCTGGGCACCGGGACGCACTCGGTGGTGTTGACGCTCTTCCTCCGGAGCAAGGCCGCCTGCTCCCCGTTCAGGGCGGCCGCCGCCGCCCCGCAGCCGCCTGGGCCGTAGGCGTGGGACAGCATCGCCGCCATCATGCCCTGGGCATCGTCCCCTCCGTAGAGCACCCCCGCCGCCGCGGCCGCCTCCCGGGCATCGAAGCCGGCGGCGGGCAGCAGGACCGACCCCAGGGACCCGCCCGGGATCGGCTGGGTCTGAGAGGCGGCGGCCGCTGGCGGCGACAGCAGCAGCAGAGACGGCCGGTCCTCCTCCTCTGCCTCCTCCAGCTCCTCCTCCTCCAGCAGGTCTCCGTCCAGCTCCGCTTCCTCCCCCTCCTCCTCGTCCTCCTCCAGCTCCAGCTCGGCCGCCTCCGAGACCCCGGGCCGGCTAGGAGGAGCCCGCTCCTCCGCAGACAGCCCCGCCGCCCGCCGGGCCTGGCCCTGCGCCGCCGCGGCCCGGAGCGCCGGGGCGCCGGGCTCCGCCGGGCTGGGGTCGTCGAGGCCTAGCGCGGCCAGGCGCTCCCTCAGCAGGAGCCCGTCCCCCTCGAGCTCCGGGCCACCCGCGGGCGGTGGCAGCGGCGGCGGCGGCGGCGGCGGGGGCGGCTGCGGCAGGGGGGCCGGGGCCGCCGCCAGGGCCAGGGCCGCGGAGCTGCCGCTCGGCATCGCGACGGCGCGCTGTCAATGGCGGCGGCGGCGGCGGCGGCGGCGGCGGCGGCGGCGGCCGGGTCAGGCGCGGCAGGCGGCGAGCCCCATGGCGGACAGGGCCCCGGCCCTGCTCAGCGCGCAAACACCTTTCCTCTGGGGAGGCGGCGGGGCTGGCGACCCGGGCCGAGCAGCGCCAGGGCCGCCCGGAGACCGGAGAGGGCGGGGTGGAGGAGCAGAGAAAGGTGGCAGAGGTAGGTAACTAGGTGGGTGGGTGGGGACGGCAGCGGGGCGGGCTGGTGGAGGTGGCAGCGGCTCCCCGCTCAGGGTTTCTTTTGTTTCATGGCCTTAACCAGCCCCCGGCGCGCGCGGCGGCGGCGGCGGCGACGCCCCACGCCGCTCTCCGAATGAAGCCGGCGCGCCCTGATTGGCCGCTTTTAATCGCTGGGAGCCCGCCCTCTCCTCCCCGCAGCCTTCTAACTCCTAGCCCTAGCCCCACCCCCCCACCCTCGTCTCGTGCCCCGCCCCGCCCCTCCCCAGAGCTCTGATTGGGTGACTGAGACGAGCCAGCCCCGCCAAGCCTTCTCCTTCCGTCCTCTGCCCTCTCCCCCACCCCTCCCTCCCCTTTCCCTACTGGCTCTCGAGAAGAGGGACTGTGGTTGTTCGCTTTACACGTCACTCTTTGTGACGTACCAGGTGGAGGCGGGGAAAAGGAGGCGGGACGAAGGCAAGGCAGCAGAGGCTGAAACTCGGAACCAGTAGGGGTTTTCGCGCAGGCGCGTGCAGTCGAAGTAGACACCTCGGTTTCCTCGGTTCCCCGCATCCCTCTGGCCCACCTGGGTGGGGTCTTTTAACCCATAGTGGGAGCGGCCTTGGAGCGTAGCGTAGCATGGGCCCGGAGGGCGTTGTTGAAGTGATTTCCCACTTTCAGGGTAAGGGCCTAGAGAGAGTCATCGAAGGAGGGGCCAGTGAAGTGTTCTCCTATCCAGCCGCGGGGGTGGTTTCCTGAGCCGCGTGGCTCCTGGGCCTTCCCTGCACCACTCCGGAATGCTCCTCCCGCCGGGCAGGGCCCTCCCACGCCCAGCTGGCCCGGCTTCCAATACGAGGCCGGTTGGTTACATCAGGAACCTTAAATGCTGGACTTGAGTTCTTTGGGGCTTTTCAAGGAAATTAAATAATCTTTTCCTCCTCCAAGACGTTCTTCCCACAGTATTGTCCGGGTGATCCCACACAGTGGCTATCTTTTATAGGGGTTTATTTTTAAATGGCGTGTTAAAAACAAATCTTATTACTTTCCTTCATCTTAGGCTCTGACCGTCAGCCCGCCCCAACCCGCTCTCCTTTACCTCCACCCCTTTAGTACCAGGTGGTCTCCCCAGGTTAGTCTTAATCACCAGCGTTGTCTTACAGAGGTAGAATGTGTGAACAACATAATGTAATTTTAAGGTTTCTAGTGTCCCCATTATAAAAAGTAAGAGGAAACAGTTTTAATAAATATACTGAGCTCAGTATATTCAACATATCATTTCAACATGCAATCGATATAAAATTATTGATATCGTTTATAGTTTTTTCGCGCTAAGTCTTTGAAAATGGTGTGTATTTTACACAAGGATATCTCAATGTATGTTCGCTTCACACTAGCCATATTTCAAGTACTGAGTACTAGTAGCTCTAGACCTTGATTTTTGAATTATAAATTGAGATCCTTTCTATTTTGGATTTATTATATCTTTCTCCCTCAAAATCGTTTCTTATGTGTGAGCTTGAATGAGCACCGACATTTCTAAATTGTCTAGGGTGTTACAAAGACACCCTGAGAGAGTCCAAGAGAAGGCTGAAACTATGCCTTCTGTTTCTCTGTTTTGTGCCCTTATGGCCATGTGCACAATTCTACTTCAATTTCTCCACCCCTCCAATCAGAGGCATAGTGAATTTTAGCTAACATTAACCTTTCCTGTTACTCCACTGTTTCCCTAGTCCTTCTATAACCCTGTATGTTGCTTCTCTAACAACTCATTTGTAGCAGTAACCTCTGGAGCAGTGATTTCAACCCTGGCTGTACAACAAAGTCAAGAAGGGCTTTTAAAAATGGTAAATGCAGAGCAGGAAGAAGCAAACCCTGGATGTTGGGATTAACTGGATCTAGAGTGGGAACCTGGACATGTTTTTAGAGAACTACACAGGTTGTTCTGAAGCTCACCCAGAGTTGAGAACACTGATCTAGGGTGTGAGTTTTGGGGTTTACAGGAGGAATCTTGCTATTTACTGAAAAGTGATCTTTTTCTCCCCTACCTTCCCAATTAGGTACAATTTTCACTGATTTACTATATCTACACCCTTTTGGTGATATACCCCAAGGACATAATGTTTAATGGCATCTTAATAAAGGTACTGATTTTTTTTTCTTATATTTACCAGTGGATATCTTGTATAACTAGACATTTACTTATAGAATATGCAAATACGCTTGCCGTCTGATATTTCTGTTTAAACAATAATCATTATTTGAAGGGTAGATTTCTCTAGCAAAGCAAATCTCATTTCAAGGGAGAAAGTAAACTAAAACACAAAGCGGCACTCCCAGGATATTTTTGTCAGGAGGAAATGCATAGCAGAATTACAAATGAAACTCAGAAGTTCCTTTCTCTACCTCTTTTCATGAGTTGTCATTTAATGCTCACTGCTGGTCTTTCGTTCTCTTCCCAAGGATTCAAAGCAAAAGCTGTAGCAGGAGTGATAGTTCCCCATACATTTTCCTTTTGAGAGGGAGAGATGTAAAGAACAGATTCCTGTAAGTAAGATCCATTTGGCTAAGATTTTTTAAAATGCCAAGTGGTTTAATTTATGTGTTCATAATATAAAAATTGCTTTCTGCTTCATTCTCATATAGCAAATGAGGTTTCATAAGTTCCCATACACAAATGTATACATTCATGCATTAATTTATATTTGATCAATATTGTGATTTATGAACAAGCTAGGAGTTATTGAAGCTTGGAGACCTTCCCGTTTGGGTCTAAATTTATTGTCTTGTATTAAATCTTGCTTATGAAGCAAATTTAAGATTTTCTTTTGCTCTAAATATATGACTGGGATTCTTTCATTTAAATCCATTGAACACAGTAATCCCCTTCACCCTCCCCCAACCACACAGCACATTAATTTGCACCTGAATTAGTTTTCTCTTTCATTCCTATGCTGTTATGACATAGGTTGATAACACTGCTGTATAGAAGAGTTGCTTTAAAGATCTTAGGACAAAAAGGAGACTACAGAAGTGGCAACATTTTATCAACTAGCAGGCTGACTGCTAAACTAGCCTTAAGGCTAGTTTAAAAATGGAACTGTAATGATATTAAGGTTGGACCAGTTGCAAACTAAACGGACCTTAACAAAGATGTTTGTCCTAGTAAGAAAACTGAGATAATTAGATATAACTTTGAAGCAGTGCTGTAAAGACAGCCACAAAAGCATGGTGAAAGATTTGGCTGACACCCTCACCTAGAACCCCAAAAGAAACATCTGTTTTGTTTTAAGGCAGGATGAGTTTCTTTATGGTAGGATGTCCCCTGGGAGCAGCAATACCCAGCTCCATAAATCTTCCTCAATGAACATGTCATTCTCCTGCTTGCAATGGCTCCCAGTTGTCTAGGAATAAAGTTTCCTACCTGGAATTCCAGGCCTTCCATACTCTGGGACATTCTTCCAAGTGCTCGAAATTGTTACATAAACACTCAAATCTCTCCTATATTAACAAATAGAAACTCTTCCTTAATGCTACATCCACCTCTTGGGACCACTCTTCTCTACTCCAAATCAACTTCTCCAACAGCTGCCTGCTCTCCTTTGCTGCACACTGCAGAGCTCCTGCGGGATCTTGCTGCTTCATTGAAATTATCTTCATCTCGTCATTGTATCCAATGAGCACTTTTTATACTTATTCCACTTAACCTTTCCATGGCAGGATTGACACTAATGACTGCTCCTCAAAGCACTGTCTTCCTTTGCCTTCCTTCTGCTTTCCTTCCTATTCCATAGTCCTGCCTCAGTCTCCTTTGCAGGCCTAGTGTCCCTATCACTCCTGGGTTATTTATCTAGGATTTGTCTTGGGCCTGCTTTCTGCTTACTCCATACTCTCCACCTAAACATCCTATCCTTTCCTAAGATATCTGCTACCTTGTTGACAAGTTCCAGACCTATATTGTCATTCCTGATCTCTCCATGGAGCGCCAGACCCAGAAATCCACTGTTTTATGGATGTCTCCACTTGGCAATTAAAATTCAACCTCAACTTCCCAAACTGAAATCTCAGTTAAAGTGCTTTTTAGCTTAGTATTAGATAGCCCCACTATCTACTCAGTTCCTCTGGCCTTGAGCCTGGTGGCCATTCTTGACTTTTCCTTCAACCTCCATAGCCAGTCAAGGCCAAATCCTGTGACTCATACCTCTCAACTCTCAAATCCATCTATCTTTGTCCATCTTTACCACTATTACCATGGTCTAGGCCACTATCATTTAGACCATGATCTATTACAGTAGTCCCCCAAGCAATATGTTTACATCCAGCCTTGCTTTCCTCCAATTCATTTTCCATGCTGCAGCTGGAATGATTTTAATTCAAATTTACTCCACCCACTTCCCTGCTTAAAACCTTTGTTGTTGTCCTTAGGGTAACATCCCACTTTCTTAACATTACTTAGAAGGTCTTCTACATCTGGGCCGTTTACCTCTTTAACCTCATTTCATGCCATTCTTCCTCTTGCATTCTTGGCCTCAGCCATAGAGACATTCTAGGAGCCATTCATGTATTCTACATACTCCTATTCTGCCTCTAGGCTTGGAATATGGCTCTCCTCTGCCCACTCTCAGCTTAGCTAACTCCTACTTGTCTTTCAGAACTCAGTTTATGTATCACTTCCTCTAGGATGTCCTCTCTAACCTTCTAGGTAAGGTTAGGTGGCCTTGTAGTAGGAGCCAATTGCATCCTGCATGTCCCTAGCCACAAGCTACATACCTTATTTAATTGTCTCTCTTCTATTTTCATCCCAATGAAGACAGTACCTACATAGTCCCTGGCACGTAAGAGGGGCCAGTATGTACTTACTGACTAATTGAATATTCTTCCAAATAAACTTAATACTTCAGCTAGTCTGAGCTTTTGACCATTTTTCAAACATGCACTGTAGTCTCCCATATTTGGACCTTTTCTTGTGCTATGTTTCTGCCCAGCTTGCTCTCACCTTTTATCCCCACCCTCCCCATCTCTACCTGTTTTAAGGCCCCAGCTTAAAAAGTTGACTTCTTTCAACATATTTTCATAATCAGTACAATCAGGGCTAGTCCTTCCCTCCCTCTCCCCACGAAAATGCACACGAAGGCAACATTTTGCATATATCTTCTGAATGCTTAAACAGCTCCCTTTAAAGTCTGTCCATGGATCTTTTTGGGCTCCATAGACCTCTGACTCAGACTGGCTAGATGTTCACTAACTCACTTCCTCTTCTTCCTGAGCACACAGCCAGACTATATTTCCTGGCCACTATTGCAGTTGGGAGCAGCCATAGACTGAGTTTTACCAAGTGTATACCAATTACAGACCTAGACCTGAAAAATCCCTCACACATTATCTTCCACATTCTTTTCCCATCTGTGACATAGATGAGTGTGATGACCACATGTTAAAAATGGCAGAGCCACAAGATGAAAGGTGCATCACCACATGGAAGAAAGGTGCCCTCCAATTAGATATAGGTGTTTTATTAGACTTTATGTGAAAGAAAAATATATTTTTATTGAGTTTGAAGTATTATATATTTTTGTGTACATTTGTTACAGCAGTTAACATATCTTAACTAATATAAAATGCTGGGTTAACAGGGAATTCGGCTTAATATTCTGTAATAACCTAAATGGGAAAAGAATTTGAAAAAGAATGGATACTTGTATGGGTATAACTGAATCACTTTGCTCTACACCTGTAACTAACACATCATTGTTAATCAACTGTACTCCAATATAAAATAAAAATTAAAAAAAGATGCTGGGTTAAAAACCTCTGGTTTGTAAGGAAAAAGTAAAATGATCAGTGGTTAAGGGGTTAAGGGGGAAGGAGGGATAAATAGGTGGAGCACTGAGGATTTTCAAGGCAGTGAAACTATTCTGTATGCAATTATAATGATGAATACATGTCATAATACTTTTGGCAAAACTCATAAAATACACAGTACCAAGAAAGAACACTATCGTAAACTATTGGCTTTGGGTGATAATGTGTATCAATGTAGGCTGTAGATTGTAACAAATGTGCATTCTGGTATAGGTTGTTGATGGTGGGGGAGGCTGTGTCATTTGAAGCCAGGGCATATATGGAACTCTTTGTACTTTTTGCTCAGTTTTGCTGTGATCCTAAAACTAATTTTAACTTAGGAAAAAAAAATACACAAAAACATATAAATGTTTTACACATTTATGATATTTAGTTTGTACTACTTATTTGCTCTGATCACAGACTGCCTGGGACTCTCCCAATTTGTAGCATAGAGCCTGATAGTATTTATTGTTAATCCACCAAGATTACATAGCAATCCTAAATGTGTATGTACTAAACAACAGAGCTTCAAAATATATGGAAAACAAATGAATAAACAAAACCGAAAAACCTGATAAAGCTGAAAGGAGAAATAGACAAATTCGCAATTATAGTTGGGGCCTTCAACATCCCTTTCCAGCAATTGATAGAGCTATTAGCTGTTAGAAAATCAGCAAAAACATAGAAGGACAGAGTAACAGCATCAGCCAACAGGATCTAATTGATATTTATAGATTGCTGCATACAACAGCACAATACACATTGTTTTCAAGTGCCCATGCAACATTCACATACATACACCTAGGCTGTAAAACTAATTTCAGTAGATTTAGAAGAATTGAAATCATATACAGTATGCTCTCTGACAATAATAGAATCAAACTAGAAATCAATAGCAGAAATAAAACAAGAAAGTATCTAAATACCTGGAAATTATACACTTCTAAATAATTCATGGGTTGGGACTTCCCTGGTGGTCCAGTGGTTAAGACTCTGTGCTTCCAATGTGGGGGGTGTGGGTTTGATCCCTGATCAGGGAACTAAGATGCTGTGGGGCATGGCCAAAAAAAAAAAGGAAAGAAAAAAAAAATTCATGGGGTCAATGAGGAAGTCTCAAGGGGAATTAAAAAATACATTGAACTGAATGAAAATGAAAATACAACATACCAGAATTTGTGGGACACAGCTAAAGCAAAGCTGAGAGAGTAATTTATGGCACTAAATGTTTATATTAGAAAAGAGGTGGTGCAGTGGTTAAGACTCTGTGCTCCCAATGAAGGGGGCCCAGGTTCGATCCCTGGCCTCGGAACTAGATCCCACATGCATGCCACAACTAAGAGTTTGCATGCCACAACTGAGGAGCCAGCGAGCCGCAACTAAGGAGGCTCCAAGTCTCAACTAAGAAGCCGGCGAGCTGCAACTAAGGAGCCTGCGAGTCACAACTAAGGAGCCCATGAGCCACAACTAAGGAGCCTGACTGCTGCAACTAAAAGAAGCCCACAAGCCTCAACTAAGGAGCTGGCAAGCTGCATCTAAGGAGCCCACGAGCTGCGACTAAGGAGCCCAACTGCCGCAACTAAGACCTGGTGTGATCAAATAAATAAATAAAAATAAATAAATAAAAACATTATAAAAATGTAAAAAAAAAAAGAGAAAAGAGGAAAGGTCTCAAATCAATAATCTAAGTTCCTATCTTAAAAAAAAAAAAAAAAGAAGTGCAAGATAAACCCAAAAACGCAGAAGGAAGGAACTAATAAATAGCAGAAATCAGTTACATTGAAAATAGGAAAACAGTAGAGAAAATCAATGCAAGAAACTGATTCTTCTAAAAAAATCAATAAAATTGATAAATCTTTAGCAAGAGTGACAAATATGAGAGAAGACACAAATCACCAATATCAGCAATGAAACAGAGAGTATAGCACTACAGATCCTGCAGCAATTAAAAGGATAAAAGGAGAATACTACAAACAATTTTATGTTCATAAATTTGACTACTTGGTAGAAGTGGTCCAATTCCTCAAAACCCACAAACTATCAAAATTCAACCAAGACAATCTGAATAGTCCCATAATGATTAAGAAAATTGAACTCCTGAAAAGATAAGGAAAAGCTCCTGAAAAGGAAATCTCCAGGACCTGATGGTTTCACTGGTGAATTCTACTAAATATTTAAAGAGGAATTTAAGACCAGTGTTATACAGTGTCCTCCAGGAAATAGAAGAGGAGGGAATACTTTGCAATCATTTTATGAGGTCAGTAAAGATGCTAAAACCAGACAAAGACAATACAAAGAAAACAAACCTACAGACAAAATCTCTCATGAACATAGACACAAAAATCTCAACAAAATATAATCAAATCAAATCTAGCAACACATAATAAGAATCATACACCACCACCAAGTGGCATTTCTTGTATATATTTAAGGCTGTTCCAGTATTTAAAAGTCCATCAGTGGTAAACATATGTTCACACAAAAACTTGGACAGGAATCTTCATTGCAGCATTATTCACAATGGCCAAATAGTGGAGACAACCCAAATATTCTCAACTGATGGATGGATAAACAAAATGTGGTATATCCATATAATGGAATATTATTCAGCCATAAAAACAATGAAGTACTGAGATATGCTACAACACAGATGAACCTTGAAAACATTATGTTAAGTTAAAGAAGTAAGTCACAAAAGGCAACATATTGTATAATTTTATTTATATAAATATTCAGAATAGGCAAATACATAAAAGCACAAAGCAGATTAGTGGCTGCCAGGGACTAGGGAGTGAGGAGAAAGGGAGTGACTGTTGAAGAGTATGGAGCTATTTTTGGAGTAATTAAAACGTTCTGGGATTAGTGGTGATGGTTTGAAACTTTGTAAATGTATTACAAACCATGGAATTATATACTTTAAATGTGTAAATTATATTGTATGTTAATTATATCTTAAAAAGCCAATCAATATAATCTACCATATCAACAGTCTAAAGAAGAAAAATAATATTATCCTATCAACTGATGCAGAAAAGCATGTCACAAAATCCCATACCCATTCATGATAAAAACTCTCAGAAAATGAAGAATATAGGGGAACTTCCTCACCTTGATAAAATCTACAAAAAGCCTTTACTATTATAATTAATAGTAAAAGACTGAATACTTTTCTCCTAAAATCAAGAACAAGGCAAAGATGTTCACTCTTACCACTCTTATTAGACATAGTACTAGGAGTTTTAACCAGAGGAATAAAGCAAGAAGAAGAGATAAAAGATACACAGATTGGAAAGGAAATAATATTTACTTACATATTTGAATTATCAAATATAAACAAAAAGTGGAAGACAATTTCAGTGAAAAATTTCAAGTTTCAAAATAAAAGGAGAAAAATCACCAGAATTGACCCCCAAATTGTATGGAACTGATTCTAAAAAGCTCAATGTAAAGGAGTAGTTATCACAAAAAGGTGCAGTCAAGAAAAGCAACATAAAAAAAGAGAACTGAGAAAAAGAAAGAAAAAGAAAAAAGAAAAGCAACATATAGGCACCAAACAGTTGAGAAAAGTAGAAAAAAATGTAATTGGCTAAATGAAGAGTTAAGCCCACTGAAACAGAAAGATAAGCTATGGCATATACCACACAAAATATGTAAAACAGTAATAATTGATTAAAAAAGTAAAACTAGAAAAGCTAAAGAAGGAAATGAAGTACAAGTTGTAGAAAACAGGGAAAGAGAAAAATAATGAAATGAATCTGGAATCAGTAAATAAAAGTTGATAGAGAAGCCAAGGAAAATCTCTTCATAAGATTAAAAAGGAAATCTGATAATACATTGCAAATAAACAACATGATTTGAATACATCTTAAGTTTATGTTTAATAAATAATTATGTAAAGAAATTTGATTAATACACACATAAGTAATTGCATTCTTTTTTCTTAAATTTCTGCCCTTATTTTGGATGACATCAACATAACTTAGGATTCTTTACTCTCCTGCAGTCTCCACTTCTGATTATCTACCTGTTTTCAAAATTTAATCATTCTGAAATGGTGGTTTTTCTAACTTCCGAGGTTCATCAATTCAGAATTCAGCATCTCTACCACTAAGTTCTAACCCACTGGGGCACAGTGCAGTTTTAAATAGGGTGGTCAGGGTAGGTCAGTTGAGAAGGTGATGTCTGAGCAAAGACTTAGAGGTTAAGCAGTTAGCCAAGTGGAAATCTGGGGGCAGCACATTCTAGGAAGAGTGTCACATCTAGAGCAAAGGTCTAAGTTGGGAGCAGATCATGCAGGGCTTTGTAGGCTGTTTTATATAATAGGCTTTAGTTTTACTCTATGTGAAATGAGAAGCCGTTGGTGAATTTTCAGCAAAGAAGTGATATTTTCAAAGGTGTGGAGAATCTTTACTGTAGGAGGCATGAATAGGAGTGGAGTCATAGGAACTGTAGGATTCAGGACATATTTTTTTTTTTTTTAATAAAGCTTTTATTTATTTATTTATGGCTGTGTTGGGTCTTCGTTTCTGTGCGAGGGCTTTCTCTAGTTGTGGCAAGCGGGGGCCACTCTTCATCGCGGTGCGCGGGCCTCTCACTGCCGCGGCCTCTCTTGTTGCGGACCACAGACTCCAGATGCGCAGGCTCAATAATTGTGGCTCACGGGCCCAGTTGCTCCGTGGCATGTGGGATCTTCCCAGACCAGGGCTCGAACCCGTGTCCCCTGAATTGGCAGGCAGATTCTCAACCACTGCGCCACCAGGGAAGCCCAGGACATATTTTTGAAGATGGTGCCAGCTGACTCCGAGATCTTGACCGACCTTGGTGGCCTCTGTTGTGGCTTGAGTCCAAAGGCCTGTTCTACGATTTGGTGTTTCTCATGATCCTTACTGCCAGTTCTCCTCTTCAGCTTCGCAACCTTCAAAGTCTTAGCTTTAGGGAGGAGGAACAGCCTAGTTTTCCAGGCAGCCTATTGGCTGGTTCCTCTTCCTTTAGTGCATAATTGTAAATCTCTCTGCTAAACATCCTCCCTCCGGACACTGGTCCTAGAGGGGATGTGAATGACTCCTAGTTGGGGAAAAAAAAAACCAAAAACAAACCCTACTAATACTTGCAATTTTTTCCTTAAATTTTTTTTCATAAGATTAATTTAAAAACGTTTTTTCTTAAAATTATGTTTTACAATACTTTAACTTTTAGAAGGGAATTTGATGCTCATTTTGCAGTACTAGAGTGTTAATTTCTATAGGTAAGGAGAATATGGAAGCATTTCTTCTTCCAGTTTTTAGCAGAATATTTGAACCGTGACCAGGAAAAATTCCTCTTAAGGATGAGCACGAAATATATGCTTTCTCTATCAATCTAATCTCTGACTTCTTTATTTTAGGTCATGTGTAGGAGTTGTTGAGTTTACAGTGGACAGAATGAATTTTGAAATATGCCAGCTGTCCACTAGGACCTGGGTTGAAACCATGAACTTATTTTATTCAGGTCCCTGTGTAATTGTGATAGAGTCATTGGTCCCCATGGTCAAGTTTGCACTAAAGTCATTGCACAGCAAAACCTCCCCAAGGCTACATTTTTATGTTTCATTTTCAGACTGTTGGTGCCAAAGGAGCAATTAAAATTTGTGAATAATGTCTGTTTCCCCCTTGATAAATAGTGTGGATGGCCTACAGTCTGTTCATATTCATGGCAAGGGATTTAACAGGCTATTGTGTTAGTAACAATGTGGATGCAAATTATAAACATTTATCATCTCAAAGTTTCATACAGTTTTCAAAGCAGTGTCAGTTGAAACAGATGCTCTAAACCCCCAAAATAAAACAATCTTTAGATGATTTCTCCAAAGTCTCCAAAAACATTTTGTCTCTCTGTAACTTCTATTTATTATATCAAATACTATTGTAAAATCTGCTAGAAAGTGATGAGTAATGGATAAAAAGTTTAATGTAATGTCCTCTAAAATTTATTTCCTGTCTCTCTAGATGCTGTGAGCTATTATTATATCAATAACACCTTCCATATGCTGGAATGTAATAATAAGTTCCCTCTGCATGTTTATTAGCATGTTTATTAGGAGGTAAACTACATATATGCTAGTGAAAATTACCCAATATATTTATCTATTTATCTCAGAATTTTACAATTGCTGCTGTCTTCACTCCTGAAAATCGCTGATCCTAACAGGAAAGTCCAAAGATTTGAAAGTCTTAAAGTCGAATGGATATTTTGACAAGAGGGGAAAACTCTTTAAGAATCATTATTTAAATCTCCTAACATAGCAGGTTGGAGGAGACAGACATGGATCAACAAGTATTGACTAATTTCTTCTTTTTTTAAAACTTATTTTAAAAAATTTTTATTGGCTGCTGCACAGCTTGCGGGACCTTAGTTCCCCAACCAGGGATGGAACCTGCACCCCCTGCAGCGGAAGCGCAGAGTCCTAACCACTGGGCCTCCAGGGAAGTCCCGACTAATTTCTTCTTATAAGGCCTTGGACTAAGCATGTGGAAATACAAAGAAACATAAATCATGGACTTGACCTCAAGAGGCTCATAATCTAGTTGGCAGGATGGTCAAAAGTTAAAACGTACATGGGCAGAGAAGACAATCTAATAATAAAATGGATATCAGAGAAGCATATTTTAGGCATTTTGAAAGGAAATATTTTTGTGAGATAATCAAAAGAGACTTTATGGAAGAAGTGGAATTAGGCAGAGATTCAGGGGAGGTGAATTCTCAAGAGGTGAAAAGGAGGGTGTGGCAGCGTATTGGTGAGAAATACCCCACATGAAGGCAAAAGAGAAGCTTGCAGGCTTGGAAGTAGTGGTGGTAGGATTGGGAGGTGAGTAGACAAGTTTGATTAAAGTGAGGGATAGATCTTTGGCAATGAGAGGAAGCAAAACTTGGTAATATGAAAAAGGCGAAGGCATTTAGACTCTACTCTGAGGCCCATCTACTGTGGGGAGGTTGGTTACTTGTGTAAGGATTCAGGCAGAATAGTGGTTAAGTCCCAGCTCCACCACATATGAACAATATGTTACTTAGTGATTTAACTTCTCTGAACCTCAATTTGCCCTCTATCCAATGGAGATTATGTCTACCAAGCAGAGTTGGGAGGGCTGCGTGAGATAAAACATTTCATTGTCACATTAGCTGTCATCTCCTCCCTAGTAAATGGGCGGGGCAGGGAGGCTACAGTAAGTGCTTGTGAATAGGAAAATGACATCATTAAAGGGATGAATGTGGCATTTGGGAAATACTGGTTTTGTGATGGTGTGCATAGTGAACTGAAGAAGGGGAGCATGTGTGTGTTGGAGACGAGGGGAACCAGGAAAACAAGCTTAGTAGACCAAACACAAAGACACAAGGTCCTAACTAGACATACTGGCTATGGACAAGCCAGTAGAAATGATGAAGTGATTGTCAGAAGGGAGAAATGAAAGGATTTGGTGAAAATAGAGCCAAATGTAAAAATGAAATCCAGAAGAAAAATTGATTTGGGGATGAAAACAAAGGTATCAAACTAGTAGAAGAAAGTATCAAAGTTTAAAAACTTCTAATGGATGTTTCTATTTGGTTTGTTTCTGCTTTGTTTTGCTTTGTCTGCCCAGTACCCTATCCTACTCTTTCCTTTTGGTTAGCTGCTCTCTTCTCCCTTTGAACACATGTCTTTATCTGGCAAATCAGAGCCCTTTATTTTTTTAATTTTTAATTTTTTAATAATTATTTATTTATTTATTTATTTTTGGCTGTGTTGGGTCTTCGTTTCTGTGCGAGGGCGTTCTCTAGTTGCAGCAAGCGAGGGCCACTCTTCATCGCGGTGCGCGGGCCTCTCACTATCGTGGCCTCTCTTGTTGCGGAGCACAGGCTCCAGACGCGCAGGCTCAGTAGCTGTGGCTCACGGGCCTAGTTGCTCCGCGGCATGTGGGATCTTCCCAGACCAGGGCTCGAACCCGTGTCCCCTGCATTGGCAGGCAGATTCTCAACCACTGCGCCACCAGGGAAGCCCCAGAGCCCTTTATTGTCTTGGCACAGTGATTGGTCTGGAGGTGAGCATGTCATAAGGCTGGGCCAGTCAGAGTCCTTCCCCAGGACTTTTCTACGTGAAGATAAAGACTCTTGACCTCTCTGGGTGTAGAAGCTAGAAGGATATCTAGAGAGAGCTGATGGTAGGAGTATATGAAGTCAAATGGAGAGCACAGGAGATTAGAGGAGAAGCAGAAGGCGGGATTTGGAGGTTTGGTGATGTTGATATTAGTTTCATTTCCCAAGATCACAGAGTTGCCCTGATTTCTGTAGAATCTCTTTTTAAATTTCTGTGAACTACGATCCTTCTAACAAATCCCTTTCTGTTTAAGCTAGGTTATGCAAAAGAAACAACGATAGATGATAAAGTTTCTGCAAGCCAAAATATTATAAACAAAATCAAGTCAAATAAACTAGGAAACATTTGCAACAGATACATCAGAAAAGGTAACTATTCTTATTGCATGGAGAGAGTTGATATATCAATAAGAAACTATTATCATTCCAAGAAAAAAATGAGCAGAGGCCATGAACAGACCATTTGCAGAAGAAGAAATACAAACAGTCAACAAGTAAGAATCTGCCTCTGGCTTCCCTGGTGGCGCAGTGGTTAAGAATCTGCCTGCCAGTGCAAGGGACATGGGTTTGAGCCCTGGTCGGGGAAGATCCCACATGTCGCGGAGCAACTAAGCCTGTGCTACGCAACTGCTGAGCCTGCGCTCTAGAGCCTGTGAGCCACAACTACTGAAGCCGGTGTGCCTAGAGCCTGTGCTCCTCAACATGAGAACCCCGCGCACCACACAAAGAGTAGCCCCCGCTCGCCACAGCTAGAGAAGGCCCGTGCGCCGCAACAAAGACCCAATGAGCCAAAAATAATTTAAAAAAAAGAACCTGCCTTAATAACAATCACAGAAATATAAATCAAAACAGGAAAATATGCAACTTCACCAATCAAATTTCAAGGTGAAAAATATGGTAAAAATGCTTGGATACAATGTGGGTGTTTGTATCATTCTAGTTTTCTTAAGGACTCTTCTGCTTATGTATCAAGAACCTTAAAAATGTTCATAACCTTTGAAATATTCTTCTAGGAATGATCCTAAGGATATAATCAAAGATGTGCACAAAGATATATATCCAAGGTTGTTTATTGCAGTGATATTTATATTAGCCTAATTGTAAGTGTCTAATTGGGTGATGGTTGAATAAATAATGAGGAATGGGTAGTCATATGATAAAAAATTATGAGTCAATATAAATCCCATTTTTGGAAAATACTCCTTGACATGGGAAATGCTCACTATATAATGTTAATGGAAATCAAGTAGGATGTAAAATAATGTGATATGGTCCCAATTATTATTATTTTATGTATGTGTGTATGTATTTATATTTTAGGATGTGAAATGGGACTTTTTCTACTGTCTGGAACTTTTGGCCAAAGCCCAAAGCTGAGTAATTGATAACAAGTATCCTTACATTCTCAAGAAAGGGGTTAGACACAGTCCCACAGTATTTAAATTAAAAAACAAAAGCAAAAAGGAAAAAGTGTAGTAGTCACTGTTCCTACCAGGAACAGTCTATATGAGATTTCTCAGAAAGGATGATTTGAAGTGAATTTTGGGGGATAGAATGTGCTTTTCAGCATAGACCCTTGTGCCTGATACTGCCGTGGAGGTATCCAAAGGTGGGAAGTTGGCTGGAGCAGTCCGCAACAGTAGGCTAAGAGAAGGGGTAGCAGTGGGACACAGGCCTTCCTTTCACCCTTGGGGTAAGGGTGTGTGGATTTTTCCATGGCGTGAGTGGGGTGGGACGAGGAGAATGAAATACCAGATCATTCATTGCCTCCTTTTCCGCTCCAAGTCCCTGAAGTACAGAAAGGCCTGGGCTCAGGGAAGAGAGAAGCATTGACTTGATCTAGATCGAATGGGACTTTTTCCTTCCTGCACACGAAACAGTTTCACCCTCTGAAGGTGACAGAAAGGAAAGCTATGGGCTCCTTCTGGATCATGGCTAAGGGCAGAGAATGGAGAACTGATGGAGCAAACTCGATGGCAATGGTCGGAAAAAAAAAGTCAAGCCGCTTCATCTTTGTACTCCACCTCGCCCGTCCTGTTTACTCATCACTCCTAAACGCATCCATCAATGTTGGAAAAAAACCACGCCAAAATGTTATCTGAAATCATCTCTGAGTGGTGAGAGTACAGGTGCTTTATAATGCTTTCTTTATATTTGTTTCTGTATTTTTCAAATTTTCCAAAATGAAACATGTACACTTTTATAAGAATAATAAAAAGCATATATCAATAAAAGAAAGATGGAGAGGAAATGGCTCAAAAGAGAAGAACCAAGATCAAAATTTTAAAAGGGAAATGAATCGTCTCCTACTTAGTCTAATGAGCACGTTATAATTGTATTTCTGTTGAAATGCCTTTATATCTCTCCCTCTTTTCATTTTCATGCCACCAGCTAGTGCTGAGCCTTCCTCCTCCACCTTAGAAGACTGCAGTGACCTCATAATTGATGCATTTTCCGCCTATCAACATCCACACCACTGATGGAACCATCATCTCTAAACATGTTCTCCTCTTTGGATTCTTCCATTGCTTTCTGACTGTTCCAAAACAACCCCCAGCTTCAATCAAGGACAGTTTCTTTACAGTCTCTTTACAGTAGGGCAGTTTCTTTACAGTAGGCTAAGCTGAACCCTTCTTGGGCTCTAGTCAATTTCCAACATCCAAACTGACCTTTCAGTGTATTCAGATTATAACTTTCCTGGAGCTCACCTCAGTTCCCACCCTTTCATTCATTTCAGGAGGCAAGAGGCACTTGGTTTGGAGGTTGGTTACATGTTAAACAGAATTCTGTAATTTTCTGAACATATAAATTGAATTTACCCAAAGACTTACAAATTCTACAAGTGATGGGACCATGCAGTATACTTTTGTGTGTATATCCCATGTCACATACTACATTGTTTAGCACATAATCATCTCAGAAAATATTGTTGAATTGATTGAATTTAAGTAGTTATCACAAAACTAATCTGTTAATTCATTACCAGAACTACTAGGATTCTGGTATTTAAAGTAGCCCATTGGTTTCTTTCCTGAATGATGTAAACTTTCTAAATCTTTCTTTTCATTTGTGGTATGTGGTCATGTGAAAGTAATTTGACATCATAATATCTAAAATGTAGAGTAAGAGAGTGAACTTAGATAAGAGAAAACAACCCTTATTTAAATCCATTCATACTTGTATTTGAAACTTAAAATGAATTCGTACTTTCATATTACTGTTGTCATTTTAAAATTACTTTTTTGAGCCTCCTAACAATAGTTACTAAAAATACAGAAAACTTTTCTACCTGTTTCCCTACTTGACCACCTAGGAAAACATTTTTCTCTTGACCTTTTTGAACAGATCCAAGGGGAAAAAATAGAGGCTCCTACTTGTTTTCTCCACACTTATATTTTATTTGTAAGTAAATTTACCCTGACTCAACACAAGCCAAGGGTTAATTAAAGTGCAAAAAAGAGAGGGAGATTGGACATAGACTAAGGTCAAGTTTTCTCTCAAATCTACAAAAGGGCTACGTCCAGTGGGACTGACACACACAATGTTTCTGTGGGCTGAGTATTTCAGAAGCCATGATATAGAGTATTAAATTTGATTTGACCTCATTAACAAACGTAGCACTGGTCACAATACTGATCTACTTTTGTTTTTTAAAGTTTTTTCTTTTTTGTAACTCCATATTTGACCTCAAATTGAAACCCATGACACATTTTCTTTAGTCCCCACCCCCCTTCTACTAGAACCCCCAGCTCCGTTGCCCTCAGCAGCAGCAATGCTGTAGACCAGGCCTGACTGCTGGATTGAAGTTCAGGGGAGCAGCCTGATCTCTGGAGGACCCTGAAACCCAGAGGCAGCTTGGCTCTTGCACCCCATCCCTCTGAACTCTCCTCCCTATACAGCTTAGTTTCACCTCCCAGAGTCACACCCTTCCTACGCCACTTTCTTAAAAATAAAGCTTTCTAGATTTCCGGCGTTTCCCTACCTTAGGGTTGGCAGGCTGCAGAAGGTGAAAGCCGGGTTGTTCCTGCTGATGGCAGAGGCAGAGGTATGTTCATGGCTGGAACTCAGAACTCGTTTAACCGTAGAAACCGAGGTGTACTGTTAGGTATGTTCTAGAGTACACTTAGAACTCCAGATGAGGTATGTGAGTCAAATGGACTTGTGTGAATTCTTCTGGGCATCTGCCTACTACTTTAAGGTTGTTTCCTTAGGAAAATGGCTTTGAGTTCCAAACAATTGACCATAAACTGTCTTTGTGTAGAGGGAGCCTGAGGGGCAGAGGCTTAAGTTGTTTGCCCGCTGTGAATTCACACAGGGGTGGGTCCCTCTGAGGGGCTCAGCCCTCTCTACTCCGACTCCAGGCCCAGGACTTCTGAACAGCTAGGGAAAACCAGGAGCCAACTTAGAGTGAACACCAGAAAGGGAAACAACAGACCTGAGTGGGGAGAGGATGCACAGGAACTTGGTGCAAGGACCACAGCTGGGGCAGGAAGGGCAGGAGCTCAGGGAAGGTATGGGTGAAGGATTCCACAAGGCCTTTTGGACCAGCCTCTAGAGACAGTAACAGTGTTGTATTGTTCAGTTAGTTTCTATTGACTTGTACCAGAGTCACTGGTGGTAGGGTTGTCATAAAAAAGCAAGTGGAGCAGAGAATTATATCTTTAGAGTTGTCTAAGAAATGGAGGCCGAGATAGAGTTATTTTGAGGCCTAGAAATACAGTATATTACAGGTGCGTGCGTGTGAGTGTGTGTGTGTGTTTGTGTGTATGTGTGGCATTCCACCGTTCAGTTGGAACATAATAAATTTGTAGCTACAATCAAGCCCACCCCAACCTGGTGATGACAGGAGGTGTGAGAGTAGCAGCAGGGAAAGCAGGAACCCTTATGAAATGATGAAAGATTTGGAGCCACCATAAGGTAGGAGGAAGAATGATCATGGTCATTTATGAATCTGTGTGGGGCCCCATAGGATCAGAAGGAAGAGGTCCAGGGGCACTGGGATCCAGGGATTGAGATGGAGGGGTCTGATCTAGCTTTAGCAAGTACTTACTGAGCTGGTGACTCTTGATTGTGTCCTGGGGAAACCTGGCTGCTTTTATATTCCCCTTAGTGTTTAGCAGAGTGCCATGCATAGTAAAGCAGCCCTTGGTAAGTGTTACTGACAGCCTAGACAAAACTAAATAAAATAGAATTAATATATAATAAAACTAAATATTTTGAGGTTCAGACAAAAGGCAAAAAGTATTACTGCTGCAATACTGAAGACACATGGTGTAGGTTTGGAAGCTGACTTTAGCCTTCGTTGTTTATTATCATAACTGTTGAGTGTGCCCATCCAGTCTTTGCCTTCAGAGGAACTGAATAGAATTAGGAAGAGAAACCAGCCTTTACTGTGACAGTTTAACATTTGTTTTACGGTCTTTAAAAGTGGTCTGCTGGGGCTCTGAGCCTTCTCTCCTAACTGAGAGTGTGGTGGGTAATAAGGTGGAGGACGAATCGATGGCAAAATCTCAATAGTGAAGGTTGCAGTGGTGGTGGTGATGCTGGGTAGGAAGGGATTTTTGATGAGAGGTGTAATGCGTATTCTAGCCATTAACTCCTGTTGCTGGAAGGAGCAGTTCCAGGTGCTGGGAGTGGAGTATGGCTGCAGAAATTGGCCCGTCTATCCAAAAAATTCAGCCTACGCGTTACATCTTGGCATATGAGTTGGCGGTGGAGGGCAGAAACCGCAGACTAGCTTGCTCTAGTCTAGGTGGACTATAATAGACAAAAATGTATGCAACCGAAGTACTTCATAAATGCCAAATGCTCTTACTCATGAAAAGTGCCATTTATCATCCTTTGATTTAACAAACATCTGTTGAGCTCATATTATGTTCCAAGACTGTGGTCAGCCCTCTGGAAGTACTGGAGATGGCCTCAAGTTTCTGTGCTTTTATGACTATAATTCCTCAAGAGCAGGGACTTAGACTATCTCATTCATTTTTTTTTTAATTTTTAATTTTTTTAAAATTCCTGTGGGGTCTCTTTCCTGGAATTTTTCAAAATGGTGGTGGAAACAGTAGCTCTCTTGCTTCTTAGATTCCAGAACTGCTGGCAGACATGTCCGTTGCCACTTGGAGGGCCTTGAGAGAATGAGCTAAAACTACAGCCAGAAGCCAAATGAGGGGGAGAGCAATACAGAGGGAAGAGAGACAGGGCAGGACAGAGAGTAAGTCCTGATGATTTTAGAATTTAGTTGTGAGGTCTTTGCCACCCCTACCTTTTCATCATCTGGTTTTATGAACCTATGCAGTTGCCTAGGGTAATTTGACAT
The DNA here is from genome assembly GCF_028564815.1 of Eubalaena glacialis. NCBI lineage: Eukaryota > Metazoa > Chordata > Mammalia > Artiodactyla > Balaenidae > Eubalaena > Eubalaena glacialis. The sequence goes on along the minus strand of NC_083730.1, from coordinate 23,881,367 downwards.
GGGTTTCCATGACTTTCAGCCAGAGTCCTGGTTTACACGATGTTCAACACTGAACCCATCCATCTTCCTCTCCCAAAGCTGCATCTCTTCCTGTTTCTTGGTTAACAGTTCTACTCACAGTCTTGTTCCTCAGGTTAGAAACCTCTGGAAGTCATTCCAGAATCCTTCCTTCCCATTACCCCTGAGAGTTAATGATAATCACCAAGACCTAATGAGGTTGCCTCTAAATATCCCTTGAATTCATCTCCTTTCCCCCATTTCTACTGTCACTACCTTAGTACAGGCCCTCATGAACTTTTGCCTGGGGTTTTGCAGTGGCCTTCTACTTGGGGTCCTTCTAGTTTCATCCTTGGTAAATCCATCCTCCCCATGGCAACTATATAAGATATCTGAAACGCAAACCTAGATTTCTTAGTACAATGCCTAGCTTTCCCCTGACCCTATCCTCTCCAATTTCTCACTGCATTGATCAACAAAAGCTTATTATTTCACACACAAACCAAGTCCAGGCACTTGTGTCAGTAGCTATGACAGATTTGATAATGAGAAAGAGAGGTGGCCCGTTTCCATTGATTTAATCTTTAACATAGTCTTCAACACTTCATTTCCTACAAGAGGAAGCCGAAATTTTGCAGGTTGTCATTCATTGCCATTCCTACCTTTTTAACTCTACCCTTCCCCTCCCCCTTCCACCACAACTAAAACTCCATAAGAAGAATCACTGCTTCAGCCAGACTGTTCCATAATACAGCTACCTGCAAGTCTTTCCCCAATGGTGGCTTGTTTGCACAGATCTTTCTGCCTACAGAGCCCTTCACTTCTTTTCTGTCCATTCACTTGAACCTACCCTCAAGGTATTCTAATCCACACTGATTTCTTGCTCTTCCAGCACCTACATCTTATTGTTTGCACAACCCTTTTTATCACTTATCACATATTGCTTTATATTGATATTTGATTCTTCATGAGTATGTCCTATCTCTGTCATAAGATTTTAAGCTCTGTGAGGATGAAGACCAAGACTTAAGCCTCTGAGTGCACCTAGCTCATTGTCTTGTGTATGGTGGGTACTCAGCACATGTTTGTCAATTTCCTTCTATTGGATCCATTCTCTTGAGTTATGACAGCCCCACATTTTGGTGAATTTTCAATAGAAGCGTTCAAAGAAGACAAGGCCAGTAAATTTAAATTTCCAAATGTAAAAGTTATTTGTGGTCCAATTCCTCAATTCCCACAGAGGGGATGATCACTTTTGTGAGGTGCCTAGCAACAGTCCTAAGTTCTACTGAGCAAGTTCCAGGAGTCTGTAACTTTTATGTCAATGAAAATGATAATTACTAAGTACAATTACAATGCTATGGAAATCATGAATATTATAATTCATACATCTGTAAAATTGCCATTTCAAGGCTCATGAAAGATACAAGCTCAAGGCAAAGGAGAACAAGAAAACTTTGGAACCAGATTTCTGGTCATAATAAAGAAGTTACTGGAATTCCTCGGCAGTCCAGTGGTTAGGACTCTGCGCTCCCACTTCAGGGAGCACAGGTTCCATCCCTGGTTGGGGAACTAAGATCCTGCATGACGCATGGTGCGGCCAAAAAAAAAAAAAAACCTGGAAAACAAACAAACAAAACAGGTTACTTTAAGAGTCTGGGATTATAATTTTTCTCTTTATATATATTCTTATTTATTTTTGAGTGTTTTACCTTAAATTAGAGTTCATGAGCATAGAAACTCTTCCAATATTTCTATATATTTTATTTTTCTGCTCTCAAGATTCTCTCTCTCATCTGTCTTCATGGCTTTATTACAAGTATAATGAGAATTTCAGTCAATACCCTGACCATCTTGATCTTCTAAAGATCTTAGACATAAGTTCCATTTTATTTATCCTCCCATAAAATTTAGTATTTTTTCCATTGTAAGTGGCGTTTTGTACTTGGCATATGCAAGAAAGGAATTTATTGGCTCATCTAAGTTGAAAGTGTAGGGCTAAATCAAGTTTCAGGCACAAGTGAAGTAAGAGCCAAAGAGATGTCATAACTGTTTTGTTTCTCACCATCTTTCTCTTTTGTCAAGTGTTGCCTTTAGTCCTAGGCTTCATGTAGTAGCAAGATAGTAGCAACAGCTCAGGTCCTGTATCTCCTTAGGTTTTAAGACAGCGGAACGAGTGATACTCTCTTTCCTAGAAGTCCCAGCCAATGGATCTCATTGGCTCTCAGTGGTTTTGTGCCCACCCATAAACCAATCACCATGGCCTTGGTTTCCTTGAACATGCTGAGGAGGCATGGTAAGCACCCCCTGGCTTCAAGGGTGTAAACTTCTCTGCCAGAATCTGATGTACTGATAGTGTGGGCGAATTGGCATTAATTTTTGTAGAAAACCACTTACTGAACTCTCAGGAGCCATCAACCTTGGTGACCACATCCTCTCTAAATAATGTATTTCCTTGGCTTTTGTGATACTTCAGTCTCCTGGTCCTTCTTTTATCTTGTCACTCTCTCCTTTCTCTGGCCATTAAATGTTCAAGCCTCTCAAGGGTAGGTCCTAGGCACTCTTCTAAGTGGCCTCTATTCTAGGTGATTTCATTCATACTCAAGGCTTTAATGACCACCTAAAACCCAAGGATTTGAAATTTCCTCTGAAACCCTGAGGAAACTTTGCACTCCATCCTTCTATGTCCAACTGCCCACTGACTTTTCCATTTGGTTCTCTTCAGGTCATTTCAAACCAAAATGTTCAAAACCACATCCCCTGTCCCCCAAATAAACCTGTTCAGAGCACAGTGTTTTCCGTTGTGGTGAATTGAATCTCTCCAACTCAGCAAGGCAGAAATCTTTAACACAGCTCTAGCCCTCACTCCCCATTGCTTAGCTGATCTATCACCAAGTCCTACGAGTTTGACTTCCTCAATATCTCTCAAATCCTTCCTCTTCTCTCCACATTTACTGCCACTTCCTTAGTCCAAGCCATTATCTTCAATCATCTAATTACTAGACATCGTCTCAACTCACTTTCAGTGTGTTTCTGCCTTCTTTCAATCTATTTTTTGATTTTCCGCTTAGAGCGCATTTTTTCAAAATGCACATTCAATGACTTTCCATTGGTCTTAAGATACAGACCAAAATCCCTACCCTGCTCTACAAAATTTTGCTAATACGACTCCTCCCTATCTCCTCATCACCACGACTCTCCATACTCCCCTCTTGCCTTTTGCATGGCACTGCAGTGGCCTTCTTTTACTTTCTTGACACACCATGGTAGACACAGTAATGGCCCTCCAGAGATGTCCACAGCCTATCACCAAAACATCTGAAAGTGACTTTACATGGCAAAAAGAACTTTGTAGATGTGATTAAGTTAGGGGTCTTGAGATGGGGAGATTATCCTGTATTATCCAGGTAGTCCCAGTATAATCACGAGGGTCTTTATAAGAGCAAAGCAGGAGAATTGAAGGCAGAGAATGACATCTGATGGTGGAAACAAAGGTCAGTATGATATGAGGAGGGGTCTCTGGTAACTGGAAGAGGCAGGAGACAGAGCTTCCTCTAGAGTTTCCTTCCAGAAGGAATACAACCCTATTGACATCTCAGTTTTAGGACTTCAGAACGGTAAAATAAGAAATTTGATTCATTTTAAGTCACTAGATTTGTGATAATTTGTTACAGCACCAATAATAAACTAATACACACACCCCTGAGCTGAATATCTTCGGTTTGTCCCTCCAGATTTATTCTCCACCTTTCTTTGTGCTGCTCTGTGCCTTGAGGCTGACCTGCATGTTCTACCTCAATGAGATCTCTTACCTTCTGACCCTGCTTGAGCTTGACCAACGGGAGATACACCCAGGAGGTTGGAGGGGAGAAGGAATGTGAAGTGGGGCTATTTATATCTCTTCCTACCACCTGTTGGGTCTCTGTGGGCTGGCTGCACCCCCTCTACTGAAGGCCACAGCTCCTGTCACATGGCCATATTACACATTTACCTGTTCTAGCTTCCAATAACTGCTTTATTCCCCTGTGCCTTTAAGCTGGGGGGCTGGTGGTAGTGGTGGTGGTGGTGATTAACAGTTCCCTGCAGTTGCTAGCCTAGGGTACTGCACCATTATGTACTGTTTTCCCTATACCCTGGCCTCATCTTATTAAATAGTCTATAAAAAACACTCCTTAAATTACCTAGTTCAAAGGGGCCATCTCTTTCCCCACATGATGCTGACTAATACAGACCTCAGTATTTTCTCTTCTGCCTCAGGGCCTTGGTACATGCTTCTGCCTTTGCCAGGAAAGGCTTTCTTCCCATCTATGCTCTCTTCCGGTATTAATCTTCAGATTCTTAAACAGAACTTCCTCAAGTCTTTCCTTCCGCTAGATGAAGTCAGGTATTATACAATCTCATAACACTGTGTATCTATACTCCTTATCACTTATAGTTGTTTATGAGTTCATTTGATTATTGTTTATCTTTCCTTTAGAGCTGCATTATCCTATATGGTGGCAACTAGCTGTATGTAGCTATGGAGCACTTGGAAGTAGCTAGCTTAACTGACTAATTGAATTTTAAATTTTGTTTAACTTTGATTAATTTAAATTCAAGAACTAATAAAGTTATCAGAAAACTTTTAGCATATTTGGAACAGCTTAAGCATGGGGACCTACTTTATCAAAATATATGAACTCTAAATACAGATACAATTTTTCTGATGAAAATTTAGTGTCTGAATAGAGAACGGCTATAAGAATAAAATATACACTGGATTTCAAAGACTTAGTACAAAAAGAATGTAAAATGTATCATTAATAATTTAAAAATATTGATTAAATATTGAAATGATAATGTTTGGATCTATTGAATCAAATCAAATATATTATGATTCTCAATGTCACTTGTTTCTTTTTACCTTTTCTAAACATGGCAACTAAAAAACTTAGAATTCCACATGTGACTCACATTGTTATTTCTCTTGGTAAGTGCTTCTCCAGACTAGAGTATAAAGTTCGAGAGGACAGTTTTCTCACCCTTGTTTCCCTTTGCATACTGCCTGATGCTTCTTAGAAGATGCTCCTCAAATATTTAATGCATGAGTGAACAAATGGAAAAGTGTGTTTAGTCCAAAAGAGCAGAGTAGTCTTAGGGAGCACCTCACCTTGAGTAGCAACAGATTTCTAGTCTGCATCACTATGTAGCTTAAGAGTCAAAGTTTTAAGGACAACAATAATAGACCTATACATGTTTCTGCCTCCTGGAAGTTAAGATGCCTACAGTGTGATAGGCATAGTAGCTGCTGTAAAGTAGACCTTATCTAGTGATGGGGTGGTATGTGTGTTAGTAGTGGTGGAACAAACTTTGCTACATGTGGCAGGAAGCCAACTTTGAGATGGTTTTGAGAGAGGTGAGAGCCAGCTGTACCAAAACGTCTCCTGGCACTCATATATAAGAATAAACCAGGGCTGCTCCTTGCCAGCCGTTCTCCCTTCCCTACAATGGCCATGTTACCTTTTTGTGACTCTCCTCTCCTTTTCCCCACTGATGTCATCCTTATCACTTTACTCTGGTTCTCCCAGCCTAATCTCACAGGGTGTCTTACCAAGACCCTGCATCTAACTGGGGATGCTTATTTTGTGGACCAGTAACCTTTTGCTTCTCTGAATGGGCTCTTCAAAGGGAGATGGGGCAGCTTGGTTGGGGCTAGAAATAGATCATTTGATTTTTGTTGGAAGGAAATCAACCATGTTAATCAGACCTCTGTATTTCAGGTCACACGTCTCCATCTTTTCAGCCCCAAGCACCTCTTTTCAACTTGCAAAATGTCATCCTCCCAGGTAGCTTATCTCTTGTACTCTGTTGAGCCCTCCTCTCTCTGAGAAGAAATGTGTACAGTCACAGTCTTTATGATTAAGGTCCCTTGAATGTTGACTCTGCCTGTCTGGCTGGTAATGTTGTGAGTTCTGAGTCATGGGGAGGCTTGTAAGGGGACTTCCCTTGCTGGCCCAGCCCTGCTGCTTTGCCCGTCTCCCTGCATTTTTCACAGATCTCACACAAGCTGAATTCAGCAGCTTATTTTCATTCATTCCATCTTTACACTTCCTTTAGAGCAATGACCTACTTAAGTTAAAGGGAAATACAAACCCCCAAGGAGATTTGCTGACAGCTGTTTCCTGGGTAGAATTAGGTTGGGCCTGCATCTGAGAGAAGCTTATGAGCTCTAAGAATCATGTTGGCTGAGGATGGAAGTGGAAAAGAAGGGATTGAAGGTTTAAAAAAAGTGTTAGACACAAGTGTTCCTGGGGAAGTGACTGGAGATGGGAAGAGTTTCCCAAGGACAGATCTAAACTGGAGTTTCGATGGTCTGTTTAGTTCGCTCCCTCAGTTTCTTCCTCAGAAGCTCTATCTACTCCTAAAATCAGAGTTCCAAAGAATATGTGTCCAGAAAGAGCGGATGAAGCCAAACCATTATTAGAAATAAAACACACTTCTGAAAGGCAGTAAATGATAGCACAGTGTGGATGGTAATTTAAGGATGAAAGATAACAGGTGGAAACAGCTACAGACCAAGAGCGGGGATGCTGGAATTTTTACCTTGAATTTGCCAGGGACTGGCTGTGTATGTTAACCAAGTCATTTTGACTCCTCTAAGCCTCACTTTTCTCATCTGTAAAATTTGTGGTTCAGACTAGATCCTGGCTAAGATGCCTTTAGTTATTAAATTCCTTGAAAAACCTAAAATATTTTACCTACTGGCTCATTTAGCTTAGTAAAGTTGTTTACAAGTAGAGTGATTTATGTTTTATCCTTTTTCTTTTTTTGATGGAGGTATTTAGTAGGATGGCCAGAAGTTAAGGCATAGAAAAGATCAAAGATCCAAATAAGCCCGACACCAGACAATGGCCTTTGGATCATGGACGGCTGATTGGCTGTGGACTTTTGGTGCCCTCTGGTTATGAGTCATCAGCCTCATCACCCCAGGCATCCAGTCCCATGAGGCGATCCTTTTCTCTCTCATCTATTTGTCCGGTGCGTGGGAAGACCAACTACCTCCATGCCTAACAGCCCAGAATCTCCTGGCTGAGCCCTAATGTGCACTTTGCATGCTGTTTTCATTCAATTGTAATGGCGTGAATAATGGAGTAGGCTCTGAATAATGTTTAATGCTAAATTCCACACTAAACCATCTGGTGTATATTAGAGCAGCTGGCAAAACTAGTTATAGAAGATCAAAGTACTCTTAGGTCAGCTTATAATAAGTGTAACAGAATTTAGTATTAAAAGAGACTGGAATCCATCTAATCTAATGCTAACACTTTAGAGATACAGTGAAGATGAAACGACTTGCCCAAGGTTACAGGTTAGTGGTGTAAAATCAGGACCTGAAAATACTACCAGATTCTCAAGTCTGTGTTCTTTCTACTATAATCTATTGCTTACATAAGAACCTGAGTATATTTTAAATACGATTTATTAATCTTTTGTAAGACCTGAGTATATTTTTAATACATTTTGTTAATTTTAAATATTCAATGCATGCACTACAAAATTTAAAAGACACAAAGGGTTTACAGTGAAAATTTAGTCTCCTATCCATTACTGTCTCTAACCACTTAGTCTCCTCCATCTTTGATCAATCTGGAGTTTATTTTAGTATAATGTGTGAGGTAGGGATCTAACTTTATTTTCTTGCAGATGATGATCCAGTTATCTTACTAGCTGATAAGGTGTGTTTCCCTTATTTATGCTTCTGTTTTGGAATTTTCATGTTTATTCTTGCTTGTTTTTTCTTCTGGATGAATTTGAGAATCAGCTTGCACATTAAAAAAAAAGTTGTTTTTTTAAAAATGGGATCATGTTAAATTTATACATTAATTTAAGGGAGATTTGACAGTGTTATGAAGTCTGCTGTAGAGCTTCAGGACATACTTTCGTCCCTGATAAAAAGATACATGGTAGGAGATACTATCCTTTCTGCCTTTTGAGGTGGTTCTGTGAGGGTGTGGTTGTCACACCTTCAATCAACACACCTTACCTCACTCTTATACTAAAATACATTCCAGCCGTACTGACCTCCTTGCTGTTTCTTCAGCTCAGCTGGCATGTTCTCTCTGCTCCGAACACCCCCTCAGCTCAGATATCTGCATGGCTCGCTCACCTCCCTCAAGGGTTTGTGCAAATGTCAACACCTCATTGAACCTACCCTGACTACTCTATTTAAAATTGCTGTTGCTTACATTCCCAGCTCTCCTAATTTTCCATACCACTTATCACCTTCTAACATCCTAGGTAATTAATCATAATGCTTATTATTTATTTTCTGTCTCCACCACTAAAATGTAAGCCTCAAGAGGGCAGAGATTTTTGCCTATTATATTCACTGCCGTATTCCAAATGCCTAAAACTGTGCCTGGCATATAGCAAGTGTTCAATAAATATTTAATTGAATTAAAGGTAAAGAAGGTATCTACCTAGTAAGGGATTTTATTAAGAATAGACATTACATTTTTATCAAATATGAAATATCTTTTCAGTATCCATGGAAATAATCATATGACTATTTTCTATTCTCATTCCCAGACATGGTAAATTATATATTACATTTCCTAATAGTAGAATATCTTTGCATTCCTGAAATCAACTTAGTCATGGTATATTATTCTTTTATAAGGTGCCTGATTTTGTTTGCTATTATATTCATTATATTCAGATTTTTAAGTTGATACTAAAAGGGAGATTGGTGTAAAGTTATGTCATGACATATTTGTTTAGCTTTGTTGTTACTGTTATGTTAGCTTCAAAAATAATTCAGAATCCCCCCACCCACATTTCTGTTAATGTTTTGGAATCCATGTAGTATGGACTTTATTCTTTCTTTGATGTATAGTTACTTATGCATTCTCATGAATATAATCTCTGGGTCCTCAAATTTTCTATTTTGTTATGCTTAGTGTTTTATAAAGTTAGTTATATTATTTTTCATTTACACATTCAAAATTAAGCTAGAGTTAATGACCTCAAGAAAAAATCACCTCACACCATACATTCTTTTTAACCACGTTTCAATTAACTGGAAAGTTTGGGTAATATTGTGTAATGAATCTCTCTCCCTCTTTCCTTCCTCCTTCCCTTTCCCCTCCCTCCCTCCCCCTCCCTCTCCTCCTTCCTTCCCTCCCTCCCTCCTTGCTTCCTTCCTTCCTTTTTCCCCTCTTTCCATCCTTTGACATAATCTAATCTTTGCTCCAGTTTTAGCTTTATTTTTTGCATAGAAACATTAAAAAAACCCCAAAACCCAACTCCTAAACTGCATTTTCCTCCTTGAAAGCTCATACAATCCTAAAGCTATAAATTCCTTGTCTTCTAGATGATAATACAGAGGCCCAGGAAGTTCAGGTGTCCTGCCCACTTTCATTCTCACAGGAGAGTCAGAATTAGGTCCCAGATCTCCAGTGCCATTTGCATTACACCACTGTTCCTCTCATTTGGTTGTGTGTGTGTGTGTCTCCCCTGTTCTGCTCTTCCTTCCAAGCCTTCTCCCTTCCACAAACAAATATTAAATACCAAGTGTGTGCCAGCCACTGTTCAAGGTGTTAGGAGATATGAAGATGAACAAGGCAGTCTCTGTTTTCTAGAAAGTTACAGTTTAGTGAGGGACTCAGACAAGTAACAAATAATTACAATACAGCATGAAGATGGGTGCATGTGAAGGTGGTCAAAAGATACAAACTTCCAGTTGTAAAAGAAGTAAGACACGGGATGTGATGTACAGCATGGCAACTAGTTATTAATACGGTATTGTTATTTGAAATTTGCTAAGAGGGTAGACCTTAAAAGTTCTACAAGAAAGTTACAAGAAAAAGAAATTCTTTGGAACTATGTGTAGTTGTTACCGTTCAGGGTCCTTGGGCTCTACCCTGCTTTTGCTCCCAGAACCTCAGAAGTGGCAGTTGTGTTTTGGCCTTTTTGTATCTTGTTTATAACTTGCCCCAACTGTACATGCATGTGGTTATTTTTAGTCCCTTATAGTTTCTTTGTATTCTGTTGCTGGAGGAGGTGAGGAGATGTTTGTCCAGGTGCAAGCACTGCAGTAAAGGGTCCCAGGTCCCAGGTCCCAGCCTGTTTCATAGTGACAGATGTTAACTAGACCTATTGTGATGATCATTTCCAATGTATACAGATATCAAATCATCGTTATGATGTACACCTAATGTTAGATGTCAATTGTATAATTTTTATAATTCAATAAAAAACGAATTATATCTATCCCTTGAATATAAAATAAAAAATTAAATGAAAACATTTTTAAAATTAAATTCACTTGTTATGTATGGTGCATATCAAATGTAAATGGACAGAAAGCACAGTGGAAGGGGGTCACTAAATGTGAATGAAGGGTCAAGAAAAGCTTTACAGTCTTGGACTTGGGCCTACAAGGAGGATTCTGCTGGTGCTTGCCATTCCTCTAACTCAAGTGTTCTGTCAATAACGATGTGTATCTAAAAATATTCTCATTCCGGGGAAGCTCCTTCTGCCTAGAGAACCCTGTGGTTAGAGGCGCTGTTTTCTCTGTACAATAATCTCCATAACTCTTCCTTTCTGTTGATAAATACCAGTCCCCAAACCACTTTGGAGGTCTCAGTTCCATCCTATAGGCTTCTGCTCTCTATCCTCTAGGTAGAACCGTCTCTGTGGTAATGTTCACAGCCTTCAGCAGTCCTAGGGTGGTAGAAACTGATTCTTGGGAGGGCAGAAGATGAAGATGGTTACTTGTATGTCTAAAACAAGGGCCCTCTGGTAGTTAGTCAGACTTCTAAATGCTCACTTAGTGCATTGAGGTAACATTATCTATTTATCTAGCCCAGGAAATTTCTCAGTTTATTTACTCTTATCATCATTCCTAAACTAGTTCTTTATTTAACACACTGTGGGTGCCTGCTGTGTGCTTATGTCTGGATAAGGCATTGTGAGATAACAAACAATTAGAAGACATGCTGCCTGCACTGTCTTGTTCCTGACTGCCCAAAGGAGGTTTCAGTCTTGTTGGGAAGATAAGACAAACGGAAAGCAAAGATAAATAATAAAGTAAGTCACTGTATAATATGTCTCAAATGGGACAATTTTTACTACCGAATGCAGAAGAGGTAGTGATTGCTGTAGAACATACCGGTTTGTATTTGCCCCAGATTTGTACATCTTCGAGCCTGTGATGATTATTTTTAGGTGTCAAGTTGGCTAGACTATAATACCCAATTCTTTGGTCAAACACCAGTCTAGCTGTTGCTGTGAAGGTATTTTTTAGATGTGATTAACATTGAAATCAGTGGACTTTGAGTAAAACAGATTATCCTCTATAATGTGGGTGAGTCTCATCCAATCTGTTGAAGGCCTTAAGAGAAAAGCCAGAGTTCCCTGAGAAGAAGAAATCTTGCCTCCAGACTGCCTCCAGACTCAAAACTGCAATATCAGCTCTTTCCTGGGTCTCCAGCCTGCTGGCCTGGCCTATAAATTTTGGACTTACCAGCCGCCACAATTATGTGAGCAATTCTTTTTTTTTTTTTTTTTTATTAATTAATTAATTTATTTAGTTTTGGCTGTGTTGGGTCTTCGCTTCTGTGCGAAGGCTTTCTCTAGTTGTGGCAAGTGGGGGCCACTCTTCATCGCGGTGCGCGGGCCTCTCACCATTGTGGCCTCTCTTGTTGCGGAGCACAGGCTCCAGACGCGCAGGCTCAGTAGTTGTGGCTCACGGGCCCAGTCGCTCCGCGGCATGTGGGATCTTCCCAGACCAGGGCTCGAACCCGTGTCCCCTGCATTGGCAGGCGGATTCTCAACCACTGCGCCACCAGGGAAGCCCCGTGAGCAATTCTTTAAACTGAATCTCTCTCTCCCTATACATACCTCCTATTAAGTCTATTTCTCTGGAGAACCCTGACTAATACAAAGCCCAAAGATTCTCATCCTCTTTCAACTTGGTCTTTAAGGTAAGAAGATGTTTTCACTGAGATGCAATCTCATTCATTTCTTTATCCATTCCAGAAAAATTTTATTAACTATCTATTTGTATGGTGGATCAAAGGGTAGGCTTTGAAACCAGCCTGTCTAGGTTTATTTTCTAGTATGATCTTCAGTTTTCTTATCTGAAAATGAAGATAATAATGGTACTCTCAACTGAAAAAAATGCACAACCTGAAAGTTGAGAGTTATGTTTTATTCGGCCGGCAAAACTGAGGACTTAAGCCCGGGACACAGCATCTCAGATACCTCTGAGAGACTCCTCTGAAGAGGCAAGGGGGGAGCCAGGATATATAGGAGTTTTTGTAACAAAGACCAGGTAGTCGGAACATCAAAAGATTCTGTTAATTAAAGAAAACCAGATAGCTCAAGTTAGGAATTTAGCACTTTTCTATGTCTGGGAAGATGCAAGAGTCTGGGCTTATTGAAATCATTCCTTTGATATGCACCTCAGCTATCTGGGGCCAGGATCCTGTATTTTCTCATCTTGAGTTTCCTCAGGGTGCACCATCAGGGGAGGCTGCAGGGTCTGATGATTTGATGGTGGGCATTATGTTTCTATCCTGAGTTCCCTCAGGGCTTGCCATTGGGTGGCTGTAATGTGATGGCTTGATGGCTGCAACATCCTTTGTTTACTGATAGGGCAGGCAATATTTTTCGTTCATAGTACCTATGTTTTATGGTTGTTTTGAAGAATAACTGAGTTAATAAAAACATGCTTAAGTGCTTTCAACAGCTCCTGGCATGCAGTAAGCACTCAATACATGTTAGCTATCTCTGTTATGACTGTATACCAGGGGAACTGTGCCTAGCTTTGTAGAAACAATGATAAATATCATATCCAGTGATAATTATTAGCTCTTAAATTGCTCATGGTCTGTTTGGAGAGTCAGAGAAACAAATGTACAGTTCTAATAGTGTGCTAGGAATGTGGATGGAGGTGTGCACAGGGCCACAGGCCGTTCAGGGGAACACAGAGTTGGTGTTCAGAACCCTGAGCGATCTGGACCAGGAAAATCCATGGAATTTTCCATGGAAATCAAAACTGAGAAACTATAGTGTATTCAAGGGAACTGTTTGCCTGAAGTAAAGGGTGTGAGTGTAAGCTGGTGGGACATAATGAGGCAGATGAGCCTGGGGCTAGATGATGGAGGCCTTTGTTGGCCAGAATAAGAGATCATCTGATCTTCATCTTGCTGATTTTTAAGAGCCCCACTTCCCCAAGTGTTTAAAGCCTTTTGAGGTATTCTAGCCGGGGAAGCTATTATAGCAAAACAAACACATACATGAATGAATGAATGAGTAAATAAATGCCTTAAAAATCTTATGTTAATGGGAGAACAATGAATTGACCTGAATTTCCTGTGTGGTGGGTCTCGGTTGGGTGATTTTGCCTTCCCTGGGGACATTTGGCAATGGTCAGGAGACAGTGCTACTGGCAAGTGGGTTGAAGCCAGAGATGTTGCTAAAAGTCCCAGGATATACACAGGACAGTCCTCCAAAACAAAAGCCGTCAGGTCCAAAATGTCAATAATGCTGATACTGAGAAACCTTGCTGTAAAGAACCTGAGAAATAAGGTTGGAGGTGGATGAGCACCTTAGCGCACACCGTTAATGCTGTGACAAGGATTTTGGAATTTATTGTACAGGCCATTAGGAAGCCAGTGAAGGTTTCTGAGTAGAGAGTGATGGTGAAGGTTGTGTTCTGGAGGATTAATCTCTGTGTGGAGGGAACTGAAGGAGTTCAGGACATGTCACCCCCAAATAGGCCACTTTGGTATATTGATTATTTTGAGCCGAAGGCACTTGAAAAACATCAAATGCAGGGAGAGGCTTTCTCTGAACTTTCCTTATCTACTCAAGACAGATCCTCCAAAAGGAACTCAGTTGTGATAGATCCCCTGCGGGGAGTTTCCTCCACCAGGGAGGACTGAGTCTTATCACAGGAGAGGAAACTAGAAGCTGACACGGCACCTAGACAAACTTTATCACAAACTATCATACCTCCCATCTGTTCTTCGAAGGGCCCATTTATCTTTCTTAAACACCATTTATGCTCCTTTAAATTGCCTATATTCCCTTTTGCCATTAAGATGATATAAAACTCTCACTGCTTTTTTGGATATTCACTTTTTTTCCCCTGTGATATCCCCATGCACATAATATTAAGAATTAATAAATTTGTATACTTTTCTCCTGTTAATCTGCCTGTTGTCAGTTTATCTAGCAGACCCAGCTATTGAAACTAGCAGGGTAGAGGGGAAGTCTTTCCTCTCACACAGGACATTGGAGGGTAGAAGGGACCGAAGCAGAGAATTGTGTGGAAGATTATTGCGATTGTTCAGACTCCAATGTTAAGCCTAAGTGGGAGAAGATGGAGAAGAAAATAATGAAAACTGATGGACACAAGAAGGTTGGAAAGGAAACTACTTTGGAGGAAGATAATGTTTTTTTTTAGGAAAACATTCATTTTAAGGTAACATTGCAATTCGTGCAGAAATATCTCCCATGCAGACCGACGTGTCGACTGAAAAAAAAAACGCACAACTTAAAGTTGAGAATTACTGAATATTTGGCAGGCTTTCTGAGGACTTAAGCCTGGGAGGCAGCCTCTCAGCTCTGAGGGACTGCTCTGAAGAGGTAAGGGGGGAGCCAGGATACATAGGAGTTTTTATGACAAAAACCATGTAATTGGAACACCAAAAGATTACTGTTAATTAAAGAAAAACCAGATATCTCAAGTGAGTAAATTTAGCACTTTTCTATATATGGAAAGATGCCAGAGTCTGGGCTCATTGACATCATTCCTTTGATAGGCACCTTAGCTATCTAGGGCCAGTAAGTATCCTGTTTCCTCCATCCTGAATCCCCTCAGGGTGCACAGTTGGGTCTACTGCAGTGGCTGCTGGCTTGATGGCTGCAACATCCTTTGTTTACTGATATGGCAGGCAACATTCCCATCCACAGGTGTGTGCTTAGGAAAGAAGACAGCACTGAGGTTATAGGAGTCAACAGGCTAGAACTGACCAGCAAAATAGCAGTGGACTAATTCTTTGGGGGAAAGTGTTGGCAAGAGAAAAGCAGTAGGTTGAAGACTGAGGGCAGTTCATGATGTCTCTTCTCTTTCCCTGTTTTGTTTATTTTTTCCTTAAGGGCTCCCATTTCTCACCAGTGTTGTAAATGAGAAGAATGGAGGAAGGTGCTGCTCCCAGATAGCCTGACTCCATATTGGTATTCAAGATCCTTAAATGACTGGTTATTACATTGATTAGCTGAGTGTTTCCTGGAAGTCTGACTCCCGTTTGAGGACTAATCCCTGAAAATTAGCCTGACCATCTTTTTTTTTTAGCCTGATCATCTTAATGTTTCTTGTTACTTTGATCCTCAACCAGGCTAGACAGTATATTTGTAATCACAAACAGAACATTGGCTAGATCCCTTCCTTTCCCACTGTGCCAACACACCTGAGTTGGTGGCATTCCATAGACTGGATATTTTTGGATCTTGATTGCTGCTTTCCCTAATGTATCTCCTGTATCTTACCAGTATTTTTCTCTCCCACATACCATATATATATATGTTTTAACATCTTTATTGGAGTATAATTGCTTTACATTGTTGTGTTATTTGCTGCTGTATAACAAAATGAATCAGCTATACGTATACATATATCCCCATATCTCCTCCCTCTTGTGTCTCCCTCCCACCCTCCCTATCCCACCCCTCTAGGTGGTCACAGAGCACCGAGCTGATCTCCCTGTGCTATGCAGCTGCTTCCCACTAGCTATCTATTTTACAATTGATAGTGTATATACCACATACCATATTAACTACTAACTAGAGTCTCTGCAGATTGAAAACTTGATCTGGGTGGATAGCAATGCAATGAAGAAGGAGAGGGTATTGAGGAAAATAAAAAGTCAAATTTATTTGGTTAAAAAGGAGAAAAGCCATTAAAAAGGCTTTTTAGTCAAGAATTACATAGAACCTTAAAAAGGAAGGAAATCTGCCATTTGTGACAACATGGATGGACCTGGAGGATGTTATGCTAAGTGAAATAAGCCCAATACAGAAAGACAAATACTGTATGATCTCACTTATATGTGGAATCTGAAATAGTCAAACTCACAGAAGCAGAGAGCAGAATGGTGATTGCCAGGGGCTGGGTAGAGGAGGAAATGAGGAGGTGATGGTCAAAGGGTAGAAAGTATCATTACTTTAATGGCTTTAACTTATTTACTCAGAATTTAGGCTTTTTTAAAAAAATTCTTTTTCTATGAGAAACCATGCTGCAGTGAACTACTTTGTGCGTAGATCATTTTACACATATGTGACAAGTACCTCTAGAGAATACCTTCCTGGAATAAGAATTGTTGAGTCCAAGGGTATGTGCATTTGTAGTTTTGATAGATATTCAAAACAACCTTCCATAGAAATATACCCAGGTTAACCTCCCACAATATACAGGATGGTTCTTGTGTTCTTAAACTTCTTATTTATTGTCCTTCTGATAGAGAAATCATAGCTTCTTGAACTTTTCTTTTTACAGTGTGACTGAATATCTTTTCATATGTTCAAGAGACATTTTTTTTTTTTTTGGCCGCGCCGCTTGTCACGTGGGATCTTAGCTCCCTGACCAGGAATCAAACCTGCGCCCCCTGCAGTGAAAGCTTGGAGTCTTAACCACTGGACCACCAGGGAAGTCCCAAGAGACTTTTTTTTTTTTTTTTAAATAAATTTATTTATTTATTTATATTTATTTTTGGCTGTGTTGGGTCTTCGTTTCTGTGTGAGGGCTTTCTCCAGTTGCGGTGAGCGGGGGCCACTCTTCATCGCGGTGCGCGGGCCTCTCACCGTCGCGGCCTCTCCCGTTGCGGAGCACAGGCTCCAGACGCGCAGGCTCAGTAGTTGTGGCTCACGGGCCTAGTCGCTCCGCGGCATGCGGGATCTTCCCAGACCAGGGCTCGAACCCGTGTCCCCTGCATTGGCAGGCAGATTCTTAACCACTGCGCCACCAGGGAAGCCCAAGAGACATTTTAAAAATTAGTATTCTTAATGTTCCCCGGGCCTTGTGAATCCTAGGCAAGGTCCAGTTTATCCATAGGTCAGCTGGGTCAGTAGCCTCCTGCCAATGGGCAGGACCTTAGCTTTCCTTCCTCTTGCTGATGTTTATTGAACTGATAGGCCAAGAGTTCCCTCTTCTTGTGGCTCGGAAGAAGCTCTCCCTGCATAGAGGGTATACTGGTCCCTGCTGGCCTTTCTACCATCCTCTGCTCATGCTGTCCCTTCTCTCTCACTAGAGCCACCTGCCTCAGACCACTGATGTGTGGATGCCACATTCAATGCCCAACCCTGGCCTCTGCTGCACTGAACCAGCCTTTACCTCTGACTTTCTTGGCTGTCTGTTGTCATCCAGGCCCATCTGGAGTTCCATTCTTTCCTAGCTGCTTCTGGTCACATAATCTCAATGCAGCCAATGCTCTGCTTAGCTACCCATAATGATGACCTCTATCCTCTCTTTGAGAGCATGCTATACACCCAACACTGTTGTCTTAGTCAGTTGCTGCTGTAACAGAGTACCATAAACCGAGTAGCTTATAAACAACAGAAGTTTATTTCTCACAATTCTAGAGGCTGGAAAATCCAAGATCAAGGCACCAGCTGATTTAGTGTCTGCTGAGGGCCCTTTTCCTGGTTTATAGATGGCTGTCTTTTCCCTGAGTCCTCACGTGGCAGAAAGGGTAAGGGAGCTCTCTGATGTCTCTTTTATAAAGGCACTAATCCCAATTATGAGGGCTCCATCCTTATTACCTAACCTCCTCCCAAAAGCTCGACCTCCCAATACCAGCTCACTGGAGATTAAATTTCAACATATGAATTTTGGCAGTGGAGGGGGTAGGGTGGACACAAATATTTAGTCTATAGCGACTGTGCTAAGTGTTCAGTGCTTTGCAGGAATTCTCTCTTTAAGCCTTTACAAGAACCCTATTTATTTTAAGGATGAGGAAACTGAAGCTCAGAGAGGTTACATAAACTCCCCGAGTGCAGACAGGTAGTGAGTGGAGGAAGCATTGGAGGAGTGAGAACTCCTTCTCTCTTTCTGTCTAAAGTGAATGCTGTTAATTGCCCTAGTGCTGGTGCTAACCAGATCTTGACTTCCGGGGTTTGCTCTTCGTTGCTTTCTGGGGTTTGCCACCGTGTCTGTCCAGCTCATGTACACCTTTCTCTCTGTCTCTCAATCTATTAAGAATGCCTTCCTTGGGGCTTCCCTGGTGGCACAGTGGTTAAGAATCCACCTGCCAATGCAGGGGACATGGGTTCAAGCCCTGGTCTGGGAAGATCCCACATGCCGCGGAGCAACTAAGCCCGTGCACCACAACTACTGAGCCTGCGCTCTAGAGACCACGAGCCACAACTACTGAGCCCACGTGCCACTACTGAAGCCCACGCACCTAGAGCCTGTGATCCGCAACAAGAGAAGCCACCGCAATGAGAAGCCCGCTCACCGCAACAAAGAGTAGCCCCCGCTCGCCGCAACTAGAGAAAGCCCACACGCAGCAACGAAGACCCAATCCAGCCAAAAATAAATAAATTAAAAAAAAAAAATCCTTCCTCTTCAAATTGGCCGGGTCTGTTTTCAGGGAGATGAGTGGGAGGGGAGAAAAACCACCGCAGCGGCCCTCTAGCCTAGGAGCTATAGACCAGAATGACTCAGGTCTTGAGGTTTACCCTTCAGATTTCCTCTTCCTAAGGCACCTACATGCTGCGGCGACGGAGCAAAGGGGAGGGAGTGGAGAAGGACGATTAAGGGCCTCACATTGTAGAGAACCCATCACTCCATTCGGCACTCCAGTTGCTACCCAAGCTGGCCCAACCCTCCATCCCAGATGCCTCCCTTAGGGGGATTTTTCTCTCAGGAGCCTCTTTGCCCTCCTTGCAATCTGGTTTCTATCAGGAGACCCAGGGCATCAGATCCGTGCATAGGTGGATCCCTTATACCATGTGGTCTCAAAAGACCCCCCACAAGCAGTTCTCAGGGTCTAGCAAGTCAGGGGCTGTCCCTAGACCATTGTTTAAGGGGCCCTGAACCTTGCGGTGGTCAAGAGGCTCGCTCTGTGCTGAACATAGGAAGGCCAACTACACATACAGAAATGTCTGGGCCTTAACCCTGGTTCCATCAGACCATCCCTTAACATAATCTGTACCCTCCTCTAAGCCTTGTTCTCTGGTCTTGCCTGGAGGAAGGACAATGGACCAAACAGGCTCTTAAAGTTGAATTCACTTTCATCTGTATTTCTGTCCTTGTTCTCTTAGTACCACTGTGTCTCTCTTCTTTTTATTTTATTTATTTTATTTTGTATTTAACTATAGTTGATTTACAATATTGTGTTAGTTTCAGGTGTACCGCTTCAGATTCTTTTCCATTGTATGTTATTACAAGATATTGACTATAGCTCCCTGTGCTATACAGTAAGTCCTTGTTGTTTATCTATTTTCTATATAGTAGAATATACACTACTATAATACTAATCCCATACTCCTAATTTATCCCTCCACCTCCCCTTTTCCCTTTGGTAAAATAAGTTTGTTTTCTATGTCTGCACCTCCCCTTTTCCCTTTGGTAAAATAAGTTTGTTTTCTATGTCTGTGAGTCTGTTTCTGTTTTGTGAATAAGTTGATCTGTACTATTTTTTTACATTGCACATGATGTGGTATGATATCATATGATATTTGTCTTTCTCTGCCTGACTTGCTTTACTTAGTGTGATAATCTCTAGGTCCATCCAACACTGTCCCTTAATTGTCCATCTGATCCCAGGGCCACTGCCTTGGGCAGCTTCTCCTTCACTCTCTCATTCCAAATAGCTGGATTCACACCCTTCCTTCCCAACTGCCCTTCTCAGACACACACACACACACACACACAAATTTTAAAGATCCAAGATTTTTGGAAAAAAAGTCCTTTCCAATAGAAGCTTTATTTTGTAACTTGTGACACCAGCAATTTGGCTGGAAATGAGGTGGTGTGGAAGAATTCGGCTTAGTGGATGGACACAATGCGGGGGCAATAGCCTTGGGGGCTCAGTACCCAGGTTCTACTCTGCTAACTTGTGTGACTTCAGGGAAGTCACTTTGCTCTTGGAGCCTCAAGTTTTCTCATCATCTATAAAGGGTGGGGTTGGACCAGCTGGTCTCTGGACTTGTGAGGAGAGGCAAGCAATGGTCAGCCTTCAGCAAAGCAAGTTACCAGGGGCCCCAGCTTCTGGCCACAGACGGAAAGAGCACACATCTTTTCCTTACGCAGTCTACCACAGGCTCTAAATCTTGGCCTTATTGACATTTTGGGCCAGATAATTCTTTGTTGCACCGGGGTGGGCGGGTGTGTTTCTGTGTATTGTAGGATGTTTAATAGCACCCCTGACCCATACCAGTAGGACCCGCCCTCTAGTTGTGGCAACCAAAAATGTTTTCAGACATTGCCAAATATCCCCTGGGGTTGAGGCAAAATCCCCTCCAGCTGAGAACCACTGGTCTACCCTATACGACTTGTATAGATTTTCTTCCTGGAGTAAGATCTTCCTTCCAAGGAAGCCAGACAATAGACCACAAAGGGTGCTACCCTCTCCCTCTGTGGGTTGTAATCTGAGGGCTGTGGACACAGACCACAGCAGGTTTAGCAACTGTGAGCTTACTTCCATTTCTCTGCTATTTTCTCTGGTCTTAAAGATCTTTACACTGGCTACCTGGCGAACAGTGGTGTCTAATGAGTGTTTTGAAGCTCTGGAAGAGATGGATGTTGGTCCACAGCAAATATGTTTCCTCTAAACTTTTTTTTGGAGAGACAAGGAAACTCTGTAAATTGACTACAAGAAGCCTATCTTAGTCTAAACTCTAAAACCTCGAATCTTTGCTCTCGGCTGCTTGTGACGAGGTAGGCGAGCCTTCCCTTGGAGGGGCCTGCGTACTCGGTGGGGCTGGTCAGAGAGCATTAGGGATAGAGCAGCAAGATTTTGAACTGTGTCCAACAATGGAAGCCAATGACACTAACCCACAGAGCTAGGTCACTGCAGAGAACAGACCTACGAGCGAGGAGGAAATGTGGCTGGATGAATCCATTCGCTCCTCAGAAAAGCGCATCACCCAGCGCAGCCTGAATAGATCCAGCTTCTGAGGGGCTCACAAGAAACGCCACTCTCATGGGATGCAGGTAAATTGCAGGATTGACCCCCATCCCTGCAGTCAGTGTGCCTGTTAAGAGATCTGTGATCAGGCTGCATTTCCAGGGTCAGCCTTGAGGGAGAAAGGGCTGAGAGGAGACTGCATGCCAAGGTCAAGTGCAAACTGAGAAGTGAGTCAAGGAGGCTGGTGGGGGAAGATACTGGATCTGGCTGCAAAGCCCAGTCCTTCTCTTTCCCTTGCAGTTACTGATTCTCTAGAGGGGGCCTCATGTATTTTCAGCAAAAGCTCCCAGTACCACCTGGTCTCCATCCATCTGATCTTGCAGTAGTAACTCCTCCTCCTCCCCCAAATTCCCACCCCAGACCAGCAGCCAGTCCTGTTTGTTATTCCCCAGCGCTGACACTGCAGGTCAAGTGGAGACGGGGGTGGTGGTGTCTGCAGATATGGATGCTAGGAGTGTTAGAAGCGGGGAATTTCTGTAGTTTTTATTCCCCCATCTGCCCCCCACCCAGTCTTTGTACGTTACTTGTAAGAACTACTGTTCTGAACTCTGGGTCTTTCCTATAGCATCCCTCTCCCCGCCTCTTCGAACTTCTGATTGTCCTTTAAAGCTTAATTCAAGGCTACCTCCACTGGGAAGACTTCCTATCACCTTAGGCTGAGTTGGAGCCCCTCACATATGCTCCTATAACATCAGTGCTCTGCCTTTGAAGGCTTATCCTATTTAGTCTGTGTCTGTTTTCATGTTTATCTTTTCTCACCATTTGCTGAACTCCTTAAAGATAAAAATAAAATCTTGTATCTCTATATGCTTTAGACCTTTTAGTGTTAGCCCTAAATTTATTAACAAATAGCCCTACTATTTATTTAGTAGGTCCTAAATAAATATCTATTGACCAAATTAATAAAGAGAATTTAGGGGGCCCATCAGAATTTCCTGCATAGAGTTTTCAAAATACACATTGCCAGATCTATCCCGGACATACAAATTCTCTAGGTCTGGACTGGGGTTCGTGGATCTGCCTTTTGGAAAAGTCCCATATGATTCTGAGGCTCACCCATGGTTAAGAACCACTGACCTCACTCAATCTATTTTTCTCCCCACTCTGAAGTGACAGAGGGGAAGGGACTTACCTAATATCACAGAGAATTGAACTGAGTACTCAAATATCCCTACCCTCAATTGTGCTCTTTCTTCTACTTTCTAAAAAAAATAGAAATATGTTGGGAAGAAGAGATTTGATGTGAGGCAGAAACAAAATATCAGCATGAGATGAAAGTTCTCTGGTTCTTCAACAATAATAATTACCATTAATGATAATGAACCCCATTGTAGTTGGAAGTATAGACATTACTAATGATGGAACAGATGTTTGGGAGAAAAAACTCGGCACCACTCAGCTGGTGGCATTGCGGGGAAGGATGCAGCCCTGATCCACCCCGCTTCCTTGTTTGTAAGGCGCGTGGACAGCATTTGCCTAAGTAAACATCCTTACAAAGAGCCATTCTTGGATTGTTGAAGGGGGGAGGGGTGCAGAGTACGTTTAGTCCAGTGATCCCATTTTAGAGATGAGGAAAACTGAGGCTGGGGGTGTGGGTGGGTAGTGACCATCTCAGGTGCTGTGGCCAGTTAATGGAAAAGCTGGGCCTACAATCTAGTTTCCCAACTCTTTGCCAAGTACATGCACACTGGTTATTCCTGAACAATGTAGTTAAATGTTTCCAGGTTGAGGGATAGCCTACCGATTCCTTCAGGAGTCCCTTAAGTGTCCCCTTCAGCCTGATCCCTTAACCTAGCAATTCAGATTTGATGGAGCCAGAGTCTCCCCAGTAAGGAATTCAGCTTCCTCTTTGGGATATTCTGCCACTCCAGTCAACTGGGCCTCCTTGGACGACTTGAGGGGATGGCCTTCCAAATTCCACTGGACTGAGGGTTTCTCACTTGTTTTGACCTTGGTCTTCATGATTGGAAGTGGACATTACCACCTCTCACCTCTCTCTAAGTCTGGAGGAACAAACTCTTTACCCCAATCAAACCAGTTTACTTGCACACTTCCGAAAATCCACTTTCTCTGATGCTTCCAACAGTTTCCTCCACCTTGAGCTCTCCTCCATGTCAACATCTCCACTTATCAAAATCCTTTCCATCCTGGAAAACCTCACCCACACTCGTGTCACCTGCGAGGCAAACCTTGTCCATTCTGGTCTCAGAGCTCTCCTCTCTTTCAGCACTTGCAGGAGTATGTATAGTTCACGCCAATCAGCTGGTGTGTGTCACACTGCCTTGTTCTGGGGTTGGGAACAAGTGTCTCCCTACTGGACGATAAGCCCCCGGCACCACAGTTTATGTATGTTATTAATTCTCTGTAGAGTACGTGCTGCAGGGCAGTTCAGGTCAACAAATATTTATTGTGCTTTGTGGTGCTACCTTAGGACTTCTTGTTATGGGGAAAAAGAAATGTATTTATTGTTCAAAGCTACTTTTATTTGGGTTTGCACTTCCTTGTAGCCAAAAGCACTATAATATATATACCAGCTAAGTAAATAGATGTCGGGGTGGACACGGTTTTTCTACAGTTTATTTCAACTTGGGGAGTGTATGAAGGAATGAGAGAGAAAGGAGGAATTAAGAGTCTGTGTGTGTGTGTGTGTGTGCGTGTGTGCGTGTGTGTGTGTGCATGTTAAAGCACAAAGCTAAAGGAAGCACAGAGTGAATGTGTACCCATGGGAGAATGCAAGAGAGAGGAGGGCATTTCTTTTATACGCAGATTAAAATAATGAACTCCTCGTACAGTGTTACCCCAATATGGATTATTAAAATCTAGATAATCTTTTTAACAATAAACATTTCTCGAGTGCCCCAGGTAGGCTAGGGGTGGCTTATAACACCCTACTTCTTAAAATTTCAACTTGCCTCATCCAAACCAATGCTTCCTAACATGAAATTTGATTTTACTCTCAATAGATAAAGAAAATAGTTTTTATTCTCCATTTAGGTCAGAAGCAATTTTGGTAGCAGTTCGAAGACTCCTCGGGGCACCAAGAATAACTAGAAGCTTATCTTTGTGAATGTCTTTTTTGGGCCTGTTTCTCATTCTTTGGTATTTTTCTTTTCTAGTCTTTTTAATTTTCTTTCTTTCTTTTTTTTATTTTGCAGTTTTCATTTATTTTTCATCACGTCTCTCTTCTTTGACATCCCTTCATGGTTTCCTTTTTTAGGTCTTACATTCATTCCTGTCTGGAATGAATATTTCATATTAATGGAGTGGGGGTAGATTTGGGGTCCTCAGAGTAGCAGGAGAGCAGTTTGGTAAAGGAGAAGAAAGTCTTGGACTAGGATTCAGGAGCCTGGGTTTGGGTGCAGGACTTTATCACTAACTAGCTGGGTGACCTTGGGCAAAATCCCAAGTTCCTGACGCCTTTGGGCCCTTATCTCTAAAAAGAAGGATTGGACCAATATGATCTCTAGGCATTAACATTCTGTGCTGTTTATAAAAAACAGCTTCATTTCAGAAGTGAGATTTGCACTTGTATTTGGAAATATGGGGCTTTGGTGATAATTAGCGCTGGATTTAAAAGTCGTTTTGTATTCTACAACTTTGTGGTTACTTGAGCTTTTTAAATGAGGGCTGGGATTTGGGACCAGCATTTCCCATGTTGTCATCCATCAAACACTGGAATCTTTTCCAGATAGGAGCTGACTCTGAAAGATGTAGGGAGATAGAATAGTAACAGTCCTTGATTTGTGTGTGTGTATTTTTTTTTTAATTGTGGTAAAGACACACAACATAAATCTACCCTATTAACTAACGTTTAAGTGTACAGTACAGTATTATTAACTCTCGCTGTAACGCAGATTTCCAGAACTTTTTCATCTGACATGATTGAACCTCTACACTCATTGCACAGCAATTCCCCACCCCCCTTCTTCTCCCCAGCCCCTGGCAACCACCGTTCTACTCTCTGCTTCTATGAGTTTAGATATTTCATATCAGTGGGATTGTACAGTATTTGTTCTTCTGTGATTGGCTTATTTCACTTAGCATAATGTCCATAAAGTTCATCGTGTTGTAGCATGTGACAGAACTTCCTTCTTTTTAAAGGCAGTGTGATATTCCTTGACTTGTATTCTAAACTAGACTTTTTTTCTGAGTTTTATACAAATAAAATTAAACACGTATTCTGTCTCAACGCACTTTTCTGCTCTTGCGGGTAGTTCATGGTGCCCTCACCAATGCAAAAATTTTGGAGCAGATTGGCCTAGTACCCACTCACATATAAGGATGGTTCTCTTTACCTCTGATGTATTCCCAATATTGCATGATTATTTTTTTAAAACTATTTTTCATTAGAGTTAGGTTTACACAAAACAGAAGTCTTTGTCTACAAACATGGCCTTTTTAATCGAACGATCAGACTTTTTTTGGACAATCTAGATTCTTGTCCTGACTCTGAACATCTTGGGAAGACTTCCTCCCACTGTGGGCCTCAGTTTCCTCATCTGTAAAATGGAGAGGTGAGACTAGGTCAGTGGTCCTCACTGAGGGCCATTTTTCCCTTCGGTGAACATTTGGCAATATCTGAGGACATTTTTGATCGTCACACCTGCGGAGGGATTCTACTGGCATCTACTGAGTAGAGGCTTCCTCCTTTTCCACCAAAGAACTATCCAGCCCCAAATGTCAATAGTGCTGAGGTTGGGAAATCCTGGGCTAGCTGATATCTACCATCTCTAAAATGCCATGACTCTTTCCATCTCTTCAATTCTTCCCTTCACTCTCTCATTGGTTTGGGCCTAAAACACAAGTGTAAAGTAGGGGAATTTACCTAATCTCTCTCTTCTCCTTTCATACACTGTCCTTCCCAAGCTTTCATTCGCTTTCCTTTTCCTTCACTGTTTCATCATAATCTGGAGTGGGTTTAAGAGGTGTATTCATTTGGACAGAGTTTAAACTCTGGGTGGCATCAGGCTGGATTGAGGGAGGAAGACGTCTGATTAGCCCAGGCCTTTGCTGTCACACAGCTTCCTTCTCATGTTTTGAGTGCACGTGTGGCCCCCCTACCTGCCCAGTTATGTAAGCTGGGGTGTGCACTGCAGTTTAGTATCAAAATAAGATGATGTTTGGTTTTCAGCCGCTGTTAGATTTTGCTCTTTATGTTTTCCTATCCTGATAGTCCCTGTCTTGAACAGAATTTTAATGTGTAAAAGTAAAATAATAGGTATACCTGTCTATGTGGATTTAGTCCAGAGAACCGAAGACATCCCTTGCTTTTAAGACACAGTCTTTAGTGATCTCTGGCATGTCTTCTATGCTAGAAATACATTCACTATTCAAACACACAAGCCAGAACCTAGGTGTTATCTTTGAGAATTCCCTCTCTCTCATCTCTCAGACTAAATCCATCTTCAAGTTCTATCGATTTTGCCTCCTAAATATCCTCCAAATCCACCACTTAGTGCCTCCTCTGTCAATAACTCCAGGACAAGTTCCTATCACCTCATCCTGGACCACAGCCAGCTGATCTTGACCCCTCCAAACACATCCTTCCTCGTCCCCTCCAGTCTTTTCTTCACACTGAAACAAGATCCACCGTCTCAAAACACAAACGAGATCACATCTACCTCCATTGTAAAACCCTTCAATGGCTTCCTACCCTGCTGAGGACAAAGGCAGAGCTCATTTACAGGGCCCCCCTGCTCCCTTCCCCCTGCTGCCAACCACTTCTCCGGACACATCTCTCCCCTGCTTTTTCCTCATTATTTTCTACTCTAGTGACAGTGGCCATCTTTCAATCCCTGAGCTCCTCATGCTCCTTCCTATCGCAGGGCCTTTGCACAAGCATTTCCTCCCGTTCACTTCTCCCTCACTCCAACTTCTGTCTTAGGTTGGGCTCTCTGAGAAGCAGACACTGAGACTGGGACTTGAGTTTGTATAGTTTGTGTGAGAGGTAATCCAGAAAGCACTGGTAAGGGAGTGGGGGAAGGGAGATGAGCTGGGAATGAAAGGAAGCCAACACCGGATGCAACGATGAGGAGGTCGCTGGTGAGGGCAGTGAGGCTCAGTTTCACTGGGGACTTCTAGAAGGTGGTGTAGAACATGCCTTGGAGTTGTCCAACCTGAGGGCTGAGGAAGTTGAGACATTTGTATACTAATTCCCGTTGGTCACTGTTGGAGGGCTATTCCTGGGAGGGTCAGCTGTCTGGTACTCCTGGCTTGCCTTGTGTGTGGGCTGAGACTACCCTATGGCCAGAGAAATCACTTGGGCTGCATACTGACATCATCTGCTACACCATGATGTGCCCTTCTTCACCTGCTTAATTCCTACTCATTCTCAGATCTCAGTTCAAACATCACTCTTTCAGAAAGCCTCTCCAGACCTTCTTGAGGAAGTCAAGTGCCCTAATTATTCACAGCATCATGATCCTTTCCTTTGTAACATCTGCCATAGTGTGGTTATTTCATTAATATCAGTCTCTACCACTACATTGTAAGCCACATGAGGACAGGGACTAGGTCTGTTTTTACTCACCTGTGTCTTTACTGCTACCGTGGTGCTCAACCCAGGCTTTGTGGAATGCAAGATGGATGCTCTTTAATTTTGTTCTTTTTTCCTGTTAACTGAATATATGGTTTTTCTTTTATTTATACTCTCTTAAGCACATCTAACAATTCCCATATTTGGATTATATTCTTCATGAAATCTATTTTATATTAGGATTCGAAATTTGTCTTACTCAAGTTATAGAAAAATCACAAAGGTAAAAAAAAAAATTCCAAACAAGTGCTGAAATATTGCTGTATAGACATAGATGGAAGTGTTTAGATATGAAACTATTGACTGGCAGGCTGTGTTATTCTGATGTGGCTCACAGTTTATATGAAAGGTGATTTTGGCATGTTGCTTTTGAAGAGGAGTGTGGGTTCTACAAAAGTCTAACGAATGAAAGCTAAGGACTGCACTCTGTGTTCATTGATCTCTGCTATGATTCAGGGTAGAACCAGCCCATAATGGCTTTGGGGTATGGTCTATTTCTTTTAGAGAGAAACTTCTGTTGCTTTGGTAAAGGGTGGATGTAATTGCTTCTTGGGAGTACATTAGTCAGGACTCCAATACACTCTACTACCAGGGGAAAAAATGGGGCAAAAATACGGGAAAGATGGAGTGGGGAGTTTGTAATATAGAATCAAGGTTAAAAGAAATATAATAGGTCACTTTCCACCTCATTCTTTCTTTCTTATTCTCATCTCCTTCTCCTCACCTCGTTGATTCTCTTTGTGTTTTCCATATTTTCTTCTGCTGTAACAAGGCTACTTCCGTGTCAAAGAAAAGATGACTACTGGTATCCCTAGGGATATATAATCTAGTAGCCTCAGTAACAAGAGGTAATACCTTTCTCCTAGTACCCAAATGCCAGGGAATTGATTGGTCCTGCTTGAGTCACATGTTTGTTGCTTGGACCAGTCCCTGTGGTGAGCAATAAGGAATACCATGATTGGCGGGCTTGGATGGAGGGTGGGGATATTATGAGTGGCAGCCCCACCAGAATCACATGGAAGAAAGAAAGAAGGTTGACATTACTGAAATAAGAGGGAAAATGCTGGGCACAAGAAAACAACAGATGCCCCTATAAAAAAGAACTGGTTTGATTTTTCATTAATTCATTCAGACACTAAATCGTTTATTCCAAAAATACCTAATGATTCTCTGTTAGGACCAAATACTGTCAGACACAGAAACAGAAGATAGTTTCCCTTCTCTAGTAACTCAGTATGGTGGAGGAGATGCATAAGCAAAGAATTATAATAGGCATCAAGACCTTATTCTATTAGAGTAATGCAACTGCAAGAAATTTTAAAAAAATTTCTTAGGTATTTCCAAAGGAGCTGGGAGCTACCATGAAAATGAGATCCATCTTTATTCCTTCTGACTCCAGCCATGACAAAGATAATTAGTTACCCTACTGCTCTAGTCGTAAGGTGGAGGGAATGGGGAGGAGGAAGCTCAAAAATACATTGAACATCTACTCAGACAAAGAGTCCTGCCAGTAAGGGGAGATTAGGGAAATTCCAAGGATTCTCTGATAAAGAAAAGCTCTTAATCAACTCTTCCTGGACTTTGAGAATCAACCCCTATGTCTAGAGCTGTAAGAGTCAACACCTTTCTGGTTTGCTGGGAGAATTTCTTAGAAAAACTTGACTATATGCTAAGCTTGTCAACCATCAAACATTTACAATATTGCAATTGTTTGAACAATCTCACTTCTTAATAATGTTCTCAATCAAGTATCCTCCTGTGGAATTTCAGTGGCCTTGGCCAATGTTCCATGAAGACACCATTTTCTGCAATTCAATATTCAATTTGGAAATTCCCCTGATCTCACCTGCTTGAGAGGTAAAAAATATATGGTTCATAATAACAATAACCAAAGGCAATCGCTGTGAAGTGACTTTATTTCCCACTGAAAAACAACAATGATTTAGGGTGAAGTTGGCCAGAGTCGTTTGATCTAGCAATAAAGGACTGTTTTCTTTAAGTTCTACACAGCCTTTAACTATCTTACTGCTGTCTAACCCCACACAGACCTCCCTAAACACACATTTCCAGTACTCTACTTGTTACAGCCCTCAACACTGAGGCCTGAGAACTTCCAGTAGGGAGATAAAGGGCTATAACTCACACAAGTTCTGAGATTTCTTGTGGAGAAGAGACCTCCATCACTTCTGCTCACGTAGCAGGCCTGTTAGTAACATATCTTGCACTCTGACACAAGGTAGCCACACCTGTCATCTCAAGCTTCCTAAAACAGGTCAATCCTCCGAGTGGTTTCAAGGAAAGTCAGCGGCAGGAAGAGAAAGTACTTCTTTCTTTCTTTCTTTTTATAAAATTAATTAATTTTTATTGGAGTATAGTTGATTTACAATGTTGTGTTAGTTTCAGGTGTACAGCAAAGTGATTCAGTTATATATATACATATACCCACTCTTTTTTAGATTCTTTTCCCATATAGGTCATTACAGAGTATTGAGTAGAGTTCCCTGTGCTATACAGTAGGTTCTAATTAGCTACATTTTTCATATAGTAGTGTGTATATGTCAATCCCAACCTCCCAATTTACCCCTCACCCCTTTCCCCCCTTAGTAACCAAAAGTTTGTTTTCTACATCCATGACTCTATTTCTGTTTTGTAAATAAGTTCATTTGTACCATTTTTTAAGATTCCACATACAAACAATATCATATGATATTTGTCTTTCTCTGACTTACTTCACTCAGTATGATAATCTCTATGCCCATCCATGTTGCTGCAAATGTCATTATTTCATTCTTTTTTATGGCTGAGTAATATTCCATTGTATATATGTTCCACATCTTCTTTATCCATTCATCCGTCGATGGACATTTAGGTTGCTTCCATGAGAAAGTACTTATTTCTAACAGGAATAAATCTTATTATTGACTTTGCCATAAAAGACCAACTTGGATAAGCAACTTTAAAGATATACCAAAGTTCTAGCATATGTAATAGCAAATCTGTTAAAAGTAATAGGAAAGTCATTTGTTATCATCTAATCCAACTTCCTACTGTGATAGAAGGGAGCAATAAAATTATTTTTCCAAGATTGCACCATGGGTGAGGGGCAGAGGAATGGCCACGCTCATTCTGTGCCTTTCTGGTACTTTCATTTTGGTACTGCTAAGGATACTTTTATCTACAAGTGACAATAATATTTGTTTGAACATTTCTTAAGCAAAAAGAAAAATTTATCACCTTACATAGTAAGGTTGGCAAGTAAGAGTTTCCAAGGTTGGTTAATTTACGGTCTTTATCATGTGATCAAGGATTTAGGCTCTTCCATTATTAAATCCTTCTGCTATGCTATTATCAAAATGTTGGAGTTTAACCTCTCAGAATTCCAATATGGCTTAAGTATCACTTCTCTATACATCATCAACCAAAGGCTAGAAAAGAAATCCACTCCCCCATTCTAGAGACACTTCTTAAAAATTTTATTTGATTTAAAAATTAAAAAATTTTAATTGTGGTAAAACACACACAACAGAAACTTTACATCTTAACTATTTTTATGTGTACAGTTCAGTAGTGTTAAGTTCACATTGTTGTGCAACTAATCTTGAGAACTTACTTATCTTGCAAAGCTAAAACTCAATACCTGTTAAACAAAAGTCCTCCATTTTCCCCTCCCCCCAGCTCCTGGCAACCACCATTCTACTTTCTGTCTCTGTAAAACTGACTATTTTACCTAATTCATGTAAGTGAAATCTTACAGCATTTGTTTTTATATCTGGCTTATTTCATTTCGCATAATGTCTTCAAGATGCATTCATGTTGTAACAGGTGCCAGAATTTCTTTCCTTTTTAAGGCTGAATAATATTCTATTGTGTCTATATACCATATTTTGTTTATCCATTCAGCCATCAACGGACATTTGGTTTTTTTCCACCTCTTGGCTATTGTGAATAATGTTGCTATGAACATGGATGTGCAAATATCTCTTCCAGTCTTGGGACCCCTTTTAAGAGTAAGGAGAACTTTGGCAGAATACTCCAATGAGTCCTCATATTTCATTGGCTGGAATTGCACCAGTCAACAGCAAGGCAAATGGATTTACTGTGATTTGCTTAGGCTAGAGGTTCTCAAAGTATGGTCTGCATATCTCTATGGATCCTGAGATCATTATAGGGGGTCTGCAAGGTCAAAACTATTTTCATAATAATAACAAGATGTTATTTGTCTTTTCTACTGTGTTGACTTTTCCAGTGGTGGTGATGCAAAATCAGTGGTGGATGGATAAAACTCCTGGTACTTTAACGTGAATTATGGTAATGACATCAAATTATGTTAGTAGTTAAAAAAAAAAAGCCAGTTGCACCAAAGAATTACTTGATGAAGTGGGAGAAACTCTGAATTTTATTAAGCACACATATTTTAAATATTTTGTGCAGGCAAAAGTATGATTGTCTCAAAGAAAAGCACTTTTGATGTGGTGTTACAAGCTGAGCTAGTGCTCCCCCCGCCCAACCGAACATCATTTTTACTTGAAAGAACAACTATCAGACAAACTATGGCTATTCAGACATGGGTGTTTGGCAGATATTTTCTTGAAAATGAACAAAGTGAGTCTTTTACTTTAAGGAAAACAACTGACAATATTTACCACCAATGATAAAATTAGAATCTCAAGCAAAAGTTAGAATTTCAAAAAACTTTTACCTGGGCACTGTGATCTTGACAACGTCCCAATCATTAAAGATTTTTATGATGGGAATGGTAGTGATATAAATAAGTGTGATTTTTTTTTTGATATTGTATAATGAAACATGTCAACATGTAGAAGATCTGCTTAGCTTAGTAAACCAATGTCTCAAATGATGAATGCATGATGCTACAAAATCATGTGCGGGTAAAAGAGCCATTCAAAATTCAAGATACATCTGTGGATTTTAATGTAACAGAGTATGAAAAGTTTAGTGAGTTGATTTCAAATTCAACATGGCGGCTAACGTTTAAGTATATATCACTTGTCAAGTTTCAGTGTAATATCAGAGAAGAATATCCACAATTGTTGGGAGAAGCTATTAAAATACTCCTTTTTAATCTACATATCTGTGTGAGGCTGGATTTTTAAAATTTATCTCAACAAAAACAACATATTGCAGCAGATTGAGTGCAGAAGAACAGATGAGAATCCAGCTGTCTTCTATTAAGCCAGACATTAATTTGCAAAAATAAAAGCAATGTCTCTATTTTCACTATTTTTTGTTTTTTCATAAGAATGTGTTAGCATGTAATGGTTTAAGTGAATAAGTATTTAAAAATTTTTACTGTTGTTTTAAGTGAATAAGTATTTTAAAATTTAATTATTCTTTTGTTTGCATTCCTTTACTTAAGATTGAGAGCATTCTAGTTTATAGTCCTTGAAAATGTATGAATCAAATTCAGTTTTAGTTAATTTTGGAAAAATAACTATATACCACCTGAGGCTTTATGAAGGTAGGATGGCCCCAGAGGAACCCTGAAGGCTTCTCCTCTTCTTCTTTCCTCAGAGAACCCCAGTATTATTTGGGTAGGAGTGTAAACTGATGCAGCCTTTATTATTTTAGGGAGGAGATCTGGAATTTGGTGATATCTATCAAAATTTCAAATGCTGATTCCTTTTGATCCAACACTTAACTGTTTGAAATTTTTCCTGCAGATATACCAAAAAAGTATGCTAAAATGCTCATTGCAGTATTGTTTTAAATGGAAAAAGGCTGGAAACAACCTAAATGTCCATCAATAGGAAATTGATTGATTTAATACACAACATCCATACAACGAAGTGTTAGATCATTAAAATAAACAATGTATGTATTGTTGTTGAAAGATCTCCAAGATATTTTATTAAAAGCAAAAAAGTAATTTCATAACAATGAGTAAAATATGATCCGTGCTCCAGTTTTCTGTTACTGCATAAAAATCATCCCAAACTTACTGGCTTCAAACTATAACAATCATTAAATTTGCTCACAAATCTGCAAGTAGTTAGAGTTTGACAGCGACAGCTTGTTTCTGCTCTACCCAGCGTCAGCTGGCATGGCTAAAAGACTGGGGGTGACCTGATATTTGGGAGCTGGAATCATCTGAAGGTTTTCTCATTCATACTTCTAGCAGTTGATGTTGACTGTCGCCTGGAAAACCTACACTTAGCCTCTCTATGTGGTTTCTCGGCTTCCTCACAGCATGGGGCTGGGTTCCAAGAACAAACATCTCAAGACATAGGAAGTGGAAGCTTCCAGTTTCTTAAGTCCTGGGCCAAGAACCTGGCACAGCGTCACTTCTACCATATTCTATTGGTCAAGCAGTCAAGGAGCCCAGATTCAAAGGGAGGGGAAATATATTCTCCTTTTGGATGGGATGAAAGTCAAAGAATTTAGCATTAATGTTTTAAAACCTCCATGATCCCATTTGGGTAAAATCTTAAAAGTGTATACATGTAAAATGCAGATACGTGCAAAAATTTTTTTCAGAGAGGATAAATGAAAAGGTGTTAACAATGACTACCTTTTGTGGAGAGGGAATATAGGTTGAGGGTGGAGAGAGCAGAAGACTTTCATTTCTAATTTTATACCTTATTGTACTATTTGAATTTTAGTCCATATGGATATAATATTTTTATTAAAAATTTAAAACAACAAACCACCCAAACCAGAGTAGGAGTTTGTCTTTCCTCAGCCATCCCTGTCAATTATTTTGTGTACACAGCAATTCTGTGAGGTCATCAGGGCAGAAGTGACTGCCCCTGTTTTCAGATGAAGACCAGAGTTTAGTCTCAACTTCCAGTTCAATGTTTTTTCCTTTTGCCATGTAATTAAGAAAGACCCAGATCTATACATGTGAAACTAATATAATATTGTAAATTGTGACTATATTCAGAAAAAAAAAAAGAAAGACCCACGTCTAGAATTGAGCCAGTCCATTTTCAGGGGAATATTTCAAAATGGCCGTCTTAGCAAGTGTTGGGAAAAGTTTAGGCTAGGGGCTTGATGCTGAATCCAAAGCCATATGGTGATAATGGTAACTCTCCCAGCATCTAGCACATTGCCTGTCTAAAATCAAAGTTTACTGAATAAAGGAATGTAAAAGTCTCCTAGCTGGTCAAATGTACCTCCTCCACCCTCAACCACAGTTAGACTGATATGATAAAGTGGAAACTTGATCTTATTACTCTCTTGCTCAAAATTCTTCAATGCCTTCCACCTTCATTTATAGGAAAATAAGAAATCTAACATTTATGGTATGTGGTGGGTACTATATTAAATGCTTTGCAAGAATTAACTCATTTAATTCTTTCAGTAACTGTGATGTACTATTGGCACTATTTTTGTTCAGGAAGTTCATTCTACAGATGAGTAAAGAAAGGCACAGGGTAGTTAAATAATTTCACATAGCTAACAAGAGGAAGAATGAGGTCTTAAACCAAGGCAATCTGACATCAGAGCCTGTGCTGTGAACCACTTCAATACTCTACCTTTGACCTTCTTTCTTAGCATTATTGACAAGTTCTCCACTGCCCACAGGGGGTACCACAACCACAAAGATGCCGAGATAGTGTGTTAGTCAGGGTTCTCCAGAGGAACAGACTAGTAGGATCTATATCTATAATCATCTATTTTTTTGTGTATGTATATATTTATGTATTTTATTAATTTATATATAAAAAGAGATTTATTATGATGAATGGGCTCACGTGATTATGGAGGCTGAGAAGTCCCATGATCTGGTGTCCTATGAGCTGGAGACCCAGGAAAGCCAGTGGTGTCATGCAGTCCAGGTCCGAAGGCCTGAGACCTGGGGAGCCAATGGTGTAAATCCCAGTCCAAGGGCAGGAGGAGATGAGACGAAATGTCACAGCTCAGCAGTGAGGCAGGAATAAGGCGATTGCTCCTTCCTCCACCTTTTGTTCTATTCAGGGCCCCGTGGATGGGATCATGCCCACTACACAGGGGAGGGCAGTCCTCTTTACTGAGCCCCCCGGTTCTAATGCCAGTCTCATCTGGAAACACCTCACAGACACACCCAGAAAGAAAGTATAATCGGGGCACCCATGGCCAGTCAAGTTGACATATAAATTTGCCATCTCAGATGGAAATCAGCACAGTGTACAGGGCTGGTCAGGCTAGCATGGAGCCAACAAAGCGGGAGAATGTTGTTACCTCAGGACAGAGGAGCAGGCGGGGCCAGAGTGTGTAGGGCTTTGCTGACCAGGGCATGGGGTTTGGATTTTATTTAAGGTGGGATGGAAAGTCCTTGGAGGATTGAAAGCAGAATAGTGATAAGATTTGATGCATGTTTTAAAAAGATTCCTCTGGCTTTTGGGTGGAGAATGTGGGCCACAGAGGAATCAGGAGACCAGTCGAGAGCTCCTGCAGTAGGTCCTGCGAGCCTCCTCTGTCCCTATGTGTGGTGCCGGGACATTCCTAGTCCCTGGTTTCCTTTGTCATTTCTTCTATTGTCTATCCTGTGAACATCTGCCATCTTTGAAGATGCAACCACAGCCTCCCTTCTGAGGTTTTTTCTGACTCGTTTCCCCCAATAAAACTGTCCAGGTCCTTCTTAGTGCCCACAGGGAACCCACTTTGAATATTTTATTTTACCGCTGTGGTATAATACATAAATATATTTGGACTTTGTTCCTGGTTCCTGGCAAAGAGGAACTAAAAGCCTGACATTTCCCGAGTGGTAGGAGTGTCTTTTGCTCTTCATGATGAGCCCCTTTCATCACACCTGAACTTATGCTAAAAAGGTAACTTAGGGAGGGGTCTCTAGGATGGAGCTGGTCACCCAAAAGGCCCCATGATTACAGTATTGGAACTTTCAGCCCCACTCATTCACCTCTTGGAAGGGGAAGGGGGCTGGAGAGTGAGTTTCGTAAAAATTATTGAATGAGGAGATTCAGGGAGTTTCTGGGTTGGTGAACAAATCTAGGTGCTGGGAAGGTGGGATACAAGAGAGGGCACAAAAGTGTCACATCCCTTCTCCCATACCTTGCCCTAGGCTGTTCCATTTGGCTGTTCCTGAATTATATCCTTTATAGTAAACCAGTGAATGTAAGTTAAGCACTTTTCTGAGTTCTGTGAGCCAACCTAGCAAATTATCAGATCTGGGAGGGGCTGTCCAAAGCTCTGACTTTGTAGCCAAGTTGGTCAGAGGTGTGGGGACCAGACACTTGTGAGTGGCATCTGAAGCAGGGGAGGCCTTGTGGGACTGAGCCCTTCAACCTGTGGAGTCTGATGCTAGCTCCAGGTGGTTAGCGTCAGAACTGAATCAAATTGTAGGATGCCCAGTTGGTGTCAGAGGATGATTGTTGATGTGGAAAACCACTACGTTTGGTGTCAGAAGTGTTGTCGGGGAAAAAACCTCTTCAACTGCTAAATTATTTTTTTATGTTTCTGCTTCCCCTTTAATAACCATGAACTCCTATGGGGAAAGAAAAAAAAAAAAAAAGGACCATGCCATCCTCATCTTTGCATGTTATCTCAGAACTGTCCGGTATATTGCACAAGCTCAATAAGTATTTGCTGGTAACCGAAAGAGCAAATTAATTGCTATCTGGAGCAAATTATTGCTAACTGCCATTTCACTCCTGGTTCTTTCAGAACACAGTACTTCTGAATTTTGAGAATTAACAATTTTCTGATTTTTATGAGTTTTACCTTAGTTATGGTATAGTCCAACATTTAATATCTACAGTATATCTATCTTTTATATTGAAGCATGCATTTATCTTTCCTGATGAAGAACTGGGTAAACTCCTTAATTAAATAGATATTATTTTTCCTTTTCTTTTTATAATCCCCAACAGCTGGTAAAATATTACAGCTGTTCCTAAAATGTTTTGATGTGGCTATAATTTCTCTTATTGACTCTGGGTGGAGACAAGGATTGGACTCTATTCATTCTGTGGTTTTTCTCCCCTCCTAGCAGAAGCCCTTGGGCAGCTGTCTGCGTTACTGGGGCCAGGGTGGAGGCCTGAGCTACTGTTTGTTTTGCTGCATTCTTGGCTGGAGGTCAAGCTCTGAGTTTGTTCTGAACTTGGGGAGCGGCTTAGGCAAATCTGGCCTGTTCGGCAATTGTCAGGTTCTTTGGGTAAAAGACTAGCAGCTTCAGGTGATTAGAGGGGAATATAGTCCCCCACAAGCTGGCTAGTGGTGGGATGTTACAACGAAAGCAAATCTTTGACAAAATTCTGCCAGATACACAAGCATAAAAGCAGACATGCAACCTGCTCTTGGAAACTCAGAGGAGGCTCCTCTCATTGACTTCATGAGTGTTACTTCAAGGTGAATGCCATGATTTCTGATGACTTTGGAAGTCAAGTCAAACTCAGAGTCCAAAGTTGCCTGTCCTTGCCATCATAAATCATTGCATCCACATTGAATTAACGTTTTCACACAAGGTACTTGCTGGAGTCCCTTTGAGCACAGGCACTTCTCTAAAGATTTTCCCAAAGGTATTAGGTCCTGGGCTTGCCTGATCCTTATACTTCATTCATGTAGGCATGGAAGGGCCTGGATAATTTTTTAAAAAAATTTTAGTAGAACATACATAACATAAAATGTTACTATTTTAACCATTTTTAAGTGCCACAGTTCCGTGGCATTAAGTACATTCACATTGTTGTGCAACCATCACCACCATCCTTCTCCAGAACTTTTTCATCATCTGAAACTGAAACTCTGACCCCATTAAACACTCAGCATTCTCCTCCAATCCCCCAGCCCCTGGCAACCATGATTCTACTTTCTGTTTCTACGAGTTTGACTGCTCTACGTACCAAATATATGGAATCACACAGTGTTTGTCCTTTTGTGTCTGGCTTATTTCAATTAGCATTAATGTCTTCAAGGAGCCTGGATAATTTTTATAGCAACCATATTTCTTGAATACCACTTATTTCACCAAAATAAATTATTCCTAACATCCTTTATGCTATTTAACAAACCTGTGGAGTAGATTTAAGTAACAATGTCTGAGGGGCTTAGTAGCCACCTCTGAACTGTGGATTCTTGCTCAGGGCTTTTCATATGCTAACTAATCACCTATAACACATTACATAGCTTATACTTTTCAAAGTCTTTTTGAAGTAAATTACCACACTCACACTATGCCATAGTTAAAATTCAAAAGCTCCTGCCGGGGCTCCCCTGGTGGTGCAGTGGTTAAGAATCCACCTACCAATGCAGAGGACACAGGTTTGAGGCCTGGTCCGGGAAGATCCCA
Source organism: Eubalaena glacialis (assembly GCF_028564815.1). Lineage (NCBI taxonomy): Eukaryota > Metazoa > Chordata > Mammalia > Artiodactyla > Balaenidae > Eubalaena > Eubalaena glacialis. Next base: position 23,842,408 of record NC_083730.1, on the reverse strand, counting down.
CATGCCGCGGAGCAACTAAGCCTGTGCGCCACAACTACTGAAGCCCGTGCTCCTAGAGCCCGTGCTCCGCAAGAGAAGTCACCGCAACGAGAAGCTCGCGCACCGCACAGAGGAGTGGCCCCCGCTCACCACAACTAGAGAAAGCCCGCATACAACAATGAAGACCCAATGCAGCCAAAAATAAATAAATAAAACAAATAAATTTAAAAAAAAAAGCTCCTGACAGAGGTAAGTGCTGTGCTGAGTGTTAATTAGGAAGGGACTTTCTACATTGAGTAGCAGATCACATTTTGGTTCTGGAAGGCAGCAGGGTTTCAGAGATGGGCTTCAGGATGTCTGGAGTTTTGCACAAACTGTGTGTGTGTGTGTGTGTGTGTGTGTGTGTGTGTGTTTCTGGGGTAAGAGTTAAGGGTTTTTATCAAATTCTCAGAGGGGTGTTCATGATCTCCCTAAAAATGTTATGAGCCATGTTGAAAGGGAAAATTCTGTTTTCTATACTGTTTTTGAGGAAACAGATGGCAAATGGTCCAGATATCAAGGTGGGGTGGTGCAATGCACTGAATGTTCATGTCCCCTCAAAATTCGTATGTTCAAATCCTAACCCTCAATGTGATGGTATTAAGAGGTGGGGCCTTTGAGAAGTGATTAGGTCATGAGAGCAGAGCTCTCACGAATGGGATTCATATCCTTATTAAAGAGACCCTAGAGAGCTCTCTCGCCCCTTCTGCCATGTGAGCACACAGTGAGAAGAAATCCATCGATGAACCAAGAAGAGGTCTCTTACCAGACATGGAATCTGCCGGCACTTGACCTTGGACTTCCAAGCCTCCAGAACTTTGAGAAATAAATTTCTATTGTTTCTAAGCCACCCAGTCTAGGGTGCTCTATCAATTGAACTGACTAAGACAGTTGGGAATATTGAGAAGTTCAGGTTTATTGCTTCTGAATTCTTGTGCCACTGAGCCCGCTGGTTGATGGATGCTCTCAGCGCTAGGCTGAACTGAAGAGAGAAGCTATGATCCTCCTTGCTCCCAAGTTTTTTGTCTTCTGATTACCTCCTCTAAACAACAGGTCTCTGCTATCATTGGTGTCTGTGCCTCCATAAAATTACACTGGTCAGTAGGTCTAATTGCCACCTGGGGTGTGTGTGTGTGTGTGTGTGTGTGTGTGTGTGTGTGGTCCTTTAGCCTTAATTATGGTATGGCCTTCAGTATGAGTGTCCATGTTTTGTAATTCCTCTTATCAGAGTCAGCAATCTCTTATCAGACCTGCAGCCTTGAAGCTTTTCACTACCCACGAGGGTAGGAGCATCACACAAATTTAGGGGGCACAGTTCACTTTCATCCTCTGTGAATGGCACCTCCTGGAGTTGGGTAGTACGGCAGCCTTGTTAATTGCCAGTGCTCTTTTGTGTGTGTTGATGCCACTGAGGTCTTCACTGACACCTTTTTTTTCATGGCCAGTTTGCTCTTTCATATGTATATTTAGCATGTGGAAAAGATCAAAGAAGAATCAAGAATAGGACCCTTGCCTCTGTATTCCAAATTAGCAAGGTGATCGTTGACATTTTGAAAAGATTTTTACAGTGATCAGCTAATGAGGGAGTTCAGGGAGGTAAGTAACATCAGGAATCTTTCAAGGCTAATAATTCCCTAATTTTTCATTGTAGCCTTTCCTCCCCAGACTTCTAAATGCTACGCCAGTTTGGCAAGCTGATATAAATCTTTCCTTCCTACCTGGAATGCTCTTTTTCACTCTGCCTGTTTAATTTCTCTATATTCTCAAAATCCCAGCTCAAGTCCCACCAGCTCCAAGAAGCCTTCTCTAACCACTTCTACCCACCATGTTCCCTCTTCTGAATTCAGTACCTAGTGTGAGCTTGGGAGATAGAGAGAGGAGGAAGGAGGGGGCTTTGGCTTGACTCACCTGTGGGGCTGAAAACAGGGGATGGAAGTGAGGGCAGAAGCTCCCCAGATGCATTTGAGGACCTGGTGCAGAAGGAACACCTACTCTTCCTTCTGCCTGGAAATCTTGGAGGAGAGCAGCTCACAGAATTATACCAATAAACTACAAAGATGGAGCACACATAAAGCTTTCTGGGTTGTAAGCGAATAATGTCCCCACATTAAAATGACACGTGTGGGACCATACGCATATCCATTATTATGCTGTACAATACGTAGACAAACAGAAGTCTGCCTACATCGATGGTAAGGATTAGTGTTATTTTTTCAAGCACAATAGGCAATTTACATCTTTCTTGTCTTGGTTAGTTGTATAATCTCTGAATAAACATAGTCGTGGGCAATTTATAGACGATCACATCTGACTATGTCTTCCTTGCTCAGATGTGGTTGATAAAACTCCCTGCTCCTTGGCCTGGCATTCAGGCCCTCAGAGTTTGCCCTCAGCCCTCCTGCCCGCCTTTATCTTCTGTTCCTCCTCCTCAGGCTGTCAACCCTCCACTAAACGGAACTCAGCAGCTCCTAGAAGTGCTTTCCCACTGCTGTGCCTTTACTGAGGCTGTTGTTTCGTCCTGGCCTGACTTTCCCCATCTCCACTGGGCTGAAATTCCACTTCCTCTGTGAAACCCTCCTCAATTTTCCAGACCTGAAGCTGGCCTCCCGCGGCACATTGGCTTCACCTCTTGTGGGATCTACAAGATGCTGATATTTGTCATCATTATTTATGATCTGGACATAGGCCATCTCCTTTGCTCGACTGTCAGTTCCTTGAAGGCAAGAACCATGCCTTCTTCTCTTTTTTAAAATCTCTGTGTCTCTAAGAACACTGGGTACAGGGCCCTGCATCCTCAGTGAGCACTTGCTGAATACACACACACACACACACACACACACACACACAGATACAGACACACCTATGCACACACACAGACACACAGACACACACACAGACACACAGATACAGACACACACACACAGACACACAGACACAGACACACACAGACACACAGACACAGACACACACACACAGACACACAGATACAGACACACACACACAGACACACAGATACAGACACATACACATGCACACACAGACACACAGATACACACACACACAGACACACAGATACAGACACACACATGCACACACACAGACACAGATACACAGATACAGACACACACGCACACACACAGGTACAGACACACACGCACACATACACAGACACAGATACAGGCATACACACATGCGTGCACACACACACACACAACTTCAGTCTTGGTCTCCCAGTATCTGGGAACTTTAGGGTGGAAGGAGTGAAGATGTCATGATTGGGGGAAGCTGAGGCTAAGCCCTGGTGCAGAGGGCAGAGGAGGGGCAAGCAGGTGGCTGGGAGGGGCCTTCCCACTGGAGTAGACTTGTCTTCCGGTGAAGTGGCTTCAAAGTCCTAGAGCTTGAGACTGAAAAGGCCAACACTTTTTCCTCAGACCAGAGCCATGTTTCTGCACCCCTGTCATCAAATTTGGGTAGTAGGCTAGGGGTGTGGGCTGGGGTGGAGGGGACCCCTGAGGACTGGAGAACTTCTCTTCTGACTCTTGCAAAGCCTTCAGAGCAGAGAAAACCAGGTTTCCTTTGTCTTATCCTGTGTCCTCATGGTGGGACGTCAAGGGGACCGGGGCAAAGGTCAAGAACTCACCATTCACAGGAGAGATAAAAATAACCTATAACTATTTGTAGAAATATTCGCTCTCTCTAGCAAAGGACTGTGAATTAAGACAACAGGCGGGTTGGTCGCCCCTCCCTGTCTTTTATTTTTGTCAAGTGGTGGCGAAGGTGAGGATATGGTAGAGGCCATTCCTATTGAGCTTTTTGAAACACAAATCTAAAATTGATATAACCTTGGCCAATTTGGCTATTTTAAAAGCCTTAAAAGCTCGATCCTCTTTGATCCAGCAATTCTACCTCTAGAAATTTATCTTTAGGAAATATCTATGACAGTGCGCAAAGTCTGGCAAACGTGCTCACAGTAATTCGTTTTTAATATTAATAATAATAAAGACACATCCTAAATGTATAACAGGATTTGGGTAAATAAACAATAAATAAACAGACATATATATATATATTTTTTTTTTACCACAGAATTCTCTGAAGTCAGTAAATATGATGTTGAAGATTTGGGGCAGCTTTCCTTAAAACTCTGCTCCCCGATTCAGGGCTGGTTGGTGCAGATGTCGCACTGTCTCCAGCAGACACTTCTGTGCAGTGCCCAGAAATGAGGCACAGATCGCTTGACCTTTGAGACTGTCCCATGGTTGCTTGATTCAAACCTTGCTGAGGCCAGAGTGAGTGCAAGTTAAGAGTGGGACTGGGTATTAAGCCCCCACGCCCACATTTTGGGGGCTGGGCCTGTGCACAGGTGCTGAGCTGGCAGACTGCCTGTGTGCGATGCTGCATGATCAGCCTCTCCCAGGAGGGCACAGCTCGGGAGGGAGTCTGATCTTTATGTTTGGTGGCTTCTTTTTCTGTATCTAATCGATGGAGAAAATGGCATGGACATTAGGCTGAATTGCTGACCTGCCTGACATTAAAAGGATATTTCTTGACATGGAAAGAGGCTCAATATCCCTTGCCAAAGGAAGTAAGCAGTTCACAAAGCTGCATAGTGCAGTATTATTTCATTCTTTTTCATAGAAGCCTTATCTCTTTCCATATTTATACTTACATCTCCACCTCTATCTTTATCTATATATATGTAGGAAAACATCTAGAAAGAAGGCTTACCAAAATATTGACATCTGTTATTTCTGAGGGGTGGAAATGCAGAAAGTTTTATTTGTGTTTATTAGTGTTGAAGGGTTTTGTTTCCTTCCTTCCTTCCTTCCTCCTTCCCTCCCACCCTCCCTCCCTCCTTCCCTTCCTCTTCCTTCCTTCCTTTCTTTCTTTCTTTTTCTTTCTTTCTCTTTCTTTTTCTTTCTTTCTTTCTTTCTTTCTTTCTTTCTTTCTTTCTTTCTTTCTTTCTTTCTTTCTTTCTTTCTTTCTTTCTTTCTTTCTTTCTTTCTTTTTCTTTCTTTCTTTCTTTCTTTCTTTCTCTCTTTCTTTCTTTCTTCCTTCCTTCCTTCCTTTCTTTCTTTCTTTCTTTCTTTTCTGTCCCTCCCTCTCTCTTCTTCATTCCTGCCTCCCTCCTCCCTCTCTCTCTTTCTTTCTTTTTTTCTTCTTTACCATAAAGACATATATTACTTGTGTAATAAAAATCAAAAAAAAAAAAAAAAAGAATACTGAGCTCTGGGAAAGATTCACCTCTGATTTCTTCTTCTTCTGCCCACTAAACTGTAGTAAGGAGCTCCTGGTTTGAGGTGTAAGTGGCCCGCAGTGAGAGTCTGGTGGACGGAGCCCTTCATTCTGACTGGGGCATCTGGGAACGTCATGGAGGAGGTGGCCTTTGAAGACGTGGGACCTACGGACGGAGGCGGGGAGGAAGGCCACACTGTGCTGGGAGCAGCATCAGTGACAAAAAGGGAGTGGCTTCACTGTGGGTGATGGTCAACTTGTTGGGGGACAAAGCGGGTCGGCAGACGCTCACACTTATCATTTTCCGTCTGGACCTCAGGTGCTGTCTATGGTCATTCTTTTACCCTTCTCTGCTTAAAAGTCTTGTCATGAAAGGAGCTTCAGGTTCATGGGGGGCAGACCCTTCTTATGAAGTTCCCCCAGCAGATTTCTTAGTGCTGAGCAGAGGGGAGATGTCCAATGAGTCTGCAGGACTTGAGTTGACACACACGAAGTCAGTAAGTCATCTGCAGGGAATACGCCCTCCCTCACGTGAGTGGTCTCGAGGAAGGTTTGAAGGTGGCCTGCTTAAAGAGTGTCCTCCTCTAAAACCGTTCTTAAAAGAGATGTGAGGGGTGTTTTGAGTAACCTTGTACTCAAAATAGTTAAACTTAGCTTACAAATCCTTCCCTTTGAATTCATCGGAATGGATTCAGGGATATGCATGTGATAAAATAATTCAAACTCACTTGCATTCTGACATGCTTCTTGCCTGGGAGGCTGCCCGCCTGCTGAAAATGATGTCTATCCTACTGCTTTTATGATCCACACAGTATAGTGAACCATTTTTGCTGATGGGTCCTTTCTAGTTAAGTCCCTCTCAGGCTTATAAAAGTGTGACTACCAAGCCAGGAAGAAGGCAAGCTGGCTGTACTACTTGGGGTCTTGTCAAAATCTGGTTCTGACATGGAAGTGCATTAGTGGTCCCCTGACTTGCCTCCCTCAGTGCGTGAAGGGCTGACAGTGGTGACAGCTCCGAGGTCAGGGAGATGGAAACGCTGGAGAGGAGCCATGAGGAGTGCTGGCCAATGAATGACAGGAGAGAGCCTGGCCCGCAGGTCAGAGGAAGCCCCTCCCCTCTCTCTCCAGAGCATCCCTGTGGCCGCTGAGGGCAGCAATCAAGCGATCAAGGCTTATCCATAGGGGGTGGGTCCCAGGCGCTTGAAAGGAGTAACAGAACATGGAAATCATCTGAGGAGTCCCAGGGGAGAAGGTGGCGGTCCCTAACCCCATTCCCTCAGCCCCTGGAGAGCGTACTGTCAGCAGGAATGCTCACTCCAGACAGTTAGGAAGTTGCACCCGCTGCCGTTCAACTTCCAGAAGTGAAATGAATCTTGCTTGTTCTGCAGTGGAGTCCCTTTGCTGCTCTCCTTTGTCCTACCCTGACTGCCAGAACCCCCTGGGTGCACCTGGGAGGGTTTTTAGAACGTTTCTTGCTTTCCAGACACCAGAGAAGCCTGTCTTCTTACAAAATGGTGACTTAAAAAAAGTTTTTGTTGGTGATTGACAGATGGACAAAGTCCTGATAGTAAAACTATATTCACCTGCTAACTCACATTTAACCCAATTCAAGACTAATTTGAGTCCCAGCCTCAATCCCAACCTATGTCAAGTGGAGAAGAATGCATTAGTTAGGAGGAAAAGCTTGCTGAGAAGCCCCTCCGTGGACTTCTGCTCAGGTTCCATGGTTGGGTCAAATGCTCGTTCCCCAGCTGCAGGGGAAGCTGAGAAAGTGAGTGAATGGCATTTTCACCTCTGCAGTGAGGAAGAAGGGTTAAGGGGATGCATGTAGGGTAGGCAGCCAAGAGCATCTGCCATATTTCCCTGGTGTCTTGGTCTCCAAATAGCTGATCAGGGCCATTGACAGTTACGCCTAAAAGTCCAACCAATCCCACTTGTCTATCTCAGCTTGTTTCTTCTCTAACTTGGAAGCTGTTGCTGGAATATGGAGGTCCCGGTTCTTGCCCATGACACACCATCTTCTGCCATCATCTCTTATCATCTTGCCATGTTGGCCAGTACCAATGTGAATCATTGGTGCCAGTCTGCAGACAGTCTGACCAGTGGCCCCAACACTTGTTCCCCCCTCCTCGCTGTCTCCTTGAAAAGCTGTCTTCCTACTACATCTATATCCCACCAGCTCCATCCCCCATCAGTAGAGCCAATCCTGCCTTCAGGCAGGGCATTGACTGACTCTGTGACAACCTTGTTGGGCCAACCTTAGCAGGGTCTTCCAGCACCTCGTCTGGTTCTTTCTTTAGTCCCCTTACTTATGAGTCTGAGAGTCCATAATTTACAACAATAACTCTGACTCATGGGAGTGCACCCATGGGGGCGCATTGCTGTGATTCCCCTCCAAATGGGTTGCCTTCCAGGACAGCTTGTGTCCATGTGCTTCTGATTCACCAATTATAATTACATCTAACAGCTTATAATACAAACCTGATTGTGACGAACCAGGTAGAAGTTTTGTTTTTCTCATATAAAAAGAAGTCTGAAGGAAGGCAGTCTAGAACCGATGCAAAGTATCCACAATGCTATCAGGGACTCAGTCTTCCTCATTATTCTTCCCTCTTTGCCATCCCTAGTGGGTGGCTTTGTTCTCAGGAGAGCAACATGACTCTTTCATCTAAGAAATCAGGTTTCATTCCGGGCAGGAAGAAGGGGAGAACAAAGAACAGTAAAAAGGGAAAGGCTTTCTTTTGTTTAAATGAGGAAACAAATTTTCCCAGAAGCTCCATGCTGTAGGCTTCTACTTACATCTTATTGGCCATCCCTTCAGGTCAGGTGTGATCTGGGGGAAAGGGCAGTGTACCTGAATCATGGAGCCTTCCCTTTGTCCATATTCCCGCAAGGCACTCAATCTCCATTGGTGAAGAACATCTTGCAAAACTCCCACATTCCCCAGAGTGCTGTCACATGTTTGCATACGGGCATTTCTGCAGGGTCCCCGGCTTCCTCCAAGGAAAGTTATTCACTCCTGCCTTCTGTCTTCCTGCCTCCCTCCTTTCCTTCCTTCCTCCCTCCTTTCCTTCCTTCCTCCCTCCCTTCCTCCCTTCCTCCCACCCTCCCTTCCTTCCACAAATGCTTCTTGAGTCCCCAGTCTGTATCAGAAAATGTCCTAGGCACTTAGGGACGTAGGCCGACGTTGCCCCCTTCTCTGTTGAGCAAGATGCCAAGTGTGGCCACCAGATGCCACATAAGAATCGTGGCTCTCCACTGAGCATCACCTGCTTGGAAGTAGCCAGGCAAGGGATGTGTGCTTGTGGCTTGTGAAGGGTTAAAGAGATTTCTGGAAAATGTGTTCCAACAGTCTGCAAACCTTTTGAAAGGTTGCTCTGAGAGGGAAGCTGCAGGCCCTGCATCTCCCTGAAGGGACGGAAGTCATCCCCAGCCCTCCATGTGTTGACTTCACGCACATGTGGGAAAAAAGCTTGTTTTCCCTGTTACAGATGGCTGGACAAGTTAAATCAACTCGACACAGCTGTGGCACGAGACGCCCCCCTGCTTCTGCATCAGTCAGGAATCTTGCTGGTGATGGACACAGGGAGTCAGCCAGTGGAGAGGGCAGGCTTAAAGAGGCTTATGGCAATATAGTCATACATCCATATCTGGGACTCAAGACTGTTTTGAAAAGTTCTCACATCCTGAAAGATGTGCAGGATATTTAATTACACACGAAAAGAGAAGGTGTCTGCTGGGGAAACGCTGAATTAACTATTCACATTTTATATTATTAATAACCACTTACATTTGTCTAGCCAGTTATACCTTTCAAGGTGCTAATATATACTTGATCTCATTGGATCTTTAAAAGAGTTTTAAAATATGTTTCATATTATATATTTAAATATTGACAACTCTTTTCCTACCACCTAACAAAGGCAATAAAGCTTCCACAGACACTGAATATCAATATCTTAGGAACACTAAACCCCAAATTTTCACTTTCTCCTTTTTCTTGCCTCATGATCCTGTTTTGTAACATGCATTTTGTACTTCTAATTCTCCCCCTGACCTTTTCACATTTCTGTTACCCCAGAGTGTCTTTATCCCCAATATTGTATCTTTGAAGTCCCACGCTAACCCACTTTGTTTTTGCTGTTTGAGTTTTAAAAAACAATTTCATTGAGGTATAGCTGACATACAATAAACTGTACATATTTAAAAGTGATAACTTACTAAGTTTTGACATATGTATAAACCATCACCACAACCAAGGTAGTGAACATATCCATTGATTTCAAGTGTTGGCCTTTATTATTTCTAGTCAAAGGAAGCTTAACTAAGATGCCATTTTATTTACATTTTCTGGTTCTTGAATATGTTTGAGGAGTACTCTCGTTCCGGTTCTGTACTCATGGGGCTGTCAGTTCAAGCTGGACCTCAGCCTTAATAAATGATATTTACACATATTCGTGTCTCATCTCTAGTTTCTACTTCAGCAAATTCGGTCCATCTCATGGGGTAGTTGAAAGAGCACAGTTTGGAGCTGGAAGGTCTGAGTCCATGTCTCTTCCTTGCTTCTTTCTAGATGTGTGACCTTGGACAATAATGACAATCATGACACACACCTCACCGGGTTATCTTGGATCACATGAGAACCTCCTTATGTAACAGGATGTTAAAATGGAAGCTTCTATACAGTCCTCAAGCCATGATACATGTTGTATTCCAAAACCAAATCACCACATGGCCAATTTACAAAGAAAATGTCCCCATCCTGGTTCAAGATGTCTTGAACTCCTCACCAGCTTTCAGATAATAAAAAGCGTGGAGAGGCAAGAGGACAGAGAATGTGTGAGGGAATTTATTTTATTACTTGAAAAAAATCGAAGTATAGTTAATTTACAATGTTGTGTCCGTTTTAGGAGAATTTTCTTGAGTGAGGACGGTTGCCATGATGTGAATCTCCACGCCCTCGGAGGTCCAGTGGGGGCAGGTGACTCCCGGGGGACCATTCAGAGAGCTTGATATGTGTCCCTGCAGCTGGGGAAGAGCTGACTTGGGGGGACCTGATTGATGCCTGAGGAAGCCACAGAGGACCAGGAGCAGCAGGGTAGGGGGGCTGCCTGCACTCCTGGGGACTTGGGGGACTAAGGGGGCACGAAGACTTCCTGGGGGGTCAGAGGTTTGTTGACCTCATGCTATTTATCATCCTGCCCTGTGCCTGGAGACGGTAAGGAGAGAGCGAAGATGCCCTGATGGAGTCCGTGTGGAGTGGACCACACAGGGCCATGGGTGATGGGGAACAGAGCCCAGAGGAGCAGAAGACAGGGCCCATGTCCTGGGAGTGTGGCCAGAGGGGCCGGCAGAGTGGCCTCCAGTGGGTCCAAGAAAGCACCTGTGAGGGAAGAAGTGGCTCTAAACGTCCACCCACCGGCCAGGAGAGCGGAAGCTCTCAGTCACAAGGAAAGCTTCTTGCCCCTCCTTACCCCTTCCCCTCTTCTCTCCCCATGTGCCAATCCATGGGGGACATCATGCCACCTCCCACGGGTCTGGGAGGGTAACGGGGAAGTCTCACCTTGAAGGTGTCTTATAATTTCTTTTCTTTTTTTAAAAAAATTATTTGCTTTATTATTTTTTTAAAATTTTATTTATTTATTTATTTATGGCTGTGTTGGGTCTTCGTTTCTGTGCGAGGGCTTTCTCCATTTGTGGCAAGTGGGGGCCACTCTTCATCGCGGTGCGCGGGCCTCTCACTATCGCGGCCTCTCTTGTTGTGGAGCACAGGCTCCAGACGCACAGGCTCAGTAGTTGTGGCTCACGGGTCTAGTTGCTCCGCGGCATGTGGGATCTTCCCAGACCAGGGCTCGAACCCGTGTTCCCTGCATTGGCAGGCGGATTCTCAACCACTGTGCCACCAGGGAAGTCCGTCTTATAATTTCTGAATTGGGAGATCTTGCCTCAGAGCGAGCAGAAGAGCCGTAGGATCTGAACATATTCCCATCTAGGAACAGGTGAAATGCACTCCTACATTTTAAAGGGAAAGTGAAAGATAAAATAAAGTTGTGTTTTAATTATATCACGAATGATGCTTGCTTATCATACAGGTTACACCCTTAAACTGTAAATATCATGCAAATCTTAGTGACTGTTCAGTACACCCTTTATCATAACCTCTCCCCCTTTTGCCTACTAAGACTGGGGTTCTCAACCTTGAGCTGTGTCGAATTGCCTGGAGGGCTTGTTAAAGCACAAATCGCTGGGTCCCGTTTGGAGTTTTTATTTAGTGTGTGGTATTGTGATTTATAGCAAGAAATATATATTTGGTCTTTTGTGGCACAAAGCTCCTGAAACCCTTGGAATCTCCCAAGTGATGAGAGTGGTAAAATGTCTTTTGTTATGTTAATAAGGTGACTTTTGGAATGCCCCCAGGTAACCTGAGGATGGGGGCTGGCTGCCTGCAGAGCTAACCCTGTGATTGGAGGGTTGGAACCTTCAGTCCCAACCCCTGACCTTCTGGGAGTGGGGAGGGGCTGGAGGTTGACTCAATCGCTATTGGCCAATGACTTAATCAAGCATGCCTGTGTAATGAAGCCTCTATAAAAACCCAAAGGGGAGAGGGTTTGGAGAGTGTCCCAGTTGGTGAATACGTGACTTGGGGAGGGTGGTGCTTCTCACATACCTTGCCCTGTGCGTCTCTTCCATCTGGATGTTCCTGAGTTATATTCTTTTTTGATAAACCAGTAAGTAAAATGTTTCTCTCAGTTGTGTGAGTTGCTCTAGCAAATTAATCAAAACTTAAGGAGGGGGTCGTGGGAACCTCTGATGTATAACTAGTTGGTCAGAAGTACGGGTAACAAACCGGTCTTGCAACTGGGTGTCTGAAGTGGTGGTGGCGGTAGGGCGCTCAGTTTTGTGGGACTGGGCCCCGAACCTGTAGAATCTGGCGCTATCTTTGGGTAGATGGTGTCAGATTGGGTTGAATGCTAGGATGCCCAACAGGTGTCTGGAGAATGGCTCCTTGTAGGTATGGGGGGAACGCTTACCCTCCCCACCCAATTCTGGAAACTGGTCTCAGAACACCTATTAGAGTGGGCCTGGGGGCCCAAAATTTGCATTCCTAACAAGTTCCGGGTGTTGCCGATGCTGCTGATTTGAGGCCTAGCCTTGGGGAACCACAGCTCTCAAAACCTGGTTCTCCAATTGCCACACATTGGAATCAACTGGGAAGATTTGACTACTGATGCTTGGGCCCCAGCCCAGAAATCTGATTGAATTGGTACATCTATTTCATGGATTAAAATTGGAGTGACCAATTCATGGATTAAAAGCTGTCCCGGGAGTTGGAGGAGGAGTATTTACTTTTATTTTAAAATTCTCATTTATCTAATTGAAGATGGAGACCTTGGCTTTCTGCCTTATACATTTTGGTATTATTTGAATTTTTAACAACGAGCCTATGCCACTTTATAACTAGCAAGCAAACATGTGACTTTATTCTTTCCATCAGTTGTGCCCATTTTAACATGTATCACAACTCTTTCAAATCTTCAAGGACATTTGGAGCTCTCTTCCCTCCATCATTCTTTTGGTCACTAAAAAAATTCCTTCTTGATCTAATAAAATCTAGCTCAGTCCACATTCTACCAAATTTACTATATATTGAATAATTTTCAGCAATTACTATGGAATGTTCAAAAAAACTTTATCCTACACCTTATACTTCATAGTCTCTAATCTTTCTTTCTTTCTCTTTCACAATCCAGAAAATTCTACCAATCTACTTCCCTTTCTGGTATTCCAGGCATGTGTATGTAAGTAAACATCTTTATTCATTTATTCTCACAAATAAGTAGAAACACTTATTGAGGACTTATAATGAGTCAGACACTTGAGAATTGTTTCCATTTTACAGATCAGGACACAAAGCCTTAGAAGATTTCTAATTATATTTGTAGCTTCATAAGTGTCCTTTCTGCCCAAATATTTATTGAATATGTCATTAGTAAACAGCAGAAATGTGTTCAGTTTCTGACTCAATGGGTAGCCCAGCTGTCATGAATTCTTCAATTAGCCTTCCCAAACTCTGCCCAGAGACCCTGTTTATTTTAGATTGATTTCTGATGGCTTCTCACGTGTCTGCCTTTTTTAAACATGCAATTGAAATATTCTTGTATGGAGGAAAGATGACTTTTGGGAGGCAGTTACACATTTTATTATTATTCCCAGGCTCCCATTCATATGCAGCATTATAAATATACATCTGGCAACTGAGATTCTCTTTCTTCCAAATATCCTCGTTTTGCATATTAAACGAAATTCTACCTGTACATGATTCCCTTTCCCTATTACTGACTTGTGGGAAGATGCCTAAAACCCACTCCCTTTATGTATAATAAAATTCTCTCTAGGTATTAAGCTTTATTTCTTGTACTAAAATCACATCCAGTTTCTTCTCTCTCAGGGCCATACCAACTGTGACTTTAATGTTTTTCATTTTACTACTTTCATGTATTTCTAAATTGTGCTTTTTCTATATAGATGTAATTTTATTAAGACCTACAAATTTCCTTTGCTTGCTCTCTCCTCATGGCTCCCAATCTTTGTTCTTTTAGAATTGAGGCCCATTCACTCTGAACCCAGCACATTTTTTTTTTTTTTGGCTCTCTCTCTCACTTAATTTCTGTGCTGTTTTCTTTTCTTCCTCTGTTGATTCATTTCGACGTAATTGACTATTTATTTTCCATGAGTTAGCCATTCCCCAAAGCTTTTGTCTATAAGATTTTATGACAAACATTTTCAAAATACAAAAAAGTTTGCAGAATTTTATAGTGAACATCCATACACCTACCACTCAGATTCCACCATTTACATTTTAGTGCAGTACCTTTACCACATATCTATCCACCTATCTGCTCCTCTTTTTCCATCTGTCACACCATCTTCTTTTGTTTTTTTTTTTTAAATAAATTTATTTATTTATTTATTTATGGTTGCGTTGGGTCTTCCTTGCTGCATGCAGGCTTTCTCTAGTTGCGGCGAGCAGGGGCTACTCTTCGTTATGGTGCACTGGCTTCTCATTGCAGTGGCTTCTCTTTGTTGCAGAACATGGGCTCTAGGTGTGCGGGCTTCAGTAGTTGTGGTATGTGGGCTCAGTAGTTGTGGCTCATGGGCTCTAGAGCACAGGCTTAGTGGTTGTGGTGCACAGGCTCAGTTGCTCCGCGGCATGTGGGATTTTCCCCGAGCAGGGCTCGAACCCGTGTCCCCTGCATTAGCAGGCAGATTCTTAACCACTGCGCCACCAGGGAAGTCCCACCATCTTCTTTTTGATGCATTTTGAATTAAATGGCAGGCCTCAGAACCCATCAGCTCAAACACTTCAGCTGAATATTATTAGAGTTTAATATTTGTTTATGGTTCTTTTGTTCCCTTTTTTTGAATGTTTTTTTTAAATTTAATTTTATTTATTTATTTTATTTTTGGCTGTGTTGGGTCTTCGTTTCTGTGCAAGGGCTTTCTCTAGTTGTGGCAAGCGGGGGCCACTCTTCATCGCGGTGCGCGGGCCTCTCACTGTCGCGGCCTCTCTTGTTGCGGAGCACAGGCTCCAGACGCGCAGGCTCAGTAGTTGTGGCACACGGGCCTAGTTGCTCCGCGGCATGTGGGATCCTCCCAGACCAGGGCTCAAACCCGTGTCCCCTGCATTGGCAGGCAGACTCTCAACCACTGCGCCACCAGGGAAGCCCCTTTTGTTCCCTTTTGAGGTAAAATTTATATACAATGAAATGCATAAATCTTAAATTTACCATTTGATATGTTTTGACAAATACCTGTCACTTAGCCTGACTCCACAGACTGGGAGCACAGTTCAGGGTGCAGAGCGGCTCTCCTGACCACGGGGCTCAGTGACTGCCTGCATGGGTCCGGTCATTTGGCTGTTCCCACCCCTAACATCAATACCATACTCACATCTCAGCTATACTCTCTGTGTCTCTCTGCTTCTATTTGCTTCTGCTGTCCTTCTCACCATATGCTTCTCTACTTCTGCTCTGTGTCTATCTCCCTCTTTGTGTGTATCATGAACAGGCTCATTATGAAAGAATCTAATTGGTTCAGTTAGTCACCAGCCAGTATCAGCCATCTCTGTTGAGTAAAGCTTGCCAGACTTCAGAGGGCTGGTTTTTTTGTTTTTTAAAATTTATTTATTGATTTTGTCTGTGCCGGGTCTCACTTGTGGCTCGAGGTATCTCAGTTGTGGCAGGTGAACTCTTAGTTGTGGCATGCCTGCGGGATCTAGCTCCCCGACTAGGGATTGAACCCGGGCCCCCTGCATTGGGAGCACGGAGTCTTACCCACTGGACCACCAGGGAAGTCCCCAGAGGGCTGCTTTTGGAATCAGGTGCCCAGTTTTGCAGGGGGTGCAGGGCGTTACCTGGCTTTAGAGGCAAATGGTTGCTTTGGCCTCTCCCTCTTAAGGGGGCTACGGAACTGGCAGGCTCAGAGCACCATGTTCAGAACACACGGTGAATTCTGCCCTCACAAGCTAAAGTCTTCACAGATCCCAAATGAGAAGTACCAAGCATATGTAGGGCTTCCCTGGTGGCGCAGTGGTTGAGAATCTGTCTGCCAATGCAGGGGACACGGGTTTGAGCCCTGGTCTGGGAAGATCCCACATGCCGCGGAGCAACTGGGCCCGTGAGCCACAACTACTGAGCCTGCGCGTCTGGAGCCTGTGCTCCGCAACAAGAGAGGACGCGGCAGTGAGAGGCCCGCGCACCGCGATGAAGAGTGGCCCCCGCTTGCCGCAACTGGAGAAAGCCCTCGCACAGAAACGGGGACCCAACACAGCCATAAATAAATAAATAAATAAATTTTTATAAAAAGAAGTACCAAGCATATGGATGGCTAACCCTTTCCTTCCTTTGCTGTAGTTTATCTCATGTCATGTCCCCCAAGTTAAACCCCTTTTGCGTCTGCTACTTTGCTGGCACTCTTAGCCTCTCTTAGTATATAACTCAAGTGAAGTTTGCTGGAGGAGGCATGTCTTGATCTGCAAGGGCCTAATCTCTCTAATAGAACTTCTAGAAATCATCAAGAGAAAGACCTACAAACCAATAGAAAAATGGACAAAGGTCATGAGCAACCAGCTCACAGAAAGCAAATTCAAAGGGTTTAACACGTGAAAAGATGGTCAACTTTGTTTTTAATAGCAAGCAAATATATAGAATATAATATATTAATTACACATAATATATAATTATATATAACATGTATTATATAATATTAATATATACACATATAATAAAATAATAAAAGGAATAATAAGGGACACGTCCATCAATACTACTACTAATAAGATGTTATTTCTAACCTATCAGAGCAGCAAAACCCTAATTATCTAACTTTTAAGAATCCATAAAATCAAGTTTGGCACACAGGCCAGCTTCACATATCGACTTCTCCATGGTACTAGTTAATGTTAGAAAGCATTTCAGTAATGATTAGAGCAATGATTAGAAAGTCCTCAGGGAAAGAAAAAAAGTGTTACACCCAGATAAACTGTGCAAAAGTAAATAAGCAACTGACAGACATTTTCAAATATGACAGAACTTGAAGAAGGTAGTCATTTAGGAGCTTGGGATTAACAAACTACTATATATAAAACAGATAAACAACAAAGTCCTACTGTATAGCATAGGGAACTATATTCAGTATTCTGTAATAAACCGTAATGGAAAAGAATATATATAGTCTCTCTCTATATATCTATATCTATATATCTCTCTCTATATGTATACACACAACTAAATCACTTTACTGTACACCAGAAACGAACATAACATTGTAAATCAACTATACGTCAATAAAAAAATAAATAATAAAAAGAATGTAGTCAAGGCTGCCACATGTGTCGTATGTATATATGGCATTCCATAGACTGTAATATGAACGGTGCTCCCTGGAAATATGCCGTGCACAACCTGCACAGATGTATGTAGCAGTGCTGAATACAGTCCTCATAAGACCTTGAAAAACTACTAAAGGATGTTTAGTTGTATGAAAGGTCAGTGGAGGAGCTAGAGCAGAAAGGACTAGCAGTAGGGATTGAATCTATCTAAATGCAGCAATAAAACTAACAGCAGTGGCAATTATGGCTCAGAACACTGTGAACATTATAAAGAAAGGTAATGTACAAAAATAATTAAAAATATCAGATGGTAGAGAGAATGATAAGGTGGGCAATGTAAGTGTTTATGAATTTTCTCATTTCTTGTGGTGGGTCCAAAGATATTGTTTAAATCTGTAAATCAAGTAACAGGATATCAATACATATAAAGGTATAAAATTAAAAAAATAGCAGAAAAGAATGTAACAACCAAAATTGGGTAATAGAGAGGAGGGAAAGATGGTAGGAGGAAATATATTAATTTCATCTTCATTCATAGGTTTCCTAAAAAATAGAGAAGCTTGATTTTTTTTTTACTGTGTAGTTCAAAAATTCATAAATAAAATGATAAATATCATAGTTTGAAAAGCAAAACCATCATGATTAAAAGATTGGATTTGAATTCAGACTCCCTAGCTTTGAATTCCAGCTGATTTGCTAGTTGTGATATCTTGAGCACATTCATGGAATTCTAACCCTTAGTTTTCTCATTTGTCAAGTGAGATTATAATAGTGCTTATTTCATAAGGTTGTGAGGAGTGAATGCAATAATGAATCTAAAAGTCTTAGCAATAAATGTTACTTATCATTATTATATATAAATATTACCTATTATTATTGCCATTCATTATTTCATTGCTAACCTAGGTTTGTATAGAACACCAAATTGAAATAAATTCTGAGCCCAATATATTCAATGGATAGAAATGCTACACTGGCACATCTCAGAGATACTAAAACCAAGCAGCATTATGATTAACACAGAGATTAGAGTTTTTGAAAAATTCACGGTATCAACACCATCAGATTACCGACCTATCACTAACCCAGTAGGAGTCAAATTTCAGTCTTTTGCTGACCACTGTCATGATTTTGTAACATCTGGGTGGAACTTATATTTCTATTTATCTAACATTTTTCTTTACTATTTACCTTATATTTTAATTATTTGAACAATCACTTACAATTTACCATTACAGTTTAAAATTTATTCACTTTAAAAAACTTAAGCTCATACTAAGCAACTATATCCATGGAATTGTTTTTGATGTTCTAGTTCAATTTTTTAAACATATTATTAAATATGTGACTATAAAATAATTGGTCCATAGGCTCCCTAACATCATCTCGAGTATCACCCCATGGTTCACATAATAAACTTTGGGAAGTTCTGTTTTTTTCTTCATTTAATAAATGCTTTTGCACACCTACTATTTAATTGGCACTGTTCTAGGCAATGGAGGTACAGCCGTGAATTCCACCTACAAAACTTCCTGCCATCATGTAGCTTACATTCCACCAGGAGGGACAGATAACAAACAATAAAGAAATCCATTTTTTTGTACATAAGATGGTGATATATGTTATGGAGAAAAATCAATCGGGGAAGGGAGATAGTGTTGGAGGGGAGCAAATGGGTGGATTATAATTTTTTTTTATTGAAGTATAGTTGATTTACAATGTTGTGTTAGTTTCAAGTGTACAGCAAAGTGATTCAGTCATACACACATATATACATATTCTTTTTCAGATTCTTTTCCATTATAGTTTATTACCAGATATTGAGTATAGTTCCCTGTGCTATACAGTAGGTCCGTGTTGTTTATCTATTTTATATACAGTATTGTGTATCTGTTAATCCCAAACTCCTAATTTATCCCTTCCCCCTCCCCCTTTCCCCTTTGGTAACCATGTGTGTTTTCTATGTCTGTGAGTCTATTTCTGTTTTGTAAATAAGTTCATTTGTGTCATATTTTAGATTCCACATATAAGTGATATGGTATGATATTTGTCTTTCTCTGTCTAACTTATTTCACTTAGTATGATAATCTCTAGGTCCATCCATGTTGCTACAAATGGCATTATTTCATTCTTTTTATGGTTAATATTCCATTGTATACATGTACCACATCTTCTTTATCCATTCATCTGTCGATGGACATTTAGGTTGCTTCCATGTCTTGGCTATTGTAAATAGTGCTGCAATGAACGTTGGGGTGCATGTATCTTTTTGAATTATGGTTTTCTCTGGATGTATGCCCAGGAGTGGGATTGCAGGATCATATGGTAGCTCTATTTTTAGTTTTTTAAGGAGCCTCCATACAGTTCTCCATAGTGGCTGCACCAATTTCCATTCCTACCAACAGCATAGGAGAGTTTGTAATTATAAATAGCGTGGTCCAGAAGGCCTCACCAAGAAGTTTCCCTCTGAGAAAAGTCCTGAAGGAGGTGAGTGAGTAAGCCATGTGCCTAATTGGGGAAGAGCAAGTTCAAAGGCCCTGAGGTGGAAGCATGCCTGGCATGTTCAAGGAACAAAAGGGAGATCAGTTGTCTGGAGTGCAGAGGATGAGGGGATAAGAAAGGTCAGAAAGGTGACGAGGGGTGACAGACTGGGTAGGATCCACTACTACTATTACCACTACTACCACTACCACCACCACCACCACCACTGCTACTATTACTACTGCTATGACTATTGTTGCTGCTCCTAATTCCACTATTATTTAGGGTATAAGGATGAAGGAGAGGAATATGGCAAGAAGACATAAAATTCTCAAATAAGTTTGTGTTTAGCGCCAAATCCTTAAATTTTGGCCTATGAATCTTGTGGTCCTTGCAAACCATAAACTCTGCGTGCCACTTAAAAATCCACTGCACCAAATTCACCACCTAAAAATAGGTGGTCAGCGATGCATAATGGAATAAATGAGGGAATGCTTACTGGCCACCGATGCAGGCCTGTCACTCTACCAGGTTCTGAGCAGAATGTAAAAGAAAAAAGACTTGGTCCCTGCCTTCAGGGAATCTGTAGTCTTGTTGGAGTAGAAAAACTTACAGAGAGACAGAAGTTCTCAGATTACAGTGCTCTCTGAAGTTCTGTGCTGCTGGCTCAGGGCAGGAGGCAGGAGGGAACCAGGACTCTATGAGGGGAGCTTCCTGGAGAGGGCAGGCCTTGAGCTGCACCTTGAAGAGTGACTAGGCAGAGGGAGGGCATCCTCAGCAAGAATAAACAAGCAGAAAAACAGTCGTGATAGCAATGAGCTTGACCTGCGTGTGACTTGCTGGTGAGGTTACACAGATGAGGGAGGACCTTGAAAGTTCAACCGAGGAGTTTCAAAGGTAAAAGATTAATTGACTTTTCCACAAGTGCAAGCAGGAAAATGTACTGGTCTGTTGTAAGCCTTGATAGAGAAGAGATTGGCCAGAAGCCCACCTGGATATGCTGCAAGAAGAACGTCACTTGGAGAACTGCCAGGGAAGCATGATGCTGCATGTAGCTCCCTTCATGCTTTGTGCTCGCCCCAAATTCCCTTCCCTATCTGCAGGCAGTTAGGGGAGCTCTCTTACCAGACCCGTCTCCAGCTGCAGCAAGCCGGATGAAGGCAGTTACACGAATGCATTTTAAATGCATTACAAGATTAGAGATTCCAGAAATGGCAGGGATAAAGGCTGTAATCATCCTGATTTCAGCAGATAGAAAGGAATTCAGAGTGCAGAGAGATAAGAAAATCTGTTGTTGAAGGCAGGACCCAGGGGAAGGGGGTTTTAGAAATAGGCCTACCCCACACCCTCCCTCTTGAATCAGAGTCTGGCCTCAGGAGGAGATCTCACACCCACCTTCTGCTGTTCCTGCAGCCCAGTGAATCCTTGATATTTTTCCCCCTTAGACACATGAGTCTTATCTCCCACCTCCATGCCTTTCAGAGCCCAAAGGTGGGACACCATCTCTTCCTCTGCTCTTTGGTCTGATCTTTATTCTCTTAAAAATGAGCCAGAAGAATAGAGATACCATTTTGGGGAAAATTTCCAGGTTACCCTAGCTGCTGCTGCCTGATCTACAGGTTCCGGGTCTGTTTCTTTTAAGCAGTTCTTTGAGACTTAAAGTGCACATCATTAGCAAAATGCAGAGTCTCAGCCCTACCCCATCCCTACTGAGTCAGAATCTTCATTTTACCAAGATCCTCCCCCCACTCCCCCAACCCGCAGATGATTCGGATGCATGTGGAAGTTTGAGAAGGACTGGTCTCATTCACTCATCGGGATCAGGGCTTCAGGAAGAGGCTACTCAGACTGCAGTGTCAGAAGTAGACGGGTTGGCACTGCATTGGGTTTGGAGAGCCTGGCTCTCTCAACTTCTCTCTGGGGGTGTCTCTCCCCTCCCTCTCTTCATCCTGTAGACATTGGTTGAGCGTTTACCATGTGCTAGGTACCAGGCTCGGCTCTGGGACACAAGCACGAAAGGACAAGCCCTGGACCTTTAGCAACTGATGATCCACTGGGACCAAAGCATGCAAATGCCAAGGTAGAATACAGGGAGATGGATAGCTGTGTCCCCTAAGCTGAGCCAGGTCCGTTCCCAGGAGCCCCTTCTCCCCCTGAATTCCCTGGCAAACTTTAGGTCTTGCTACACTGACTCTAACATCCCTTCTCTGCTCCCTCTCCCCCTTATAAATTTTTCCCCATGTAGCCACCTCCTTGGGATGCTAGCCTTTTCCCCTGTAACTGATTATTCCTGTTCTTCGGTTTTCTTAGTGAAGTTCCTTTCTTCCCACACCAAGTCCTGCCTAGTTTGCCTCCTCTGCTAGTTCTGGAACCCGTCCCCCTTTCTCTAACTTCAATACAATTAGCCTGATCCAGGCCCTTCGTCTTTATCAAGAATGATCCATTATCTTTTTAAAAAAAATTAATTAATTAATTAATTTTTGGCTGCATTGGGTCTTCGTTGCTTCGCGCGGGCTTTCTCTAGTGCGGTGAGCGGGGGCTATTCTTCGTTGTGGTGTGCAGGCCTCTCATTGCGGTGGCTTCTCTTGTTGCAGAGCATGGGCTCTGGGCATGCGGGCTTCAGTAGTTGTGGCGCACGGGCTCAGTAGTTGTGGCTCACGGGCTTAGTTGCTCTGCAGCATGTGGGATCTTCCCGGACCAGGGACCAAACCCGTGCCCCCTGCATTGGCAGGCGGATTCTTAACCACTATGCCACCAGGGAAGTCCCTGATCCATTATCTTTGTAACTGGCCTTCCTCTCCTGAGTCTTTTTCCTGTCAAATCCATTCTCTACAGCAGATGGAGTGATCTTTCCGATACACAAAATCTAGTGCTCAGTAAACCCTTCAAAGGCTCCCTGAGCAGGTTATGTTCTAAAGTCCTTATTAAACGCCTTTCATGACCTGTCCTCTGACAGTCTAGCCTCCTCTCCCGTGACTCTGTCTTCTGTTTCAGCTACAACAAACCCCGTGACACCTGGCTTCACCGTCCCTCTGCACGTGCGCTCACACTCATCCTTCTGCTCAGAATGGTGTTCTTTCCATTTCCACCAGGTTGACGCCTGGCCATATTGCCATGCCCAGTTCAGCTTTCCTCTTCTGTAGGTTTTCCAACCCTAGCTGCACATTAGAATCACCTGGGGGGAGGTTTTTAAAAAAATACTGAAACCCAGACCACACCCTCAAGGACTCTGATTTTATTGATGTGGGGACAGATGTCTGGACATTGGTATTTTTAAAAAGTTGCCTAAGTTGGTGTTTCTCAAACTTTACTGTGTCCACAAATCCCATTGGTGTATTTTTGAAATGCAGATTCTGACTCAGTAGGTCTCATAGAGCCTGAGATTCTACATTTCAGATGTTAGCGGTGCTGCTGGTTCACAGACTGCACTTTGAGTAGGGAGGGTCTGGTGCAAATGATTCGGAAGTGCCCCCAGGCTGGCAGCCCCCCTTCTATAGGACCCTTTCAGGCCTCTCAGTCATCACCCTTCTTTAGCTGCTCCATCCTTCTGTGTCCTGCCTTCTGATTTCTGACATTTCTTATCATAATAAGATTTCCTCAGATTTTCAGTGCAACCCTCAGTGATAAAAATACTCCAATAAAAATTTAATAAAAAGAAATTTGAATATAAAATGAATAAATAAAGGATGGATAAAGAAGATGTGGTACATGTATATAATGGAATATTACTCAGCCATTAAAAAGAATGAAATAATGCCATTTGCAGCAACATGAATGGACCTAGAGATTGTCATACTGAGTGAAGTAAGTCAGACACAGAAAGACGGATATCATATGATATCACTTATATGTAGAATCTAAAAAAAAAAAAAAAAGATACAAATGAACTTATTTACAAAACAGAAACAGACTCACAGACTTAGAGAACACCTTGGCATTTGCATGCTTTGTTCTTATGGTTACCAGAGGGGAAGGGTGGCAGGGGGAGGGATAGTTAGGGAGTTTGGGATTAAGAAGTGTACACTGCTCTATTTAAAATGGATAACCAACAAGGACATACTGTATAGCACAGGAAACTCTGCTCAGTGTTATATAACAACCTAAATGGAAAAAGAATTTGAAAAAGAAGAGATACCTGTGTCAGTATAACTGAATCACTATGCTGTACACCTGAAACTAACACAACATTGTTAATCAACTATACTCCAATATAAAATAAAAAGTTAAAAAAATGTTGAATATAAAATAAATAAATAAATAAAATGTAATCTCCAAAAAAAAAAAAATGCAATGAGCTGCTTCATGAGGGAGAAAATTTCATATGCCTTTTTACTAAGCAAATACTTTGGCATAAAGATACAATTTCTCTTTAAAATGCTTATGAGGAGATTGGTAAGACATCAAAGAAAGACATTTTCCACAGAAGCAAAGAAAGGGTGGTTTGTTTACCTAAGAAACAAGGCTCATGGCCTATTTGAAGTATTTGACGGAAACAGCATGTACAGATATAAAAAGAAGCTCTGAAGAATTTACAATAGTAATGATAGTAATGATAATAGCTAATACTTACTAAGCATTTATTATCAAGGTAATGTTCTAAAAGCTTTGTATGTAATAACTCTCTTTATGTGTGATAACTCTGTTCTATAACTTTGTATGTAATAACTATTGTCCTTTGAGGTAGTTTCTATTAATTATCCCCATTTTACAGGCAAGGAAATGGAGACTCAGAGGTGTAAGTACTCAGCTGTGTGAGCTAGCAGGTTGCTTAACTGAGACAAGTGAGTTAATAGTAAAAAAGACCAAAAAAGAGCTAGAATCATCCAGAGGATAGAGACATCATTTAACATCTGTGAAAGAAGATCACTGAAAAAGTTTTCCAGGGAAAATGCCCCTTCCCCAGCTTACATCTACAGCTTACACACTTTTAGTGGTATTTGTGAGCATCAAATGGGCAAGGAAAAGTTTTTGAGACACGTGACTCATGATTTTGAATGCAGTTTGAAAACCTAGAGACCGATGGAAAAAAAAAATGCTTCCTCTTGCTTTGGGGAGATTTACCAGGAAGAGATGTCATCTTCTGTCTAAACTTCATTGCATTCTTATTTTAAAATACTTCAGCCAGTCCAGTCCGTGTTGAAAAATTCTCCCAAAAGAACATTTTAAAGATTAATATTAAGTATTTAGATTTAATATTTGTATTTAATACTTAGCAGATATCTATAAAAGCACATACCAGCAGTTGCATAAAGTATATATGGTATTCCTCTGGTATAAAGGGCTCTCCAGTAAGGAAACCTACATTTATACAAGTACATCTGTAGGAGATAAGCATTCTACTCGTGATAGCCTGACAGCTCTCGTTATGGCTGTTGGCCAAAACCCAGAAGGTTGTGAGTACGTTTGTGCCTGGGTGGATTCTTTGACACTTTCTCTGCATGTTTTCTCAAGGGCCAGGACAGGATTTATTCAGCTTTTTATCCACTTCCTGGCACAGTGCTCAATGTGTTTATTGAACTAAACCAGTATCAATAGCTAGTGTGTATTGAATGCTTCCTCTGATCCGGGCACTGTGCTAAGCGCTTTTGCAGGGATTAGCTCATTAAAGCTCTTCATAAAGCCATGTGGTATGCATACCAACCCAGACCTCTGATGACAGCCACCCTCCCGAGCACTATGTGTGGCTGCTTCTTCACCTGTGGGGTTGGGTTACCTTGAGGCATGTGCCCTTGGCAGCTGCCAGGCCCCATATAGCTCCAAGCCCAACTTCTCAACAGACTTTTTTCTCTTCCTGAGCTGTTTTTCTACTACCCAGCTCACAAGCTGGGCAGAAAAACTACTGACACAGCCCAAGAAATCAAGATTCCATTTTATCTCTCAATTCATCCCAGCCTCCCTACGTCTGCATCTCTATTCCTGCCCTGTCACTAGGTTTATCAATAGCATTTTTCTAGATTCCATATATATACATTAATGTATGGTATTTCTTTTTCTTTTTCTGACTTACTTCACTCTGTATGGCAGACTCTAGGTCCGTCCACATCACACTGACATATATACACTACCATGTGTAAAATTGATAGCTAGTGGGAAGCTGCTGTATAGCACAGGGAGATCAACTCGGTGCTTTGTGATGACCTAGAGGGGTGGGATGGGGAGGGTGGGAGGGAGGCTCAAAAGGGAAGGGATGTATGTACACATATAGCTGATTCATTTTGTTGTACAGAAGAAACTAACACAACATTGTAAAGCAATTATAATCCAATAAAGATGTAAAAAAAAAAAAAAAAAGGATTCCATTTTATCCACATTCTGAGATTCTCTCTGAATCCAAAATCAAGTATATTTTTTCCATTTGAATTTTTGGAGCATTAATAAGTTGCACTTGCATTCCAAGATTCTCTGCGAATCCTAATTCAGATATTTGTTTCAACTTGAATTTTTAAAGAATGAATACTACTAAAGCTTTACATTCAGACTCCACATTTAATTAGAAACCATCTTAAATGTGGTTCTCCCTCTTGAAAAGTCAAATAGCCTTATGATTTAGGTATTTTCTCCATTTTACAGGTGAGAAAACTGAGGCATAATAGTGTCTTATTCAAGGTCACACAGCTTTTTTTTGTAGATGTCACCATTAATAAGATATGACATATATAAGACAGATAACATAGGTATTGTTATCTCCATTTTATACATGAAGTAAAGAGGCTCAGAGAGGTAAATAAGCATTATACTGTTTTGATTACTGTAGTTTGCAGTATAATTTGAAATCAGGGAGCATGATACTTCCAACTTTGTTCTTTCTTGAGATTGCTTTGACTAATCAAGATCTTTTATGTTTCCATACAACTTTTAGAATTATTTGTTCTAGTTCTTTGAAAAATGCCATTGGTATTTTGAAAGGGATTTCATTCAATTTGTAGATTGCCTTGGGTAGTATGGTTAATTTAACAATATTAGTTCTTCTAATCTATGAGCACGGTATATTTTTCTATTTGTTTGTGTTGTCTTTGATTTCTTTTGCAAATGTCTTATAGTTTTCAAGGTAAAACTTTTTAACTTCTTTAGTTAGGTTTATTCCTAGGTATTTTATTCTTTTTGATGCAGTTGTAAATGGGATTGTCTTCTTAATTTCTCCTTCTGATAGTTCATTGTTAGTGTATAGAAATGGAACAAATGTCAGTATATTAATTTTGTATCCTGCAACTTTACTGAATTCATTTATTTTAATAGTTTTTTGGTGGTGTCCCTAGGATTTTCTATATATAGTATCATGTCATCTTAAAACAGTGACAGTTTTACTTCTTTCTTCCTTATTTGGATTCCTTTTATTTTTTCTTGTCTGCTTTCTGTGGCTGGGACTTCCAATAAGATGTTGAATAAAAGTGTCAAGAATGGGCATCCCTGTCTTGTTCCTGAGCTTAGAGGAAATGCTTTCAGCTTTTCACCATTGAATATGATGTTGGCTGTAGGTTTGTCAGAAATGGCTTTTATTACATTGGGGTTTGATATGAGTTCAATCTTAAATTTATTGTGACTTGTTTTGTGGCCTAGCATGATCCATCCTGGAGAATGTTCCATGTGCATTTGAAAAGGATGTTTATGTTGTTGCTTTTGGATGGAATGTTATATATATATATCACTTAAATCCATTTGGTCTAATGTGTCATTTAAGGTCATTGTTTCCTGATTGATTTTCTGTCTGGATGATCTGTTCATTGATGTAAGTGGGGTGTTAAAGTCACCTACTATTTCTGTGTTATTGTCCATTTCTCTCTTTATGTTTGCTAATATTTGTTTTATGTATTTAGGTGTCCCTATGTTGGGTGCATCTACATTTACAAGTGTTATATCTTGTTGAATTGATCCCTTTTTCATTATGTAATGTCCTTCTTTGTCTCTTGTAGCAGTCTCTGTTTTTAAAGTCTATTTTGTCTGATATAAGTAATGGAACCCAAGCTTTCTTTCACTTCTATTTGCATGTAATATGTTTTTCCATCCCTTTGCTTTCAATCTGTGTGTGTCTTTAGATCTGAAGTGAGTCTCTTATAGGCAGCATATAGATGGGTCTTGTTTTTGTATCCATTCAGCTACTCTATGTCTCTTGATTAACACCTTTAGTCAATTCACAGTTAAAGTAATTATTGCCATCTTGTTAATTGTTTTCTGGGTGTTTTTGTAGTTCTTTTTTGTTCCTTTCTTCTTTTTTTTTTTGTTCTCTTCCCTTGTGATTTGATGACTGTCTAGAGTGTTATGTTTGGATTCCTTTCTCTTTTTTCTGTATGTGTATCTGCTACAGGTTATTGGTTTGGTTACTGTGAAGTTCATATATAACAACACACACACACACACACACACACACACACAAATATATGATTATTTTAAGTTATTGATCTAAGTTTGAATACATTCTAACAACCCTGAATTTTTACTTCCCCTCCCCCACCAAAGTGTACTGTTTTTGACCTTATGCTTTACATCTTTTTGTTTTGTGTATCTCTTTACTTATTATAGATATAGATGATTTTACTACTTTTGCCTTTTAACCTTCCTACTAGCTTTATAAGTGTATGTTTGCCTTTACCAATTAGACTTACTACCTTTACTGTATGTTTGCCTTTATCAATGAGATTTTTCCTTTCAAAATTTTCATATTTCTAGTTTTGGTCTTTTCAGTTTAGAGAAACCCCTTTAAAAGTTCTTACAAAGCTGGTTTAGTGGTTGTAAACTCTTTTAGCTTTTGTTTGTTTGTAAAACTCTTTCTCTCTCTTTCAAATCAGAATGATAGCCTGGTAGAATATTCTTGGAGTAGGTTATTTCATTACTTTGAATATACTGTGCCACTCTCTTCTGGCCTGCAAATTTCTGCTGAAAAGTCATCTGACAGTCTTATGGAAGTTCACTTACATGTATTGTAACTAGTTGCTTTTTCCTTCCTGCTTTTAAGATTCCCTCTTTGTCTTTAATTTTTGCCATTTTAATTGTAATGTGTATTGGTGTGGCCCTCTTTGAGTTTATCTTGTTTGGGACTCTCTGTGTTTCCTGGACCTGGAGGTCTATTTCCTTTCCCAAGTTAGGGAAGTTTTCAGCTGTTACTTTTTTTCAGATCTTCTTTGTTCCTTTTGCTCTCTCTTCTTCTGGGAACGCTTTAATGCAAATGTTAGTGTGCTTGTTTTCAGAATTCCTCAGTTTCATGTGCTCCTCACAGCCCTCTGGTGAGTAGCAGCTCAGGAATTATTATCCCACTTTATGGTTGACAACACTGAGGCCCAGAGGCATCAGGACAAGCTCACACTCCTCAGGTTGCTAAGTGGAGGAGCCAGGACTTCTGAAAAATACCTAGAAGTTACAGAAATGATGGCAGACACTGAGGAGAGAAAGGTCATTTTATCTCTACAGTCTTCCAACTATGTAAGGCCTTCAGACTATTTTGCCAACTTGAGCTGTGCTATTTACTCTTGCCAAGGTGGATTCCGAGACTGGGTGGGAGGTGGTAAGAGAAAGAGGAAGAGAGTAATATGCCACTTCTCATAACTCACCAGATCTTGCTGTACACCCCTGCTCTGTCTCCATCTCCACATTTTATAGATGAGAAAACTGTGGCCCAGAATGGGGAACTGACTTATCTGTGTAAGGAAGGGAGGTGTACTGCCTTTGGGTTTGCATAGTCTTGGAGTGGGCTTCTCTGTATAACCCATGAAACCACATCAGAAGCAGGAAGGCTCTGCTTCCTTTCATTCTGATTAACTCTGCACTCTGCTTCTCTCTCAAACATCTCCTTCATCAAACCTCTCATTTGTTCTGGAATTTCTGGTGGCTCTCTGGAAGCTTAACCTCTTCTTTTGACTGTCCATCTGGCCCCATCCCACCCATCCATTTGTTACGCCCTGCTCCTTCCCAGACACCCAGGCACACACAGAGATCCTCAGAGGACGATTGGTTCTGGTCAGCCCTGCCTTGCCTCTGCCCATATGCTGCACCTCACTGACTTCAGGGTGAGCTGCCCACCCTCTTCTCTCCACCTACCTGCATCTCTCCCATCTTTTAAGACCTAATTTTGCTCAAGTCCCAACTTTCCCATGAAGTCTTTCCAGGCTGATTAGCTCCCACACATGTCACTCTCCTTTCAACTTAGCACTTAAATATTTGCACATTTAGTAATAATAATAATAACTGGTTGCATTTTTGAGCATTTACTATATTCCAGACTCTCTTCTAAGTGTCTTTCATTTAGTGATTTGTTCGATTCTTAGAGCAACTACTGTATGAGATAGAGACTAATATTACCACTTTGTTACAGGTTTAGGAAACTGAGGCAGAGAGATATTAGTTACTTGTCCAAAGTTACGCAGCCCCAGAGAGTCTGGCTCTAGGACTCACACTACGCTAAACTCTTTGAAGTGTAAACTCCTTGCAGTCAGGAGTCACATTTTCTCTTTCGTCTTACAGATCTATTGCTTAAACTCTCTGAGTAAAAAAATGATTCCTTGTTTGCTCAGTGGAGATCATGACACCTTCCTCGGAGGGTAGGTATGAGGATGAAGTGATGTCATACCTAGGTTAGCATGGTGCTGACACATGGTAGGTAACCAAATATTTGCCAGACAAGACTTAGGTTTTCTTCTTTTGATGCCTCTCTTCTCACTGCTATGTTGTTAAGAAAAACAGCTGTTTTTGGACAGAAAAGCAAATCTCTAAATTGTGTATCATTTACATCAATTAACATAGTGAGTATAAACAGATTTATTTCAAAGAAAGAATATTGAAAATTTAAAGCCACTACTGCAATCAACACTCAAGGTCCAACTCACCTGAAACACATAACAGTTTTAAAAGGGGGTTCATCTCCTAATCTGTACTGGGAGATGGAGCATAAGACTCATGCACAGATAGGTAGTATGCAGATTCATGGAGGTATAGGGACCCACAAACTTGGTCTTTATTTCAGGTAATTTAGTTAAAACAACTTCTCAGCACAATTATATAGGACAATTATCCTAACAGATATGTTTTTGGATGCTTGTCCTACCCACAGCCTCCTTTTCAAAATTGCTTCTCCCCTACCTATAGCCTCAGTTGAAGGAGGGGTGGGACCAGGGAGCCATGTTGACACCAGGCACCCTCCCCTCCCCTGATTGGACCTGTGGTGGATACCTGACCAAAGTTCAGCCAATCCATTGGCTGACCAGCACCCAGTCAGGTTCTCTATTTTGAGAATTTGAACCGGGAAACAGAGAGAATCCTGAAAGGCCTAATAGACACAGGCTTGTGGGTATAATGCAGAGGAATCCTCCAAAGAGAAATGGAGAAGAAAGAGAAAGAGCTGGGAAAGAACACATAGCTCCTGAGAGGTGGAATGAGGTCTGTCTCTAGTGTCGGAATTTCTGTGTATCCTACAACACACTCCTTTTTGCATGAGTGGATCTCAAAACCCATTGATTCCTGAGAGAGGAGATGTAACCATATGATCCTCTCTGAATATGGGAGTTTATGTTGGCTTATATGTGTCATGTTAATTGATGTAAATGGAATACAATGTAAAGTTGGTTTTTTTGTTTGTTTGTTTGTTTTTTGGTCGAAGTGAAGTTGTGTTTTCCATGGCAAGAGAGTGTGAAGTCCCCAGAGTAGAATCTCCAGTTCTTGTTTGGCAAATATTTGAGTACCTGCCGTGTGCCCAAGGGAAGCATAAGACCGGACAAATCAGTACTACCCCCAGCCGAGTTTTCATCAGCCTTTTCTTCAGAGCTAAGTGGAGATTAATAGTTATGATCAGCCAGCTTCTGGAGAATACATACTGCTTGCTTCTCGGTCTTCCTGCTCTGACTGCATTTTCCAAGTTCACTGCTCCTAGGCACCTCGGCCACTGGATAGAGGAAAGAACAGAAGAGATGTGGGGAAAAAATAAACAAAACCAGCCCGTCTTGCTCCATACTTTGAGTTCTAGTTCTAAACTTGGTGGAGGACAAGGTTTATAGACCAACCAACAGGATGTTTAATTAAGAGCACTTTGCCTCTGAAGCGTCGCCCACATCTCCGTTGAGTTCTCTAGATTCCCCGTTCTCTGGAGGCAGCAGACTGTGGTGGGAAGAATCCTGGCCTGGGGCCTGTGACCTTTCCAATCCTGGCTTTGCTTGCTGGGGGACTTGGGCAAGGGCCACTTCCCATCGCCAGGCCTCTGTTTCCCCATCTGTAAAAAGATCATCATTAATGCCAGTTCTGTCTAGCTCACAGGGTGGTTGTAGATCAAATGAGAAAATAGATGGGAAAAGATTTCCAGGCCATAAGGAATAAAGAATGTGTGTGGGATCATTAGTAAGGCCATAGTGGAGAAATGTGTCCAGGCAGCACAGATCCCAACCTGTCCCGACTTGCAGCCACTCCACGATTCCAGATTTGTGGCCAACCCTCCCCAACCCTATCCCCAAACCCAACCCACTGACTTTCTCTGGCTTCTTTCCCTTTCAGCCCTTTCTTTTCTGTAGCTCTCTCCTGGGGGGACAAAAATGTTGCCAGTCAGGGCTATGGAACATAGATACCAGCCCTCACTTTGGAATATTTAATTGAGTGTGCAGGATTCTTGATCAAAGGTAAATATTTTTATATATCTGTCAATCTGAATGTCATTGAACTTCCTTCCCCCCACAGCTTTGTTCAGAATAAGGTGAAGAAGAGAATTGTCAAAGGGCTGGAAGTTTCCTTGTGTGTATGATACTACTGGTGCTGCCTGCCAAGACCCACCCTCCTCCCCCCAGCAATTCTGCCTTAATTGGTCTGGGGTACGGCCTGGACATCCATGCTTTCAGAAAGTGCCAGCAGGTTCCAATGCATATCCAGGGTTGAGAACTTACTGATCTTGTCTAAATTCAGCTTACAGATGAGGCATTGGAGACGGATTTCTCCCAAACTACGGTCCTTCATTTAAATTCTTGTTGGCCTCCTCCTGCGGGTTTAGCCAACACCTAAATTGCAAACATTCTAAAATGGAAAAATGTTCTTTCCAACCAGCTTAAAATATTTGTTTATTTATTATTTTATTTTTATTGAAGTATAGTTGATTTACAATGTTCTGTTAGTTTCAGGTGTACAACAAAGTGATTCAGTTATATATATGTATATATACGTGTATATATGTATACACACACACACACACACACACACACTTTTTCAGATTCCAAGCTTAAATTTTTAATGTCATTACCATCGTTATCCTCAACACCTTCCTGGAAACCTCAGGCAGCTTGAATATTCTCCTTATCCCCAAGATGAACTCTGGAATTGGAATGAAATTTCTTGTTATATTTCTTGCTTTAGTCTATTTTTTTCTGTTTCCACTGTGCTCATGCTAGCTCGTGTCTTGTTAGTGTACATCTGACCTCGCCCATCAGCTGGCAAACTAGTCTCCTCTCTTCTCTCCTTTGCTTTATTCTACCCAAAACACGAGACTTGATGGAGGATGGGGTCTCAGCTCCTCAGCCTGGCCTTCATAGGCTCTGGCTCTTTGGTCTTACTCTCCCTTGCTACCAGCTCAGCCGACCTGGACCCCTACTTTCTGAACGTACTTTTTATTTTACTGTCCTGCTCAGGTTCTGCTCTTAATCTTCTTCCCCCTTTTCTGCCTGTTGAATCTCACTTATCCTTCAAAGTCCAACTTGGGTGTGGCTGTCTCCACTAAGCCTTTCCAGATCTCCTCCTGCCAAAGCGATTTCTCTCTGAGTTCTCATGCTTGACATTGAGCACTTAGCAGATGCTGAGTTTCACACCGATACTTTGATCTCTATGGGGACTAGGGCCCTATTCTATACGTCTCTGTGCCTCCCAACTGATACCCAGCACAGCCTTCTCTGCCATGGTGGGTGTGTAGTAAATATTTGTTGTGTGAATGACTGCCGGATTGAAACAGAAACAGTGAAGTGACTTTTGCAAGATCATCCAGCTTGTTCGAGGGACCGAGTAGGAAGAGAATCCATATCTTTGACATCTACACTGTATTCTGTTTCAAGAAGCCCGTTTTGCTTAAATGTAATTCACAAATGGTGCACTTTATAAAAAATTCGTTGTTTCATTAAGGACATTTGTTTGTTAATTTAGAAAAAATCACAGGTAAGAAAAAGTTGAACAGTTTGGGAGAGGAAGAAGCAATCTTGTGCGTGGCTCAACCAAAACAACCAGAAAACCAAACATTAAGATTCGTGGAGTGTGACATTTTCCTGTCATTCCTGGGAGGGTCTGGGAAACCTGGATGTCAGAGTAGGAAGGGACAAGAACAAGTTGAACAGGATGCTTCTAGAAGATTCAGTGCCCCAGCTTTCTAAAAGCATCCAGGGGACCTGGCCGCTCTGTGATTCTGCGTGCGTTGTGCACGATAGTCTGGGTTAGCAAGGGTTAGGGCAGTTTCTTTCCCATTAACACCTCATTAAACTTCTGAATGCTGAAGCTTTGCTAGTGGACTGTATTAGGTTTAAACTCTCCTGAATTCCACACATTTCATTTAAGCTGCACAGTTAATTTCCTAAGGGGTAATTGAAAATGCAGCATGAAATGTGTGGTGAGCGAAGGCTATTATACAGACCTCAAGTTCTACATTTCTGATTAACTCTGTGAGCTTAGCACACGTTAATGGCATTCCCTTTGATTACCGGCATTTGGTTCAGGCCAGTGAGTTAGCGCTAAGCATGGGCATTTTAGAACCTTAACTGCCACCTTGATCCTGTCTCTCTCTCTCTCTCTCTCTCTCTGTCTCTCTGTCTCTCTCTCTCTCTCTCTGTCTCTGTCTCTCTCTCTCTCTCTCTCTCCCCTCTTTTCTATTCCTGGCATAGTGGATTTCTTGAACTATTCGCTATCTAAGGAAATCAACTCTTTTGAAATGAAGCCTAGAAAGCAATTACTTGGTGCTGATGGGTGGAGAGTGTGAGGACACGCCTGCCCTGCTGCCCATGGAGATGTCATGGCTGCTACCGCTCCGTGATGCTGGGCCCTGAGGGTTCTGGCAGTGCTCCCTGCCTTACGGGTTAGTATTTAACCTCAGCACAAGGCATTATATTCATGCAACCATCTTTCCCCGGGGCAAAATGGGAAAATAAATCCTTGTTTCTGTGTTCTTAGAAGAAAGGTCTCCCTCTGTGAGGTCTGGTTCCTAAGGTGAATCTGGAACCAAAGAGCCACATCTGCCTTTCCTCAAAGATGACCTGTGAGTCTCTGCTGGAAACACCCAGAAACACACAGCCAGACCGAGGGGTGTGAATACACGCACGGAAAATGGTTGATGAATGACTGCCTCCGTGGCGAGCTCCTGACTGATTTGCGGGGGGGTGGGGTGTATGATATTGTATGCTCACGCAGGTGACGTGTGATGTGTGGAAAGGACGTGGAGCAGTGCAGTGGGAGGAGCTTCGGGCTGAAGGCTGGGGGCTTGAATTCCGCCCCTGCCCTGTCACTGAGTGTGCCCAGCTTTTAGGCGGGTTGCTCACTGTCTCTGGACCTTACTTTCCCCATCTCCAAGATGATCTTTTGGGGCTTTTCCAGCTGTGGGAGACTGATGTTTAAGAAGGCTCTGGGCATTGTCTCCAGTGCTAGAAACCAAAAGGAAATAAAGCAGCAAGGGATGGACTTCCGAGGCCAAGAAACAGAGAGCCATCCAGCAAAGAGTAACAAAACCCACTTGGGTGTCCCTGCCACCCAGATGGTCAGCATCATCTCAACTTTATTAATCTGTTGCCTAATTTATTTGTTTAATAAATTTATTTATTTTATTTATCTACTTTTGGCTGCATTGGGTCTTCATTGCTGCGCGCAGCTTTCTCTGGTTGTGGCGAGCGGGGGCTACTCTTCATTGCGGTGCTCGGGCTTCTCATTGCGGTGGCTTCTCTTGTTGCGGAGCATGGGCTCTATGTGCATGGGCTTCAGTAGTTGTGGCTCGCGGGCTCTAGAGAGCAGGCTCCATAGTTGTGGTGCATGGGCTTAGTTGCTGTGCATCATCTTCCTGGACCAGGGCTCGAACCCATGTCCCCTGCATTGGCAGGTGATTCTTGACCACTACACCGCCAGGGAAGCCCTGTTGCCTAATTTAGTTGAGTCCTACTCCTTCTTTGCTAACCACCTCACTCAGGATTGGCTATTACAGATTTATAGATTTTTTTTCTCTTCTCCTGTGGGCTTAAGTGTCTACAGCAACTGAAGTCCTTTCTGGGTTGTGATGGTGAGATAGTGATTGAATTAACAGTGCTTTCCAACAGGAATAAACTTATGGAGGTAATAGATAAAATGTCTAATTAAACAGGCATATCACCGTCTACTTTGAGTCTAAATAAATTTGCCTCTTAACTTGGGTGGGCTAAGAGGTTAATTAAAAACCAGGGGGAGGGGGGTATGTGGCCACACCTGGGTGCTCACTGATAAAGGCAGTGCCTGGGTTTGAGAAGGCGGGGTATGGTTCCATCCAGTGTAACGCTTTTGAAGGATACAGGCCTAGCGAGGGTCAGCTGTGTCTCTTTCCTCCTCTCCCCCAACACACAGGCACACGTATGGAGTATATATTTCTTATGAATGAAGATAACTCACAAACATAGAACTGAAGGGAGTGACAGGAA
Organism: Eubalaena glacialis; assembly: GCF_028564815.1. Taxonomy (NCBI): domain Eukaryota; kingdom Metazoa; phylum Chordata; class Mammalia; order Artiodactyla; family Balaenidae; genus Eubalaena; species Eubalaena glacialis. Next base: position 23,806,195 of record NC_083730.1, on the reverse strand, counting down.
ACATGGAGGGAGGTCTGTCCCCATTGGCAGGTGTGATGGTGACGTGAGGGCAGCAGTATGATTGGCGTTCAGTCACACTTTGCATCATTCTGCAGGAAGGGAAAACTCACCCTTAATATTTCTCCTCCCTTCCACCTCCAAGCAACTAACATTTATTTAGCCCTTTCTTGTGGTCTACACTAAAATTTATTTTTAATTGTGGTAAAATATGCATAATGTAGAAATTACCATCTTAACCATTTTTAAGTGTACAATTCTATGGCATTAAGTACATCCACAGTTTTGTGCTATTGTCATCACCATCCATCTTACAGAACTCTTTTCATCTTGTAAAACAGAAACTCTGTACCCATTAAACACTAACTCCCCAAACTTCTCTCCCCCTAGTTCCTGACAACCACCATTCTACTTTGTCTTTATGAATTTGACTGTTTTCAGTACCTCATATGAATGGAATCATACAGTATTTGTCTTTTCGTGGTTGGCTTATTTCACTCAGCATAAGCATGTGTCAGAATTTCCTTCCTTTTAAGGCCAAACACTATTCCACTGTATGTACAGGCCACATTTTGTTTATTCATTCATCTGTTGATGGACACTGGGTTGCTTTTACCTTTGGTTGGTGCGAATAGTGCTGCTATGAATATGGGTGGACAAATATGTCTTCAGGTCCCTGCTTTTAATTTTTTGGGGCATATACCCAGAAGTAGACTTGCTGGATCATACAGTAATTCTATTTTTAATTTTTTGAGGAAGTGCCTTACTGTTTTCCATAATGGCTGCACTATTTTACACTTTTACCAACAGTATATAGGGATTCCAATTTCTCTACATCTGTGCTAACATTTGTTATTTTCTTTCCTCCTTCCATTCTTTCCTTCTTTCCTTCTTTCCTTCCTTCCTTCCTTCCTTCCTTCCTTCCTTCCTTCCTTCCTTCCTTCCATCCTCCCTCCCTCCCTCCCTCCCTCCCTTCCTTCCTTCCTTCCTTCTTTCCTTCCTTCCTTCCTTCCTTCCTTCCTTCCTTCCTTCCTTCCTTCCTTCCTTCTTTCCTTCCTCTGTCTTTCAAGAAAGAGATGAAGAAGGGGAGACTACTTGGTTTAATTCCCTCTTCCTCTCTCCTGGGTCCTTTGTCTCCCTTTGATAATCAGTATCTCTTCATTTCCAGAGAAGGGGGCTTCATGGCAGAGCTTCTTGGTATAGAAATCTGACAGTTTCTGGGCTTGTGGCACCAGCTGGAAAATTTGTGTCTCCTCCTTTGTGCCCACAAAGCATATCTGTGCATACTGATGCTCACACATGTATAAGTGAACGACGAAGGACAAATCCAGGCCGTGTAACCCCTGAGTTACTTACTTCAGTCCAGTTTATCAAATATTGAGTGTTTTAGCTTGCACTATACTCTAGAGAACAAAAAATAAAAAGTTAAGAGATAATCCTTGACCTGGAAATGTGTGGGAAGGCAAGTTTTACTGACAAAAAAGAATCAGAGAACAATACTGGTTAGTATACAACAGCCGCTAAATCAAATATAATGAAATTCCAGTATAATAATTGAGAATAATGTCCTGGATGCTGGGGAGAGGCAGAGCTCAATCATCTTGGCTGAGGTTGTCATAGGAGGCTTGCTGTGAGCCAGGAAGGAGGAATCAGAATGGGACAGAGGGAAGGAAGACTGAGAGTATGGGGAGAGATGAGGGATGCAGGTACCACGTGATCCTACTGTGTGGAGTTCTATTCTATTCTCGTTCCTGAAACAGGTTGATTTATTAGCTCTGTTTGGTCACCATCTTGACTGAATCCCATCCTCTGTCACTAGGGTTCCTTTAGCTCATGTGCAGACCTTGCAATTAAAGAGATAATGTCCCACCTTGGGATTGGCTTCACCGTCTTTCAGATACCGACTGCCCCTACTCCCTCTTTACATTTTCCAATAAGGACACGAATTTCTGGGCTCCTCTTATCACGTTTGTCAGATATGTCCCCTGGGGAAAAAATATGAATACTTTCAGGAAATTCTTTTCTCCTAGTGATTAGCGGTGGAGTTGGCCTCTTTCCAAGGACCCTCTGCTAACACCTAGCCCTAGAAACGAAAAAGGAAGACAGATGCGGCAAGCTCCCTGTAGAAAAGCCATTTGTGGCAGAATTAAAAGTGTTGCTGGCACTCAAGTGATCCCATGGCTTGTCTTTAAAACCCAGGATACATGACTGCTTCTCTCTGTCTCAGTGGAAAATTATCTAATCAAAATTCACAGGTACCAGTCCTGCAGGCTGCTTTTTGTTGTGGTTTGTGAGAAAAGAAAGCAGAGAACAACAGATAGAAATATTCTTTTCAGGATAAAGGTCTTCATTTTTATTTATTGTCCAAAATGCTCTTTTTTTTTTTTTTAACATCTTTATTGGAGTATAATTGCTTTCCAATGGTGTGTTAGTTTCTGCTTTTTAACAAAGTGAATCAGCTATACATATACATATATCCCCATATCTCCTCCCTCTGGCGTCTCCCTCCCATCCTCCTTATCCCACCCCTCTAGGTGGTCACAAAGCACCGAGCTGATCTCCCTGTGCTATGCGGCTGCTTCCCACTAGCTATCTATTTTACATGTGGTAGTACATATAAGTCCATGCCACTCTCTCACTTCATCCCAGCTTACCCTTCCCCCTCCCAGTGTCCTCAAGTCCATTCTCTACGTCTGCATCTTTATTCCTGTCCTGTCCGGTTCTTCAGAACCATTTTTTTTTTTTTTAAGATTCCATATATGTGTTAGCATATGGTATTTGTTTTTCTCTTTCTGACTTACTTCACTCTGTATGACAGTCTCTAGGTCCATCCACCTCACTACAAATAACTCAGTTTCATTTCTTTTTATGGCTGAGTAATATTCCATTGTATATATGTGCCACATCTTCTTTATCCATTCACCTGTCGATGGACACTTAGGTTGCTTCCATGTCCTGGCTATTGTAAATAGAGCTGCAATGAACATTTGGGTACATGACTCTTTTTGAATTATGGTTTTCTCAGGGTATATGCCCAGTAGTGGGATTGCTGGGTCGTATCGTAGTTCTATTTTTAGCTTTTTAAGGAACCTCCATACTGTTGTCCATAGTGGCTGTATCCATTTATATTCCCACCAACAGTGCAAGAGGGTTCCCTTTTCTCCACACCCTCGCCAGCATTTATTGTTTGTAGATTTGTTGATGATGGCCATTCTGACTGGTGTGAGATGATATCGCATTGTAGTTTTGATTTGCATTTCTCTAATGATTAATGATGTTGAGCATTCTTTCATGTGTTTGTTGGCAATCTGTATATCTTCTTTGGAGAAATGTCTATTTAGGACTTCTGCCCATTTTTGGATTGGGTTGTTCGTTTTTTTGATATTGAGCTGCATGATTTGCTTGTATGTTTTGGAGATTAATCCTTTGTCAGTTGCTTCATTTGCAAATATTTTCTCCCACTCTGAGGGTTGTCTTTTCGTCTTGTTTATGGTTTCCTTTGCTGTGCAAAAGCTTTTAAGTTTCATTAGGTCCCATTTGTTTATTTTTGTTTTTATTTCCATTTCTCTAGGAGTTGGGTCAAAAAGGATCTTGCTGTGATTTATGTCATAGAGTGTTCTGCCTATGTTTTCCTCTAAGAATTTGATAGTGTCTGGCCTTACATTTAGGTCTTTAATCCATTTTGAGTTTATTTTTGTGTATGGTGTTAGGGAGTGTTCTAATTTCATTCTTTTACATGTAGCTGTCCAGTTTTCCCAGCACCACTTATTGAAGAGGCTGTCTTTTCTCCACTGTATATTCTTGCCTCTTTTATCAAACATAAGGTGACCATATGTGTGTGGGTTTATCTCTGGGCTTTCTATCATGTTCCATTGACCTATATTTCTGTTTTTGTGCCAGTACCATACTGTCTTGATTACTGTAGTTTTGTAGTATAGTCTGAAGTCAGGGAGCCTGATTCCTCCAGCTCCATTTTCTTTCTCAAGATTGCTTTGGCTATTCAGGGTCTTTTGTGTTTCCATACAAATTGTGAAATTTTTTGTTCTAGTTCTGTGAAAAATGCCATTGGTAGTTTCATAGGGATTCCATTGAATCTGTAGATTGCTTTGGGTAGTATAGTCATTTTCCCAATGTTGATTCTTCCAATCCAAGAACAGGGTATATCTCTCCATCTGTTTGTATCATCTTTAATTTCTTTCATCAGTGTCTTATAGTTTTCTGCATACAGGTCTTTTGTCTCCTTAGGTAGGTTTATTTCTAGGTATTTTATCCTTTTTGTTGCAATGGTAAATGGGAGTGTTTCCTTAATTTCTCTTTCAGATTGTTCATCATTAGTGTATAGGAATGCAAGAGATTTCTGTGCATTAATTTTTTATCCTGCTACTCTACCAAATTCATTGATTAACTCTAGTAGTTTTCTGGTAGCATCTTTAGGATTCTCTATGTATAGTATCATGTCATCTGCAAACAGTGACAGCTTTACTTCTTCTTTTATGATTTGGATTCCTTTTATTACTTTTTCTTCTCTGACTGCTGTGGCTAAAACTTCCAAAGCTATGTTGAATAATAGTGGTGAGAGTGGACAACCTTGTCTTGTTCCCGATCTTAGAGGAAATGGTTTCAGTTTTTCACCATTGAGCACGATGTTGGTTGTGGGTTTGTCATATATGGCCTGTATTATGTTGAGGTAAGTTCCCTGTATGCCTGCTTTGTAGAGGGTTTTTTATCATAAATGGGTGTTGAATTTTGTTGAAAGCTTTTTCTGCATCCACTGAGATGATCATATGGTTTTTCCTCTTCAACTTGTTACTATGGTTTGTCACACAAAATGCTCTTTTTTTGAGACTTTGGCAAATTGATTAGGTGTCCACACTTCCGCCCCATTTCAATGTGGTTGTTGATTGACCTACTGTGTACTAACTCAGCAGCTTAAATTTGGGTCCTGCTAGTGGGTCCAAAACTTACCTGGCTACTGTTAGTTTCATCTTTTCTTTTCTTTCCTTTCAAAATGTTTTCTTTTAAAAGGCAGCCCAAGGTTAACAGTGGATAATTTGCCACCCGTTGCCCAGAGCAGCTCTTTCCGAAGGCTGCTTTCCCGTGTGTGCAATGGAGGCTAGATAACGATACAGTTTTATCTTTGAAGGGAAATGTCCTTTCTATCAGAGGGCACCCCAAACCCTTCCCAGGGTTAATTAAGACAGCTACAAAGTGGAAATAAAAAATGATGGTGGAGGGGAAGGGAAGAGCAGCTCAGAGCTATTAGCAAAGGAAAAAAATAACACCTCTTATAGTCTAAAGGCATGATCGGCAAAGCTAGTTATCCCAGCTGCAGGACATACTGGGTCTGGGTCAATTTAAACACCTATTAAAAAGGCAAAAGAAGATATATCCAGGTAGCAATGTGTTGAAGTCTATTCTGGTGTTATATTACAACAGTAACGATGATGATCATATGGCAGCTAATGGCATAGGGTGTAGGCCATGCACCAGATCCTGTGGTAGATGGTTCTACATTAGGGTTTCTCCACCTTGGTACAAATGACATTTGGGGCAGGATAGTTCTTTGTTCTGGGTGGCTGTCCTGTGCATTGTAGGATGTTCAGCAGCATTCCTGGTCTCTGCTCATTAGATGCTGGTAGCAGCCCACCCCCCAATTTGTGGCAACCAAAAATATCTCCAGATATTGCCAAATGCCTACAAGAATTATGCCATTTAATCCTCCCAACATAGTGTTAGAGACAGTATTATTATCACCAGATGACCAGGGAGAAACCCCGGAGATGAAGAGGTTAGATGGCTTGTCCAAGGTCATAGCATATATAATTTGGGGCAGTGAGTGTCCTAACCACAAAACCAAGTGGTCTATTAGGACAAATTTGTGTGCTCTGCTTGTGAAGAAATAGCAATTTTTAGCACTGATGTGCTTTTTTACCTACCCAAAGCCTGATCATACAGGATCATTTATCACACCTTTCTTCTCTACAAACATTACTAGTTGATGCATGAGGTGTCTTCAACTGTCGCCTGATTCATACTGTCTAAAAGAAAATATTTCAAGCATATCAAAATGTATAAAGAATAATATGACAAATGCTGGATACATACCACCTCATCAAATTTAACTTATGTTAATATTTTGTCATATTTGCTTTAGATTTTTTCATTAAAAAAAGAAAGTATTAAGACGTCTTCAGTTTCTGTTCCACTCTCTTCCTGCCCAGAGATAATCACTGTCCTGAATTGAGTGTTTATCATGCCCATGAATATTTTCATATCCTGCTACACACTTGTGTCACCAAACAATATATTGTAGTTTCCCATGTTTGTATGTGTTATTTGAATACTATTATAATGAAGTTATCATTGTGTATGTGTTTTGCTTAACATTTTAAAAGTAATTTTAAAATTTTGGAATAATTTTGGATTTACAGGAAGTTCGTAAAGATAGTACAGAGAGTTCTTGTATACCCCTTTCCCAGTTTCTCCTGCTGCTGCCAATTTATATTACCATGGTACATTCGTTAAACTAAGAAACCAATATTGTTATATTACTATTAATAAAACTACAGACTTTTTTCAGGTTGTACCAATTTTTCCATTAATGTTTCCCTTCTCTTTTGGGATAAAGCTCATTCCATTTAACCTCCTCTTTAAAAAAATTAAAAAAAAACAGCTTTATTGAGATATCATTCACATACCATACAATTCACTAATTTGATCAATGACTTTTAATATATTCAAAATCAATTTTACAATATTGATTGTGCCAATTTTCATCATGCCAAAAATAAACACTTCCTATTAAAAATCATGTCCCATTCCCTGACCCCACCTCTCTCATCCTAGGCAACCACTAATCTACTTTCTGTCTCTATAGATTTTCCTGTTCTGGACTTTTCATATAAATGGAATCATACATCATGTGGTCGGTTGGGACTGGCTTCTTTAACTTAGCATAATGTGTTCAAGGGTCATTCATGTTGTAGAATGAAGTTGTATTATTTTCTTGGGTACATATGTAGGAATGGAGTTTCTGGGTCATATGGTAACACTATGTCTAACGTTTTGAGGAATTGCTAGACTGTTTTTCAAAGTGGCTGCACCATCTTACATTCCCACCCACAGTGCATGAGGATTCCAATTTCTCCACATCCTTGCTAAACAGTTGTTATTATCCGTCTTTTTTGATTTTAGCTATCCTAGTTCGTGTGAAGTGGTATCTCATTGCGGTTTTGATTTGCATTTTCTGATGGTTTATGATGTTGAGCATCTTTTCATGGACTTATTGCCCATTTATATATCTTTGGAGAAATGTCTGTTAAAATTCTTTGTCCATTTAAAAAAAATTGGATTGTCTTTTTATTACTAAGTTGTAACGGTTCTTTTTTTAAACACCTTTATTGAGATATCTTTGACATATAAATACTGTATATTTTTAAGATATACAACCTGATGTTTTGATATATGTATAAATTGTGAAAAGATCGTCACAGACAAGCTAATTAACATATCTATCATCTCTACATAGTTACGGTTTTTGTGTGTGTATGTTGAGAAGATTTTAAGATCTATCATAGCAAATTTCAAGTATATAATACACTATTGTTAACTATTATCACCATGCTGTACATTGGATCTCTAGAACTATTCATCTTCTATAACTAAAACTTTGTACCCTTTGATGAACAGCGCCCATTTCTCCCCACTCCCAGCCCCTGGCAACCACCATTCTACACTTTGCTTCAATGAGTTTGACTACTTTATATTCCATATGTAAATGAGATTGTGCAGTATTTGTCTTTCTCTGTCTGGCTTATTTTGCTTAGCATAATGTCCTCTAGATTCATTCGTATTGTTGCAGATGACAGGATTTCCTTCTTTTTAAAGGCTGAATAATATTCTCTCTATATAACATTTTCTTTAGTCACCTGTTGAAGAACATTTTGAAGGACATTTAGGTTGTTTCCATATCTTAGCTATTGTGAATTATGCTACAAATGAATATAGGAGTGCAGATATCTCTTTGAGATAGTGATTTCATTTCCTTTGGCTATATAGCCAGAAGTGGGATTGCTGAATCATATGATAGTTGTATTTTTAATTTTTTTTTTTTTTAAATCAAGGTAGTTCCATTTGGGTCCTTTCTTTTTTTTTTTTTAAACCCCACATTTGTTTATTTATTTATTTTTGGCTGTGTTGGGTCTTCGTTTCTGTGCGAGGGCTTTCTCTAGTTGTGGCAAGTGGGGGCCACTCTTCATCGCGGTGCGCGGGCCTCTCACTATCATGGCCTCTCTTGTTGCCGAGCACAGGCTCCAGACGCACAGGCTCAGTAGTTGTGGCTCACGGGCCTAGTTGCTCCGCAGCATGTGGGATCTTCCCAGACCAGGGCTCGAACCCGTATCCCCTGCATTAGCAGGCAGATTCCCAACCACTGCGCCACCAGGGAAGCCCCGAGTTGTATTTTTAATTTTTTGAGAAAGCTCCATACAGTTTTCCATAATGGCTGTACTAACACACATTCCCATCAGCAACGTACAAGGATTCCCTTTTCTCCACGTCCTCACCAACATTTGTTATCTTTTCTCTTTTTGATAATAGTCATCCTAACAGGTGTGAGATGATATCTTATTGTGGTTTTAACTAGCATTTCCCTGATGATTAGAGATGCTGAATATTTTTTCAGATATCTGTTAGCAATTTGAATTTATTCTTTTGAGAAGTGCCTGTTTAGGTCCTTTGTCCATTTATAAAATTAGGTTATTTATATTTTTGGAATCAAATTGTATGAATTTCTTATATATTTTGGATATTAACCCTGCATTAATTATACGGTTTGCAAATATTTTCTCCCATTTCGTCGGTTGACTTTTCACTTTGTTGACTGTTTACTTTGCTGTGCAGAAGCTTTTAGTTTGATCCAGTCTCACTTGTCTAGTTTTGCCTTTGTTGCCTGTGCTTTTGGTGTTGTCATATCCAAAAAAATTATTGCCAAAGCCAACGTCAAGAAGGTTTTCTCTTATGTTTTCTTCTAAGAGTTTCACGGTTTTGAGTTTTACCTTTAAGTCCTTAATCCATTTTGAGTTGATTTTTGTATATGGTATGAGATAAGGATCCAATTTCATTCTTTTGCATATAGACTTCCAGTTTTCCCATCACCGTTTGTTGAAGAGACTATCTTTTTCCTGTTGTGTGCTCTTGGCACCCTTGTCAAAGATTAGTTTATGGTAAATGCATGGGTTTATTTCTGGGTTTTCTATTTCTGTTTCATTGGTCTGTATGTCTGTTTTTATGCCAGTACCATACTGTTTTGATGACTATAGCTTTGTAACATAATTTGAAACCTGAAAATGTGATGCCTCCAGCTTTGTTCTTCTTGCTCAAGATTGCTTTGGCAATTTGGGGTCTTCTGTGATTCCCATTTGAATTTTAGGATTGTTTTTTCTAATTATGTAAAAAATTTCTTTGGGAAATTTTGATAGAGATTGCATTAAATGGACATTTAAACAATAATTAGTTCTTCTAATCCATAAACATGGAATCTTTCCATTTACTTGTGTATTTTAAAATTTCTTTCATCACTGTTTTATAATTTTCAGTACAAGTCTTTGACCTCTTTGGTTAAGTTAGTTCCTAAGTATTTCATTCTTTTTGCTGTGAATGTAAGTGATATTGTTTTGTTAATTTCTCTTTTGGACAGTTTGTTGTTAGTGTATAGTAATGCCATTGATTTGCATATGTTTAATTTGATCTTGAAACTTCACTGAATTGATTAGTTCTAACAGTTGTGTGTGTGTGTGTGTGTGTGTGTGTAGTCTTTAGGGTTTTCTATGTAAATGAATATGTCATCTACAAACACAGATAATTTTACTTCTTCCCTTCCAACTTGGATGCTTTTTATTTCTTTTTCTTGTTTGATTGCTCTGACTAGGACTTCCAGTATGATGTTGAATAGCAGTGGTGAGAGTGGGCATCCTTGCCTTGTTCCAGATCTTAGAGGAAAAGCTTTCAGTTTTCCCTCATTGATTACATTGTTAGCTGTGGGTTTTTCATATATGGCCTTTGTTGTGCTGAGGTATATTCCTTCCATATCTATTTTGTTAAGAGTTTTTATTGTGTAAGGATGTTGACTTTTGTCAAATGCCTGTTCTGCATTTATTGAAATGACGATGTGATTTTTGCCTTTGATTCTGTTAATGTGGTGTGGCACATTAATTGCTTTTCACATGTTGATACATCTTTGCATCACAGGGATAAATTCCACTTGGTCCTAGTTTATGGTCTCTTTAATGTGCTGTTGAATTTGATTTCCTAGTATTTTATTGAGGATTTTTGCACTTGTGTTTATCAGGGATATTACTTATATATTTCTTTTATTGTGTTGCCTTTGTCTGGTTTTAGAATTGGGTGATACTGGCATTGTAAAATGAGTTCGGATGTATTCCCTCTTCTATTTTTTGGAAAAGTTTAAGAAGGGCTGATATTAGTTTTTTAAAAAATTTTTGATAGAATTCACCTGTGAAGCCATTTTTGTTTGTTGGTATGTTTTTGATTACTGTTTTAATCTTCTAGTTTGTTACTGGTCTATTCATGCTTTCTATTTCTTCTTGATTCATTCTTGGTAGGTTGTATGTTTCTAGAAATTTACCCATTTCTTCTAGGTTATCCAGTTTGTTGGCATATAATTGTTCATAACAGTCCTTTATGATCCTTTAAATTTCTGTGTTATCCATTGTAATGTCTTCTTCATTTTTTATTTATTTGGGTCTTTCTCTCTCTCTCTCTTTCTTCTTAGTCTAACTAAAGCTTTGTTGATTTTGTTTATCTTCGTTTTGTTGATTTTTTTTTCTATTTTTATTTCTCTATTTCTTTTCTAATCTTTATTATTTTCTTCTGCTAATTTCAGGTTTAGTTTGTTCTATTTCTAGTTCTTTGATTCATAAATTAGGTTGCTTATTTGAGATCTCTCTGGTTTTTTAATGTAGACATTTATTGCTATAAACTTCCCTCTTTGTACTGCTTTGCTACATCCCATAAGTTTTGGTAAGTTGTATTTTTGTTTTTGTTTGCCTTAAGGTATTTTAAAATTCCCTTTTGATTTATTTTTTTCACCAGTGGTTGTTCAGGAGTGTGCTTTTTAGTTTCCATGTGTTTGTAAATTTTTCTGTTTTCTTTTTGTTGTTAATTTCTAGTTTCATTCCACTGTGGCCTGAGAAAATGGTATGGAATTCACTTGGTATGAATTCAATCTTCTTAAATTTGTTAAGATTTGTTTTGTGACCTAACATGTGATCTATCCTGGGGAATGTTCTGTTTGTGCTTGAGGAGAATGTATATTCTGCTACTGTTGGTTGGAAAGTTCTATATATTTCTGTTAGGTCCATTTGGTCTATAGTGTTGTGGAAGTCAGTTGTTTCCTTATTAATTTTCTGACTGGATGTTCTGTCCATTTTGAAAGGGGATTATTGAAATCTCCTACTATTATAGTCTTGCTGTCAATTTTTCCCTTCAGATCTGTCAATATTTGTTTTATATTTTTAGGTGCTCTGAGGTTGGGTGCATATATATTGATAATTATTATATCTTCCTGTTGAATTGACCCTTTTATCATTATATAATGACTTTGTTTCTAGCGACAGTTTTTGACTTAAAGTCTATTTTTCCTGTTACAAGTAGAGCCTCCCCTGCTCTCCTTTGGTTACCACTTGCATGGAATATCTTTTTTTATATCTTCACTTTGAGCCTATGTGTGTCTTTATATTTAAAGGGAGTCTTTTGTTGACAGCATAACACTGGAACTTGTTGTTGTTGTTAATCCATTCAGCCACTCTGTGTCATTTTACTGTTTTTGATTGGAAAGTTTAATTCATTTACATTTACAGTACTTATTGATAGTAAATAAGTACATTTGCAGTACTTATTGGAGAGTTTAATTCATTCACATTTACAGTACTTATTAATTCATTTACATTTACAGTACTATTGCCATTTTGTTAACTGTTTTCTGTGTCTTGCAGTTCACTTGTTCCTCTCTTCTTCTCTTCCTATATTCTTTTTTTATTTGCCGTTTTTTAAAAATAGTGATTTAGTTTCATTACTTTCTCTTTTGTGTATCTACCAAGTTTTTTCTTTGTGGTTACCATGAGGTTCATATACATCTTGTATTTATGAACATCTATTTTAGTTTAATAACAACTCAAGTTCAATTGCATATAAAGCCTCTATGTTTTATTCCCCTCATACTTTGTGCTCTTGAAGTCAGAGTTTCCTTTTTTTATGTTGAGTCTGTTGTCAAATTTTTCTGGTTATAATTATTCTTAATACTTTTGTCTTTTAATTTTGGTATTAGGGTTATGGCTAACTTGTGTACCACCATTCGAGTACTATGTTATTCTGTATTTCACTGTATATTTACCTTTACTGGTGAGATTTATACTTCCATGTGCTTTCATGTTGCTGTTTGTGTTTTGGGTTCCATTTGAAGAAGGCTCCATGTGGCTCTTGGTAGCAAAAGCTGTGGTGGGTTCATGGTGGCTGTGATGGCTGTCCTCAGCAGTACTTCTGGGTCCAGTGGCAAGTGTGCCTGGATAGGCATGGCCAGGGCAGGTGGCGGAAGGGCTGGGGCTGGGGCTGAAGGTATGTGGTATGCAGTGATGGGGGCCAGCAGTGGGGCCTGTGTCTGGCCATGTGTAGGCATGTGCATGGTTGTAAAGGCTAGAAGTGAGCATTTGTGTGGCAGCAGGGGTCAGGGCTGGTTATGGACACCTGCAAAGTGGTTGCTGGATCTCAGGGCTGGGGCACTGTGGTAGCACTGACTGGGGTGGCTTCCAGTGGGTGGGATGAGTGGTGGCTCAGGCAGCTGTAGTTCACAAAGGGGAAAACTGTGGCACCCTCAGTGGTGAAAGCTGTGGGGCTCATTAGTGGCTGTGATGAGCTACTGGGGTCTTTTATGGAGCAGGCTGCTAGTGTTTGCGATGGCAAACGCTGAGGGGTCCTCAATAGTGAAAGCTCCAGGGGACCCATGGCAGCACTAAGAGCTAATGAGATCGCAAAGGCTACTGGAGTTTTCTGCAGAGCAAAAGTGGCAGTTTTCTACAGAGCAGGCCGCTGGAGACCATGTTAGCTGTCCTTCACAAATGAAGGAGAGATAGACTTTCACAGACAAATAAACTAGACCTGCCTTATAAGAAATGCTAAAGGGAGTTCTTCAAGTTGAAATAAAAGGACAATGATTAGTTACATGAAAACATATGAAAGCATAAAACACTGGTTAAAAATAAGTATAGTCAAATTCAGAAAAGTCTGATACTGTAATAGTGGTGCATAAATCACTTTTAATTCAAGTATAAAAGTTAAAAGACAGAAATATTAAAAATAGGTATAGCTACCATATTATTAATGAATATACCATATAAAATGATGTAAATTGTGACATTAGTAACAGAAAATTGGTCAGGGAGTAGGAAAACTGTAGAATTTTTGTAGGCAATTGAAGTTAAATTGTTATCAGCTTAAAATTGACTGCTATAAGATGTTTTGTGTAAGCCTTATTGTAATCACAAGGAAAAATCTCTGGAAGATATGCAAAATGTAAAGACAAATGAATCAGAGGATATCACTACAAAAAAAATCAAATCACAAAGGAAGACAGCAAGAGAGGAAGAAAGGAAAAAAATAACTACAAAACAGTGAGAAATCAATTAACAAAATGGGAAGAGTGAGTCCTTATCTATCAATAATGATTTTAAATGTAAATGGATTAAATTCACCAATCAAAAGACACAGAGTGACTGAATGGGTAAGAAAACAAGATTCAGCAATATTTACAAGAGACTTGTTTTAGCTTTAGGGCACAATGACCAAGGTATGGAAACGATGTAACTGTCCATCAACAGATGCATAGATGAAAAAAAAATCACACACACATATACACAGACAGAAGAATATTATTCAGCCTTTAAAAAGAAGGAAATCCTGCCATTTGTGAAACCATGTATGAACCTGGAGGGCATTATGCTAAGTTAAATAAGTCAGACACAGAAAGACAAATACTGTATGAACTAACTTATACGTAGAATGTAAAATAGTCAAATTTATAAAAGCAGAGAGTAGAATGGTAGTTGCTGGAGTCAGGAGGGTGGGGGAAATGGGAGATATTTGTTAAAGGATACAAAGGTTTAGTTATGTGCGTTGAATAAATTCTGGTGATGTAATATACAGCATGGTGACTGTAACTGATAATATCATATTATATAGTTGAAATTTGCTAAGAGAGTAGATCGAAGTGTTCTCACTGAAAAAAAAACAAAAAACAAAACATAACTATGTGAGATGATGGTTATGTTAATTAGCTTGATTGTGGTAATCATTTCACAACGTACACATATATTCAAGCATCATGTTATACACCTTAAATATATACAATTTTTATTTGTCAAGAACCACTGTATGAGATGGAAAAATCTCATCCCATGTTGTGCTAAAGCTAATTAATTTGTGTTTATAAAGGGCTTTGAGATCTAAAATTGAAAATATTTACAAAGCACTAAGTATCATTATGAGGATTTATTTGTATCCTGTTATTTTATTGCTGAGGTTATATAATTTATTATCATAAGGTGAAGGAGAGCTCGTTGCCTGCCAAAATGAAAATATACAGTAGATACAGTAATATATCTATTACACATATTTTAAAGGGAGCCGCCTGCTTGCATTTATCACCTGTGTTATGTTAGGGTGAGTTATGAGACCTCACAAAAAAAAGGTGTATCTCTTTTTATGCACTCATAATTTAGAAATCATGGCTGAGTGGATTTTGGAGAAGTTCTCTCTCTCAAAAAAATGAGCACCGGAAGACTCAGATCAACTCAGGGATTTGAATGACTAGAACAATTTCTCTGCCTAGGGGTGTATTGACGTGAACTAACGTGAAAGTACATGTAAAGAGGAGAAGGCTATATCTTTTGTCTTTATTTCTGCGACCTAGTGTTGTAAGCTGAAGACTCCCAAACTAACATGAATATTTTGAGGTGTCATGCTATTTAAACAGGGAGGTCATTTTTATTTTTAGTGGTAGATTCATTTGTTATTCCCGTTTTAGAGGTTGGAACACGGAGCTGGAGCTGGTTTATTCATTTGACATCTGATGGAGAAATAGGCTCTCGTCACCTTAGCACTAATCATTGAGAATAATAAACACTGCAGTTCATTGTGTAATAACCATGTAGATTACATAGCATGGAGCCTGGCACATGGTGACCAGGATGCTGCTATGTCAGACACTGTGCTGAGGACTTTATTGGATTACTTCATTAGATCCATATCGGCTCCCATTTGAGAGATGCAGAAACTGAGGCATGGAGAGGTCCAGTTAGTCAGTGATGGATCAGGATGCAAACCCATGTCCATCTGTTTCCAAAGTCTGTGTCATTAACCATCAACTCTCTACTGCTGTTCAATACAGTAGCCACGAGCCACGTGTGGGTAGTGAGCCCTTGAAATGTGGTTAGAATCGCAGCACAGAATTTCTGTGAGTGTGTAAAATACATACTAGATTTTGAAGACAGACAAAAAAGAATGTAAAATATCTCATTAATATTTAACAATATTGACTACATGTTGAGCTGATAGTGTTTTGGACATATCGGATCAAATAAAAATGTATTAAAATTAATTTTACTTATTTCTTTTAAGTTTTTTAATGTAGCTATTAGAAAATTTAAAAATTGTGTATGTGGCACACACTGTATTCCTCTTGGACAGCACGGCTAGACCCTGTTGTTATTCTGACCACAGTTCTCTGCCCACAGTAAGCCCTCCACATGTCCTGACTCACCCATGATTTATATAAGCATGGTTAGAAGCCAAAGAAGAGGGAAAATTCTAACATAAATTGCCAAGTGATTCCTCTTGGCATGAGTAGAACACAGCTTAAAAAACTCAGAAGTTAGACTGTAAAGTGGCAATTTCCAGGGCTCAAGCCACCATCATCCCACCTTCCCTGCTCCTCCCCCATCCTTCCCTCCTCTCATCAATGAACATGCTAGGAGCTCTTAGAACAGGCCAGGAACTGTGCAAGGCCCTGTAAATTACAAGGATGAATAAGACCCAGGAAGGAGGCATTTACTCCCTAATAGAGAAATCGATCTATATTAGTTTGCTAGGGTTGCAGTAACAAGGTGCCACAGACTGGGTGGCTTAAACAACAGAAATTTTTTCCTCACAGTCGGGTGGCTAGAAATCAGAGATCAAGGTGTTTGCAGTGTTGTTTTTTTCTGAGACCTTTTTCCTTGGCTTGTAGATGGCTATCTTCTCCCTCTGTGTCTGTGTCCACACTTCTTCTTATTAGGACGCTGGTCATATTGCACTAGGGCCCACCCTCATGACCTCATTTTAACTTAATCATCTCTGTAAAGACTCTGTCTCCATATATGGTCACATTCTGAGGTATTGGGATTAAGACTTCAGCAGAGGAGAGGGTGTGGAGAAAAGGGAACCCTCTTGCACTGTTGGTGGGAATGTAAATTGATACAGCCACTATGGAGAACAATATGGAGGTTCCTTAAAAAACTAAAAATAGAATTACCATATGACCCAGCAATCCCACTACTGGGCATATACCCAGAGAAAACTGTAATTCAAAAAGACACATGCACCCGAATGTTCATTGCAGCACTATTTACAATAGCCAGGTCATGGAAGCAACCTAAATGCCCATCAACAGACGAATGGATAAAGAAGTTGTGGTACATATATACAATGGAATATTACTCAGCCATAAAAAGGAACGAAATTGAGTCATTTGTTGAGACGTGGATGAATCTAGAGACTGTCATACAGAGTGAAGTAAGTCAGAAAGAGAAAAACAAATATTGTATATTAACGCATGTATATGGAACCTAGAAAAATGGTACAGATGAGCCGGTTTGCAGGGCAGAAGTTGAGACACAGATGTAGAGAACAGACATATGGACACCAAGGGGGGAAAACTGCGGTGGGGTGGGGATGGTGGTGTGCTGAATTGGGCGATTGGGATTGACATGTATACACTGATGTGTATAAAATTGATGACTAATAAGAACCTGCAGTATAAACAAACAAACAAAACAACTAATACTAAACTTTCATTGGGTTATTTGTATGGAAATATGTTAATATAAATGTTTCAGACATTAAAAAAAAAAAAAAAAAAAAAATGACTTCAGCAGATGGGCTTCCCTGGTGGCGCAGCGGTTGAGAATCTGCCTGCCAATGCAGGAGACACGGGTTCGAGCCCTGGTCTGGGAAGATCCCACATGCCACGGAGCAGCTGGGCCCGTGAGCCACAATTACTGAGCCTGCACGTCTGGAGCCTGTGCTCGGCAACAAGAGAGGCCGCGATAGTGAGAGGCCCGCGCACCGCGATGAAGAGTGGCCCCCGCTTGCCGAAACTAGAGAAAGCCCTCGCACAGAAACGAAGACCCAACACAGCCATAAATAAAAAAAAAAAAAAAAAAAAAAAAAAAAAAAAAAAAGACTTCAGCAGATGCGTTTTTGGGGGACAATTCAGCGCATAACATGACCTATGAAGCAAAGGCAATGGCCACAGGGAAGATGCAGTATCTGACTCCTTGTGGCTGCATGTTGAGGGTCGTCAGGGAAGACTACATATATGAGGTGGAGATTGGTGGGCTCTTGGAGATGAGCTTTTCTTTTTCTTTAGTCCGATAAGCCATCAGCTATTTTCGGTACAGGTAGAACTAAAGGCAGACATCGAGGGCTCTGCTTTGTTTCCTAGGTGCTCCAAAGTAAAGGTGTAGCAAGACCCATGTTTTTCTGAGTGGCTTAGAAGCTGCCTCACCACTTGGTATGCAGAGCTGATGGTCAAGGAGGCAATGATCAGCTTGCTAAGGGTAGACAGGAAACCAGTGACAGATGCAGGAATGGGTAACAGCCCCTGAAATAAAGTTATTTTGAAGACAGGAGTTGTCTACACTTGTGATTAGGCTTAACCCAAAGGGCCAAGGGGTTTTGATGGGGTCTTGGACCCCATCCACTGCTCCCAAAGCTCAAATCCTTTAAATGTGGTGGGTCCTGAAAAGCTTCCAGCTTCAGTAACACCCTGGGCCAAACCAAGACCCCATCAAAACCCCTTGGCCCTTTGGGTTAAGCCTAATCACAAGTGTAGACAACTCCTGGACCTGAAGAAGATGCTCTGGAGTCCGAGTGCAGGGCCTGTGAAGGGATTGGACCAGCTGGAGCATCACGACAGAGTGGACAAGTGTCCATGGGGCTGTGTTCAGGGAACAAGTGATTGTGAGATATGTACAGAGTGAACAAGTGCCCAAGGTTTCGAAGGAGAGGCAAGGAGAGGTGGCAGTAGTAGTGTGGATAGGACTCCAATTCTCTCTGTAGGGCTTTGGCAGTGGATTGACCCTTCTGGGATGAAGTAAGCCCCGTTGATTTGTCAGAAAAAAATTAAATTGATATGGGGAAGTCCCAAGAGTGCTTAAATAATGTACTGGAAAAAGCATAAAGATGTGACGGTCCTTTATCTTGAGTTGATGAAGGCTATTCTATGGGTTCCAGAGTGGATAACATATGACTTGGAGTTGGAAGGATGAGTTGGAGATTTGTAGAAGGTAAAATTAGACATTCCTGGCAGAGAAAAGAGCAATTGCAAAGACCTAAAAGAATCTGTTTTGTTAGGGAATTGACTGCTGGTGTGAGCCATGGAGTTCACGTGGAAGAAAGAGGAAGGGATAAAACTGGAAAGGTATGGCGATTTGGCACAAAAGTTTCTGTGCCATGCTGGGGAGTCTGGACTTTATCTGCTAGGTGTTATGGAAGGATTTGGTGATGGGAGCTGTGTTTCTTTAGCTGCAAGGTGGGTGAGAAGGGGGAGAGGTGTTGGAAGGGGACATAGCCACCGCCAAAGTCTAGGTTAATCCTCTCTATGATGGGGTTGGCGAAGTGGGTGCGCCTGTGGTAAATGACCCACTGAGCCAGTGGGAAAATGGTAGAACTTCTATTTTATTTCTTTATAATCTAAAAAAGCAAATAAGACATTTCCTGGCATTTATCCATGGAATGTGACACTGTACCCTGATCTCACTTGGAGTGTATGGTGTGCGGCCACGTGCCTCCCAGGACTTGAGGGTCCTGAAGCTTGAGTGGAGGCTCTCCCAGGTGCTGGTGTTGACAATGGGGACTGCACGCCTTTGCTTGTTTCCAGTGTATTTTTCTGTTTACTTACTTGATTAAGTGGATTTACAGATGGTTTTTCTTGTTTATATCTTATTTACCCTGCACAAAATAGATGAGTGGCTCGAAGAGCTCCGAAATGAAACTATGGGCCTAAGGTGGCCTGAATAATGCAAACAGCAAGCAGAGGATGGGCAGATGGTGGAGATACCGTTTCTACTTTTGGCACAAATTCTTTGTGAAACACAATATGAGGTAAAAATAGTTACAGCGTAATCATCCAACAAGAGATTGGCCCCCAAAATTGAAATGAATATTATTTAAAATATAAATTTATATCACTGTTACTAATGTCAAACCTTACCTTAACCGTATGTTGGCCGATAATATACTCAGCAAGATATTTGGTAGTAATATTATCTGCTTTTTTATTGTAGTTTTAAAAATACTTTTGTTGGTAGTGTGTTTGATAATATACATATTATTAGAACAATGGTACATGTACATAATCCATAAATAGATAAAAATATATATATATATATATATATATATATATATATGAGTAATTGGGGAGTGCACGTTCAAAATTTTTACCAAATGGGTTTTCAATAAGAAAATTTTGCAATCTACTTCATTAAATCATGAGAAGTTGAAATAAATATGCAGACACCCTGTAGATTTCCCTTTGGGGGTCCTGTGAGGGTTTTTCCACGGAATACTCATGTGATGATTATTAGTTCACTCTGTCTCCCTGCTCTGGAGACCCTAGGGTACCCAGCATGATCTGAAGATAGAGTTACAGGAACTCCTTTCCATAATACCCTCCCCTCAGAGAGGTGTCTAGTGGTTTCCTTGGCTGAGGCATTGTGGGAAGGGTCTTCAAAGCAGTCAAATTCTGTAGCCTCTGCAGACTCGAGGTACAGGCAGTGCTTGGCTGCATCTCACACTAGACCTGGGCAGTGGGTGACCTCCTGCAAGCTAAGCAATGCTCTCTCCACCCAAGAACAATAACCTGGTGAATGTCCCTGGCCTAAGTGGCCAGAGTCAGGTCATAGGCTTAGCTTGGTTTTAGGCATTTGGGTAGTGTCCCTCCCAGCAGTTTCTCTCCCTGTCTGCTAATTCTGACTTTCCAGGGTAGACACCTATAAACATGGGCAAAGGCTCTGGAATTTTGACCCACTGCCTCTTCTCTTTGGCCCCTCCCTACTCTAGTTGGTTCTAGCCCAAATCTTCTTTATTCTCTCAACATGCAAAATCCCTCTTTCTTTTCTATCACAAGATTTCCTCCCCTCTCTCCCTCCATCCCTCCCTCTTTCCCTTCCTTCCTTCCTTTTTCCAGCTTATTGAGGTATAATTGACATATAACATTGTACAAGTTTATGGTGTACAGTGTGTTGATTTGATACATTTATAAATTGTAAGATCGATCACATGATTCTTGATGATGTGTAGAAGAGCATAATGGCTCAATAGACAGAGCTCTGAATCATCAGACACAAAATTTGTTTCTTCTTCCTCCTAAGAAAGGTTCAGTTTTTGGTAACTGAACATTCACATGGGGAGTGCGAGGGAAGGGAGGGAGGAAAAATGCTTTCATTCATTCCTTTAGAGTTAACACCAAATCCCAGTGCAAGGCTGGATCAAATGGCATCCTCTAATGTGGAAAGAAAATTAGGGTAGAGTAAGATGCATTTCATGGGAAAAACACAATAAAAGAAACCCAATTACTTTTAATTTGGCTCCTAGTAGATAGTCCTTTCAAATGACACCTGGACTCTGCCTAATTCCTCCTCTTCTACTTTTGTTCGCTATGGTGACATGTGCTATGGAGTTGGCCAAGATACAGCTGGGATGCTGAGCCATTCTTGGTCCTCCACCATACCTTCTCTGCTTCAGATGGAA
Organism: Eubalaena glacialis; assembly: GCF_028564815.1. Lineage (NCBI taxonomy): Eukaryota > Metazoa > Chordata > Mammalia > Artiodactyla > Balaenidae > Eubalaena > Eubalaena glacialis. Next base: position 23,785,117 of record NC_083730.1, on the reverse strand, counting down.
GGGGGCTGCCTTGGTGCTCAGGCTGCCAGGTCTGTTCTGATTTCCAACCTACCCCAGCAACAGTCTGAATTAGTTAGGACTCTTGGTTGCAAGTGACAGAAACCAACTTTAACTGCTTTTAGCCCAACAGAGAATTTATTGGCTCACCTAACTGAGAAGTCCAAAGCATGGATCCAGATTCCTATGCAGCTGGACCTTGGGGTTCATCAAGGCTGAGCTCTTCTCCTTTTGGCTGTGCTTGACCTCTCCCTGGCTTCTTTCTCACAAAGCTTTTCTCTCAGAGCTGCTCCAAGCCCGTTTTATAATTTCAGCCCCCAGTCCCAGATAAAGAAAGACCTTCTTTCTATCCCAGAATCCATATATCAAGTTGCATGAAGGGGACTGAACTGGCTTTGCTGTGGTCACCTGCCCATTCCAGAACCCATCGCTGTGGCCAGGGGAGTAGATGCTCTCACTGGCCAGGTGTGGTTATATGCCTTCCCTGCAGTTGAAGGTGGTTGTGCTGGTCCCATCCAACCACCACAATGAGTTTCCCACAGGAAAGAGAGGTTCTGTAATTAGAATAAGGGATACTGGCTAGGCCAAAATAAGAACCGTCCTCTAGAAACCCCAAATAGGGACCAATTGTGCTGTAGTTTGTTACCAGGCTACAAAGCAATAAAGCCATATTAGTAACAACAATATCATAAAAGATAGGAATCAGGTACCTGGCACTTCCATGTACTTTATGCATCCCACATTTAATCCTACAGCAATCCTAAGAGGTACATAGTATAGCTGCCCATTTTACACTGAGAAAATGGAGGTGAGTGGCTTGTCCAATGTCACACCCATACATTCACTGTTTTACAGAAATTTGAATAAAATACTTCTAGTTTTTATTCAACTCACCTCCTGTTCCTCTTCTTTCTCTTCTTCCTCGTTGTTGTTATTATTTATTATCGTCTCCTTAGACTCAGGCATGAGTTGGAGGAGGCTAAGCTTGGCTTGCAGACTAGCTCAGAGACAGACACTGTGTGACACTCTAAATCAACATTTCCCTCCAATCCTTTCCTCAGCACCCCGGCTCTCTTGTTTTAGGATGTTATTACCCATGGGGCTCCGTGGTGATTTTAGGGTGAACAGTGCTGTGGTTCTCAGGTGGACACCATAGTTCCACTAGCCCTGCTCCTCCAATAGACTTGTGGAGCAGAGCTTGCCAGGCTGTGTCCTCCATTCTGTTACTCTTGGGCTATTATATACTCTTCCAGATGAGGAACTGGTGCTAGAGAGAGGAAGTGACTTGCCCCAGGTCACACAGCTGGTTTGTGGCAGAGCTAGGACTTGACTTTGTCTAATTCACGGTTACTCTTTCCATTCTCTATGCACAGAGGATATGTCCCAGCCCTGCAGTAGGTGCTGGGAGTGGGCCCTGACCCCCCTTCCTGTATGTTGTGCTGTAACTTCAAATCCTCTCGACTTGGAGTCAAAACACTCAATTCCAAGCCTGGGTTCAGTAGCTACTGAGAGTCTTTGGGTAAATCATTTCGTTTCTCAGAGCCTCACATTTTCCCCACCTAAACACTGAAGTAATACTATTGAAAGGGTAAAATCAGGTGAAATATATGAATAGGTTTTTCAAGCTGTATTTTACTCTATAAATTTTCATAGTATTTTAGTGTAACTCACTGTGAATCTTCAGCAAATGTTTTCTTATTAAATGGTTGAATGCAGAAGCACTTCTTTCTGAATCAGCTCCCTAGCCCTGGAGTCATATCCAGACAGTATCTTCTCTGGATTTTGGCTGATGATGGTTATTTACTTGTCATTTTCAGATAGTGATTCCAAAGTGATATTTAAGTTTTCTTCCCACAGTCCCAAGGAAGATTACTGGGTATTTGCTCAGAAGAGGCACATGTAATCCATCATAATGAGGCCAATATACTTTATAGACCTTTCCTGATTAAAAATGTTAACACAGGGCTTCCCTGGTGGCGCAGTGGTTGGGAGTCCGCCTGCCAATGCAGGGGACACGGGTTCGAGCCCTGGTTTGGGACGATCCCACATGCCGCGGAGCAGCTGGGCCCGTGAGCCACAGCTACTGAGCCTGCGCGTCTGGAGCCTGTGCTCCGCAACGAGAGAGGCTGCGGTGGTGAGAGGCCCGCGCACCGCGATGAGGAGTGGCCCCCACTTGCCGCAGCTGGAGAGGGCCCTCGCACAGAAACGAGGACCCAACTCAGCCATAAATAAATAAATAAAAATTAAAAAGGAGATTAAAAAAAAAAAAAAAAGAGCTCCTGCTTTAAAAAAAAAAAAAAAAAAATGTTAACACGTTGGGAAGCTGTGCCCTGCTGGTGGCACAACTGCTAGAGCAACTAAATGAGCCAAATTCAATCTGTTCTTGGGCAGAAGAAGCTAGAACTCAGTTCACCTTGTGTGTCCTTTGGGTTTCTGTGTATCACCAAAAGCATTGTGTCTTTAAGAGGCAACGTGAGACTGAGCTCAGGTTTAAGCCCTCTTCTTTTGTTCTGCGCTTGGACCTCTGTCCCCTCAGGCCTTCAATCCCACCATCAGAGACTTCAGAATCCTTTCCTGGGACTGAGCACTCTTCCTGTCGCCAACGGTTTCCAAGTTCATGCCACACAATTTTATCATCTTCACTTTCTATCTTCATCACACCACTCTTGTTCAAGCATCTTATGTGACTTGAAACTATTCAAACACCTAATCTAGAGTTTGATGAATCCTAGCATCTGGTTCAATTTCCCTTTCCAATATTGTTTTCTATTTTTCTGTTGTAGGAATTCTCAAATCCAGAGGAACCTGGTGTATTCTCTGAGCTGCAAATGTTCTATGTGTTTTCTTGGATCTTTGTCCTATTCCCCTTGCCTGGGGTGAGTACCCTCCTCCTTTCCCCCGACTTCACCTCTGGCCTCTTTGGCTCCTGTGTCTCATTAGGGATCTTAAAATTCTTCGTCTTCCCTGAAACCATCCCTAATAGCTACAGCTTATAGAGGTTTCTCTTTTCTCTGAACTCTTATTACACTTACTGTTTATACTCCAACTGCCCGTCTATCTATTTATCCATCTGTCTATTCATTTTTAAAGGATTTATTGAGTCAGTTTTATAAAATCTTTGATGTGGGGACCATATCTTATACTACTTAGATTCCTCTAAAGCAATTTATTCATTCAACAAATATCAACTTGTGTTTCTGGTTAAAAGTAAGAGAAATCCAGTTCAAGATAAGATAAAAGAAAAAAGAAAACAGAAAAAAGGAAAAAAATGTGTGGGGAGAAAATCGTTGGTGGGATTTAAGAACTCAAACTGTATTGTCAGACTGTCTTTTTCTTCCTTTGCCAGTCTTTCTGATAGAAGAATGGCTACTCAAAGCTACATTTTCACATCTTCTCAGCTTAGCAAACCTTTTAGGAAAAAGTACATGTGGGTGAGTGCACATCTAACATACACACGTATGTTTCCCCACATCTGCAAACTAATTCAGGGAAGGCTTGATTGGACCTGCTTAGATTATTCATTCTTCTTGGCATTTATTTTTGCCATGGGTGTGAAGTACCATGAATGGCTCAGCCTGGGTCATTTGCTCTACTTTGTGACTATATGTAGGTTTGAGCTAGGGCACTGTTATCTGAAAACCTCACCATGACCAGGGAAAATAATGGTGGAGCAATTCTCACCCCAGAATAAGGATGGTGAGCAGACAAAACCCACAGAAGTCCTCCCCATATGTCAGCCCAGAACTCTGCATATACTTGATGCTTGATAAATATTTCTTGATTGAATGTTTGAATTTTAGCTTCAGAATTTTTAATTTGGAGAAAATCCACTCATACTTAAAAGCTAACTCAACCCCAGAATTCCGGATATTATTGTTAAAACTTTTGGAAGTCCCTCTCGGTAATGTCTTCCTTTTGGTCTTGGTTTATTCCTTGGGTATTGTACAAATAGTCTAATCCTACAACTGCAAGAGAGCCCTCTCAGGCATTAAAGGCAGCTGTCTTATATCCTTTGCAACATCCTACTTTCAGGCTAAACACTCATTTCCAAAAACTGCCTCTCACATGATGTGTTTTCCAAACACTTTGACATGATTGTTCTCTAGGTTTTCATGATCTGGTTGAAACAAAGCCCTTGGAACTGAGCTGAGCAAAATATTTTTGAGGTGATGTGACTTTGTTTCACCTCCCTAGTTTCATACACTATACATTGATTAATGTAGTCCAAGATTTCATTATAATGTTTTGATAACCATGTCATTGTATATATTGATGAGTACTGTAAGTTTTGAAAACAGTCAATTAGCAAACATTATCCATATACTTTGCTCAGTCCTTTAGCCGTTGTGTATGGTTTGAGGTGCTCAGTTAGGGGATCCAATCACGTCACATCTCTCAGTCCTGCTGACTCTCTTGTACACCCTCCAGCAGCCCAGCAGGTGCTGACATGCAGAAGAAGCTGATGGTCCAGGTTCCTTAATCACCTTGGAATGTCACTCCAGTTCTGGTTCTCTCCAGTCCACTTTGATTGAATCTGCTTGCCCTTCAGAGCCAGGAGCCAGGAGCCAGGAATGACCTTCTCACTTAGTTTATATGCCAGGGACTATAAGCTCATCCAGGCATGTTGAAGGATAGACCAACTGTATTAGTTTGCTTGGGCTTCCATAACAAAGTACCACAAACTGGCTGGCTTAAACAAGACATTTATTTTCTCACAGTTTTGAAGGCTGGAAGCCCAAGATGAAGGTTCTGGCAGGGTTGGTTTCTTCTAAGGCCTCTCTTTTCGGTTTGTGGATAGCTGTCTTCCACTGGTAGCTTCACATAGCTTTTCCTGCATGTGTCTATGTCTTAATCTCCTCTTCTTATAAGGACACCAGTCATACTGGAGTAGGGCCCACCCTAATGACCTCATTTTACCTCCAAGACCCTATCTCCAAATGCAATCACATTCTAAGATACTGGGGGTTAAGACTTCAACATATACACTTTGGGAGGATATTCAGCCCATAACACCAAACAACCAACTAATGGTGTCCATGTGCGGGCAGGCACCTGTGTGTAGCAGTGGTGGGGAATGGCCGCAATCACAGGGCAGGAGAGCTCAGGTGGAGGAACTGGACATCTTCATTGAAGCCCAGAGTTAAGATTAATCAGCTAACCCAGGACTGAGTAAGCAAATGTTGACCATTACAATGCTGGACCTTGGGTTCTGTTCCCTATTCTTAGTTCCAAAGAGATTAGGCCCCAGAACACCCTGCTGTGAGTCAGGGAACCAATGACAAAACTTAAACCTATGAAGCTTTTCAATACTCTGGGTCAAACTGAAAGACACATTAAGTAGAAACTCTTATTTAATATTTTCTTAATGATCGAGATCATGGACAAGCAAGTGAGCCTGTCTAGTTTGCTGGTGACATCGTGGACATCATTAAAAAACATGTGAATCATTAACTAGGAATGCAGACAAAGGCCCAAACTTCATCATTTTTATTCCCACCTTTGGATAAGCCTGGCAGCATAAATGCCCTCACCCTTGCCATGAGGAACTGCTCTGAAATGCAAAGTTTGACTCAGCCAGTGAAGTCGAAGAAACAGTAATGGTCTCATTTCTATCTTTTTGAATAATGATATGCCAGTTTCCCCATAAATTGCATAAAGATGAAGAAGAAAAATAATTCTTTGACCTTTCTCATTTATAACAACACTTAGGTATTTCTTCTAATATCTTATGCTGGCCACAGAGCTCTACACTGCAGAGATTTCATTTCCTGCTGCTGTAGGCATTAAAATGCATAGAACCTCCTTCTCTCCTTCCCTCTCCCGTGCAACCTGAAGCCTTCCATGCAGCTGTCATTCAGGGCTGGGAAAGACACAGGACCTGAGTGAGGGGCATTGCGGGTGAAATCCTTCCTTTCTAAGCAAACCGTTCCCACAGCATGGAGCAAATAGGTGCCTGATGGGAAGAATTGTGAACTCTGAGCACGTGGGCTATGGCAGTCACACCCTCTGGGTGATGAATATCTTTTATCCAGATAAATGTGCTTATAATTTGTTAGTTTCATTACTGCAGCCTTGCGGAGTCTTGAGCCAGGAATTCCTTTCTCAACAAATTAGAGGCCTGAAATAATTCTGTGGGAAGACTAATTGCTCACTCCGGTTTTTGGACATTAGTCTGAAACGTATTTCCAGAACTCAGCTGGGTGTTGTTAACAACCCAGTGTGATGATTCTGGTCGCATTGTGATCTGTAAACCCCTCTTTGGAGTGGCTTCTGTATTGCTAACATCGAAACGTAAATCTCCTTTCAGTAATTACCTTCCCCAGATCCCCTTTTAGGATGGGAGAAAGATTTCATCTTTTCCTAACAATGCACAGCCTTTGTTCCAAAAGAAGAAAGTAAGGGAATCCTCCCCCAGCCCGACTCCAGTTCTGAAACTGAAAGATAAGTCTGGTGAGGACACATCACTCACTGGAAACACCAACCACTGTTCGCCCTTGCCTCATCACAAGGTTGGGCACTGAAACGTTCAAAGTGTGCATTGGTAAAAAATGTAAGCTAGGGGCTTCCCTGGCGGCGCAGTGGTTGAGAATCCGCCTGCCAATGCAGGGGACGCGGGTTCGAGCCCTGGTCTGGGAAGATCCCACATGCTACGGAGCAACTAGGCCCGTGAGCCACAACTACTGAGCCTGCGCGTCTGGAGCCTGTGCTCCGCAACAGGAGAGGCCGCGACAGTGAGAGGCCCGCGCACCGCGATGAAGAGTGGCCCCCGCTTGCCGCAACTAGAGAAAGCCCTCGCACAGAAACGAAGACCCAACACAGCCATAAATAAATAAATAAATAAATAAATAAATAAAATTAAAAAAAAAAATGTAAGCTTTCTCCCCTATTCTAATTTCTGCTAATTTTCTCTATTTTGCTAATGTCTCTCTTTCTCCCCAAGTGAGAGCTAGTTTCGCTGGCTTTCTGTCAATACGAAATCTCTGCTAATTGGTGTTTCTCTACTTTGCAAGCTGATATTCATAATGATATTCCAGAGGCTCTGCAAGATCCTGAAGGGGCTCATGAATTCTCAAAGAATGATTGACTTCTGTGCAGAATAATTGTAGCGTCAGGTGTATTTTATGGTTTTCTGATTCACTGCAAATTGGTTGTCCTTGTATGGGATATAACTTTCCATTTACCAGGTTATTTATTAAGTGGAGCCCAACGGTCTCTTGGGAGAGATGGAGAACAGGACGTTTTCAATTTGGCAGCTCCTGCTGGTGAGACAAGGGTCAAGCCTAATGCTTCTTTTATCTTTGGTGTGCTTAGTAGATGCTTGGAGGATGCTTGTGGGATAATTGAGCCATGCAAGGGCATGGGTAGCCATAGGCTTGACAAAGGACCATCCCCTAAGCAGGCCTGAACCAGAAGCCTGAATATTCTTGTTAAACCTGAAAGGTCAGATAGATGGGATCAGAACACGTGCAAAAATCTAGAAGTCAGGAAAACTCACACACACGATGTAGGTCAGAGTAGCCAAGAAGATCTAAATCTAGGGGTTTGAGGTGTTGAGATCAATTCCAGAAGATGGCAGTACCTAGATGGACCCTAAAGCACTGTGTGTGGGTGACTGTTGGGGTCACTGTCTGTCACCCAGAGTCACGTGGGCCAAGGATGCTGGACCCCCAAGGTCCTTATGGAAGAGAAGGATGCAGATGACCGGTAACTGAGACAAACCAGCTCGCTCTTCTTGCTTTGTGATGCTGACTGCAGCAGCCAGACTGATGATGTGTCAGTCTGCTTCCATGGTTGAGGGTGGCCAAATCCATCCACTCATCTTTACTGCTGTCTGTCTAGTTTGCAGGTGTAGGTAAGACGTCAAGTCAGTGCCATTTGACTCCAGGCTGAACACTCCTGTACTCTGTGGGAGAACAGTTTCCCTTGTATATCATATCCCTTAAATTAAGTAACCCTGACATTTATTGCTCTCACTGGGTCAAAGCACCTGTGTAACAGAGAGGAGGAGAGAAAGTTCACATATGTTTTACACATATAATTCTGTGTAACAAACCACCCCAAAACTAGTGCCTTAAAACAGCAATGATTTATTATTTACTTATTCATGAGTTTGAGGACTGACTAGAAGTTCTTCTTTGGTCTGGTCTCCTTTGGGGTGTTCCATGTGGGTGCATTCAGGTGGTGGATTCATTGGTTGGAAGATTTAAGAAGGCTTTTCTCAGATGTCTGGGGCCTGGGTACTGATTGTCGGCAGGAATGTTCCTCTACATGCCTCAGTTCTCTCTTTCTCTCCCCTTTTCTCTCTCTCTCTCTCTCTCTGGTGTCTCATCCTGTAGGGCCTCTCCACGTGATCTTCCTCTGCAACAAGATAGCTTGGACTTCCTTACAGCATGGCAGCTGGGTTCTCAGAATGCAAAGGGAGAGGATGCTAGGACAAGACTAAGCCTGAAACTGGCCCTGTGTAACTTCTGTCACCTTTGATTGGTCAGGATAAGTCGTGGGGTCAGCTCAGACTCCAGGGAAAGGGAAGTAGTTCCCACTTCTTGACGAGGAGAGCAGCAAATAATTTGTAGCCATCTTTAACCTATCATATCTTCTGTTAAAAATTTACTGATTGTCAATCAAGGGGAGAAATACTTTAAAGCTTATCCTGTAGGTTGTTGTGAGGATTAAATGAGGTGGATGCAAGTGTAGCATTTAGAGCAGGTCAATACACAGCTATATTTCTCCTTCCTGATTTGAGGATCCACTCTCATGGGAAGAGACAATTGTCAGGAAACTGTAATGCAGGGACCAGGCTTTTGGTCGATTGTGCTTTAGTTATCCCCAAATGGGAATTAAGTGAGATGATATATGTAAACTGCTTAAAACAGTCAGGGCCTAGGACACAGTAATCACTCAATAAATGTAAGCTATTATTATTATCACTATCATCATTGAGGGGCAGTGATTCCTAAAAACAAAAAACAGAATAACCCCCAGGATTATAGGCAACCCACTTTCCTGATTATGAACACCCTTCCTCTCATTTTAGTTACTTTTTACCTTTGTGTAACAGAATTTTAGAGATGTTTACAATCATAGAAGTTTAGACCAGAAAGAAATGTAAAGCCAAGTCTTGGCAGGTGACTTATCTACCTCACACAGCTAGTTAGAAGATTAGTTCCAAATCTCAACATCCCAAGCTTCTAGCCAAGGGCTCTCTTCACTGCACCCTTAAGGTCAGAATGTTCCAACTCATTTGCTTTAAAAATAAGAACTAGGAATACAAAGCTTTATTTGGCAGATATAACACATTTAAATAAATAGTTCAGTTTTATACATCAGCCATGTACTTTGGAGGAGAGAAAAAAAATGGTAAAGATAGAGGACGGAGCAAGGACAGAAACAGAGATGGTAGTTACATACGGAAGAATAAGAAAGAGGGTTGAAAGATTTGAGACGATTTAGTGATACCGTTTACTAGTAGTAAGTGCTGGAAGCTGTTGGGCAGGAATTCGTTCTACTCTCTGCCCCAGATTCCTTCCCCCTGGCCTGGCAACAGCAACCCCACTACCTTTTTTCGAAAATGTCCTTCCTCAAGTCCAGCCTGGTGGTTCCGATGGTTCTGACAATCACATCATCTTATTCTCACGGCCATGAGGATTGGTCAGGTGGGGACCACTTAGAGTGCTTCTCTAGGGTTGATATATACTCTAGAGCTGTGAAAGGAAGGCATCTTGAGCAAGGCAGCCTTGCTTTCGACCACTTTTTAGAGAAATCTGCCATAGACAGAATAGCCATGTCCACCTTCCTTGGAAGATGTCTTGGCCGTGCCCTCCATCTTCACATATTCTACTGTTCTTTTTTTCTTTATTCACTTATTAAATATTTAATCACCATTCGCTAGGTACCCGGCATCATAATGCAGTCATAAGTTCTTTCATCCATGGAACCACATCTGCTGTGTATAGACATGTGTGATAGACAGTTAAAAAGTGACACATGATTATGAGTTGTGATAAGAGCCTTGTTGTAGGCTGAATAAAGGTCCCCCCCAAGATGTCTATGTCCTAATCCTCAGAACCTGTGAATATGTTACCTTACATGGCAAAAGGGACTTTGCAAATGTGATTAGTTAAGGCTCTTCAGATGGGGAGATTATCCTGGATTATCTGGGTGGGTCCAATGTCATCCCCAGGGACCTTACAAGAGGGAGGCAGGAGGGTTAGACTCAGAGAAGGTGATGTGACCATGGACGCATAAACAGAGATTAGAGGATGCTCTGCTGCTGGCCTTGATGATGGAAGAGGCCATGGGCCGAGGAACGCAGGCAGCCTCTAGGAACTAGAAAAAGGAAGAACACAGGTTCTTCCCTGGAGCCTCCAGAAGGAGCACAACACCTTGCTTTTAGGACTTCTGACCTCCAGAACTGTAAGAGGATACATTTGTATTGTTTAATCACTAAGCTTGTGGTAATTGATGACAGCAGCAATAGGAAACTAACACAAGTCTCAAAGGAAAAGAGTGGGTGTGTGAAAAGAATAATGTGAGGAACCTTACGAAGATTAGGTGGTCAGAGAAGACCTTCCTGAAAAACCAATATTTTGGTTAAGAGCTCATGGAGGAGAAGAAGCCAGCCTTAGGAAAAGAGTGGGGTATTGACAGCTGCATCCGGGAAACAAGGCCAGGAAAAACCTTAAAAGAGACAGGTCTGTCTGTTCTAACAACTGAAAGAAGACCAGTGGGGCAGGATACCAGCAGGATAGTGGCGTCAGATGGTTTCTGGTGGTTCCTAGAGATCCATACCTACTACCAGGAGGGTCATTCTCCTTCCTCCTTGGTTTTCTAAGTCCTTCCCACCTTCCCTTCCAGCTCCACCTACATCCTCACCCCAAAGCCTTCTATGACCTCAACAGCTTTATTCATCTCCCTCTTTCATCCCAACTGTGCTCCCTCCTTCCAACTGGGGTCCTTGGACCTATGGAGACCCCCAGATTTATCCTTGGGGAGGTATCTTCAAAATTTTCAAGGATGTTTTAGTTTTAATGGTAAATTTTAAAATGGAATAAGCTTAGGCTATCGTCTGGATGCACCTGCTCGAGTTTCGTTTTAAGATTTCAGTGCCTTGGTGGGGCCAGTTGAAGGCTAAATGATGTCCAGGTGAGCCATATAAGCAAAGGTTTTGAAGAAGTTTGACCAGAAAAGAGTGGAGGGGAATGAAATGATCAAAGGGCGCATAACATATAAGATTGAACAGCAGAAGGCAACACCATGCTGGCCTCGTAAGCAAATTTATTCTGTGGTTTCTTTCTTTCTATGTACCTTCTTATAACACTTCACTGCTAGTAGATATTTTTCAGTTTTGCATTCTCCATTAATTAATTGCTCTCTCTTATGCATCAGTGGTTAAAAGTGAGGTCATTGAAATAAAGCACAGTTATGATGGCCATGAACTCAATGGTAATGACTCAAATGATGATTTGTCATGTTCACAATCAGAAGATTCATGTTGATAACAAGTAAAATAGGAAGCGCTCAAATATATTTTTCCACGACTGTGCCCAATAGTGTCAATCAAGTTGAAGTAAAACATCATCAGTTATCACATTAAATTAATGCTATTTTAAATTTCTTTGGTTTTATATTCTTATTTGTAATTTAAAAATTTGTTTTGATTTTACCATAAGACCTGTAAGCATAAGAAGTTTATAAAGAATTTCATGTTGTACAGATCTCATTTACTACACATTTCATGTAGAGTGACATTATAATAAAACATAACTTAAGTCAACACTGAGGATCTGTGGGAAATATTTTTCTTGAAAAGGAATCCACACATTATTAGGTTTGAGAAACACCGATTTGCAATCTTCATGTTGTACATTTTTTGAATTACTAGTTCTTGAGTTGTTACTTCAGCTGTATGAGTTTATACTTACCACCTCAAAAGAAGGTGGAGCTCTCTCAGGGTCAATGAAGGACATGTGTACGAGTTTGCTGAGAATCCACAGGTCCCATGGCAGTGTTGCGCACACAGAAGATGGCCAACAAATACTTGGGGAATGTATTAATCGTGCCTTTTTATTTTCTGTGTCTGATGCTTTGATATCTGGAGCCTTGCTGACACTGGAGGGACTGCCTATCCCTATTGCCGGTCCCTACAGATAGCAAACAACTCACCTTCAGCACGCCTTCCATATGTAAGGTAAACAAACAATCTAGAGTTGACATCCTCCCAACCCCCACCTCCTCCAGTGCTGTTACATTCTGGACCAGTATCCACCTGCTCTAATCACCCCTCGGCCAGGTACAGGGCACTGAGGGACAGCCCCTATGCCCCAGAGCCTGCTGAAGTTTTTCTTTCCTTTTTTTTCACATCTTTATTGGAGTATAATTGCTTTAAAGTGGTGTGTTAGTTTCTGCTTTATAACAAAGTGAATCAGCTATACATATACATATATCCCCATATACCCTCCCTCTTGCGTCTCCCTCCCACCCTCCCTATCCCACCCCTCTAGGTGGTCACAAAGCACTGAGCTGATCTCCCTGTGCTATGCGGCTGCTTCCCACTAGCTATCTATTTTACATTTGGTAGTATATATAAGTCCATGCTACTCTCTCACTTCGTCCCAGCTTACCCTTCCCCCTCCCTGTATCCTCAAGTCCATTCACTACATCTGTGTCTTTATTCCTGTCCTGCCCCTAGGTTCTTCATAACCATTTTTAAAAAATATTCCATATATATGTGTTAGCATATGGTATTTGTTTTTCTCTTTCTGACTTACTTCACTCTGTATGACAGACTCTAGGTCCATCCACCTCACTACATATAACTCAATTTAGTTTCTTTCTATGGCTGAGTAATATTCCATGTGCCACATCTTCTTTATTGATTCATCTGTCAATGGACACTTAGGTTGTTTCCATGTCCTGGCTATTATAAATAGAGCTGCAATGAACATTGTGATACATGCCTCTTTTTGAATTATGTTTTTCTCAGGGTATATGCCCAGTAGTGGGATTGTTGGGTCATATGGTAGTTCTATTTTTAGTTTTTTAAGGAACCTCCACACTGTTCTCCATAGTGGCTGTATCCATTTACATTCCCACCAACAGTGCAAGAGGGTTCCCTTTTCTCCACACCCTCTCCAGCATTTATTGTTTGTAGATTTGTTGATGATGTCCATTCTGACTGGAGTGAGGTGATACCTCATTGTAGTTTTGATTTGCATTTCTCTAATGATTAATGATGTTGAGCATTCTTTCATGTGTTTGTTGGCAATCTGTACATCTTCTTTGGAGAAATGTCTATTTAGGTCTTCTGCCCATTTTTGGATTGGGTTGTTTGTTTCTTTGATATTGAGCTGCATGAGCTGCTTGTAAATTGTGGAGATTAATCCTTTGTCAGTTGCTTCATTTGCAAATGTTTTCTCCCATTCTGAGGGTTGTCTTTTCATCTTGTTTATGGTTTCCTTTGCTGTGCAAAAGCTTTTAAGTTTCATTAGGTCCCATTTGTTTATTTTTGTTTTTATTTCCATTTTTCTAGGAGCTGGGTCAGAAAGGATCTTGCTGTGATTTATGTCATAGAGTGTTCTGCCTATGTTTTCCTCTAAGAGTTTGATAGTGTCTGGCCTTACATTTAGGTCTTTAATCCATTTTGAGTTTATTTTTGTGTATGGTGTTATGGAGTGTTCTAATTTCATTCTTTTACATGTAGCTGTCCAGTTTTCCCAACACCACTTATTGAAGAGGCTGTCTTTTCTCCATTGTATATTCTTGCCTCCTTTATCAAAAATAAGATGACCATATGTGTGTGGGTTTATCTCTGGGCTTTCTATCCTGTTCCATTGATCTATATTTCTGTTTCTGTGCCAGTACCATACTGTCTTGATTACTGTAGCTTTGTATTATAGTCTGAAGTCAGGGAGACTGATTCCTCCAGCTCCGTTTTTCTTTCTCAAGATTGCTTTGGCTATTTGGGGTCTTTTGTGTTTCCATACAAATTGTGAAATTATTTTGTTCTAGTTCTGTGAAAAATGCCATTGGAGGTTTGATAGGGATTGCATTGAATCTGTAGATTGCTTTCGGTAGTATAGTCATTTTTGCAATGTTGATTCTTCCAATCCTAGAACATGGTATATCACTCCATCTGTTTGTATCATCTTTAATTTCTTTCCTCAGTGTCTTATAGTTTTCTGCATACAGGTCTTTTGTCTCCTCAGGTAGGTTTATTCCTAGGTATTTTATTCTGTTTGTTGCAATGGTAAATGGGAGTGTTTCCTTAATTTCTCTTTCAGATTGTTCATCATTAGTGTATAGGAATGCAAGAGATTTCTGTGCATTAATTTTGTATCCTGCTACTTTACTAAATTCATTGATTAGTTCTAGTAGTTTTCTGGTAGCATCTTTAGGATTCTCTATGTATAGTATCATGTCATCTGCAAAGAGTGACAGCTTTACTTCTTCTTTTCCAGTTTGGATTCCTTTTATTTCTTTTTCTTCTATGATTGCTGTGGCTAAAACTTCCAAAGGTTGGCTAAGGTTGGTTCAGTGGTTTGTGTAGGCTTCCTGGTGGAGGGGACTAGTGCCTGTGTTCTGGTGGATGAGGCTGGATCTTGTCTTTCTGGTGGGCAGGTCCGCGTCCAGTGGTGTGTTTTGGGGTGTCTGTGACATTATTATGATTTTAGGCAGCCTCTCTGCTAATGGGTGGGGTTGTGTTCCTGTCTTTCTAGTTGTTTGGCACAGGGTGTCCAGCATTGTAGCTGGCTGGTCATTGGTTGGAGCTGGGTTTTAGCATTGAGATGGAGATCTCTGGGAGAGCTTTCACCATCTGATATTATGTGGAGCTGGGAGGTCTCTGGTGGACCAATTTCCTGAACTGGGCTCTCCCACCTCTGAGGCACAGGCCTGACACACGGCCAGAGCACCAAGACCGTGTCAGCCACATGGCTCAGAAGAAAAGGGAGAAAAAAGGAAAGAAAGAAAGAAAAAAATAAAATAAAATAAAATAAAATAAAGTTATATAAAAATAATTATTAAAAATAAAAAAATTATAAAGTAATAAAAAAAGAAAAAGAAAGAAAGAAAGAAAGAAGAGAGCAATGAAACCAAAAAACAAATCCAGCAATGATAACAAGCGCTAAAAAGTATACTAAAAAAAAAACCCCAAAAAAGACAAAAAAAAAAACGGACAGACAGCACCCTAGGACAAATGGTAAAAGCAAAGCTATACAGACAAAATCACACACAGAAGCATACACATACATACTCACAAAAAAAGTAAAAGGAAAAAAAAATATATATCATTGCTGCCAAGTCCACCTCCTCATTTCGGGATTATTCGTTGTCTATTCAGGTATTCCACAGATGCAGGCACATCAAGTTGAGTGTGGAGATTTAATCCGCTGCTCCTGAGGCTGCTGGGAGAAATTTCCCTTTCTCTTCTTTGTTCGCACAGCTCCCGGGGTTCAGCTTTGGATTTGGACCCGCCTCTGTGTGTAGGTCGCCTGAGGGCGTCTGTTCCCCGCCCAGACAGAACGGGGTTAAAGGAGCAGCTGCTTCGGGGGCTCTGGCTCACTCAGGCCGGGGGGAGGGAGGGGTACAGAGGAGGCGGGGCGAGCCTGCGGCGGCAGAGGCCAGCATGACGTTGCAGCAGCCTGAGGCGCACTGTGTGTTCTCCCTGGGAAGTTGTCCTTGGATCACGGGACCCTGGCCGTGGCGGGCTGCACAGGCTCCCGGGAGGGGAGGTGTGGAGAGTGACCTGTGCTTGCACACAGACTTCTTGGTGGCTGCAGCAGGAGCCTTAGCGTCTCATGCCCGTCTCTGGGATCCGCGCTGATAGCTGCGGCTCGTGCCCGTCTCTGAAGCTCGTTTAGGCTGTGCTCTGAATCCCCTCTCCTCGCGCACCCCGAAACAATGGTCTCTTGCCTCTTAGGCAGTTCCAGACTTTTTTCCCAGACTCCCTCCCGGCTAGTGTGGCACACTAGCCCCCTTCAGGCTGTGTTCACGCAGCCAACCCCAGTCCTCTCCCTGGGATCCGACCGAAGCCCGAGCCTCAGCTCCCAGCCCCCACCCGCCCTGGCAGGTGAGCAGACAAGCTTCTCGGGCTGGTGAGTGCTGGTCGGTGCCGATCCTCTGTGCGGGAATCTCTCCATTCTGCCCTCTGCACCCCTGTTGCTGCGCTAAACTCCGTGGCTCCAAAGCTTTCCCCCTGCGTCTCTGCCCGCGAAGGGGCTTCCTAGTGTGTGGAAAACTTTCCTCCTTCACAGCTCCCTCCCACTGGTGCAGGTCCCATCCCTATTCTTTTGTCTCTGTTTTTTCTTTTTTTCTTTTGCCCTACCCAGGTACTTTGGGAGTCTCTTGCCTTTTGGGAGGTCTGAGGTCTTCTGCCAGCATTCAGGAGGTGTTCTGTAGGAGCTGTTCCACATGTAGATGTATTTCTGATGTATTTGTGGGGAGGAAGGTGATCTCCACGTCTTACTCTTCCGCCATCTTGAAGGTCCACCTGCTGAAATTATTGAAACAAGTCAATCCTAAGCCTGCTAGCCTGCCTCACCTGTCCCTTCCTGTGGAAACCACATTAAGGGTGCTTGCCCACATTTTCCTTTTGCCCTTTCTGCCTCCTAACTGACCCTGGTGCTTCCCCATGTGACTCTGCATGTGACGCCCCCTCCTCTTGGGAATTGTGACAAACTGTCTCTTCAATGGCAGTTGTCTCCTGATCTGTTGGCCTCACCATACCTGAATTAAAAAACCCTACATTTTAAATCAGAATAAATATATAATCACATTGTTCTAGACTCTTTGTACAAAAATGTTGCAATTTCCTCATCACCAAGAGAAAACATCTTATTTCCTGTGTATTTGTGCATTTCCACTGTGGAACGTGACGTCCTTCGGGACTGGGGTTGAGTATGGGTTTGTGCTGAGCCACCTCCACTTCCAGTGCAGAGTCTGTGACCACAACAGGTTTTTAAAAAATTGATTTAATAATTTTATTGTTGTTACTGTTTGCACAAATCACCTCAGAGATTCATGTTGCCATTCTATCCTTATTAGTTTCACATTTTTGCTAACTCAGCCAATGAGCCCCAGTTTGACAATGGCCCTGTGTTCAAAACTCCTTGCCTGAGAGTGAATTCCTGTTTCACCCCAGGTCCCTTCCTCTGTCCCTCAGGCCCCGTGTGTGTCAGACTCTATCTGGGTACTGTCTGCTCTCAGGACTCAGCAAAAGCTCCACCTCCTCCTAGAAGCCCACCTTGGCCTCTCCCTCTTCTTTGAGCTCAAGCACTCTCTGGCTTATCTTCCCTTCAATACTCCCCATCAAGTACTGTTTGTTTTCATTGCAGGGTTTCCACAAGTGTTTGTTAATCATCAGACTGCTCTCTTCTTCTCCCTCCCCTCTCCAGCTGTTGCTGGCCAGGGCAACTCCATCCCCCCCAGGGCAGGGCTTGAAGTGATGGAACCAGAGCTGTACAAGTGGAAATAAATTGATTGTACAGGAAGTGAGTTACAGTTTTTATTTTCAAAAGTCTCTCTTGTTAAAAAAGTGTCCCGCACATTGATTTGTGTTTACCCTTTCAGATTTTCAGATCCTGCTGGAGTTAACAGAGTTGGTTCATAGAATATTTGTCAGAAACAAGAGCCTCTCAAATCAAGATCTTGCTTTCCATAGGCAATTCCATCCATTGCCCTCCAAGGCTTCCTACCAGCGTTAGGCTCATCACGCTAGCAACCAGGAAACTTCAAACTGTCCTTTGGGTTCCACTGACCTCTCCTACAATTGATAGGTGAAGGGAGACCAGCCATGGGCTCTGATGATGCCAAATGGAAGATTCTTTCTCCAGAGCAGGCATCCTGTAGCGTGTGTGCCCAAGGCTCTCTCAGATGAATTTCAGTGATGTTCGGAGGTTGTCATGGCTCGAGCTCTCTGGAAATTGCACTTGGCAAAAGTTGATTATGGTACAAATCTAATCTGCCACTCTTTGCTTAAAACCCATAGCTCTTCTTTGCCACATGATTTGGTTCAGTTTTCTTTTTTTTTTTTAATTAAATTTTGAAATTTGGAGATCACTGTAGATGCACACTCAGTTTTAAGACATAATTCATCCAGAGCCCGTGCACCCTTTCCCAAGTTTCCCCTAACAGTAACTCTTGCAAAATTAGAGTACCCGATCACAAATCAGATGCTGATATCCTTCAGAAGGGGTGGGGTCCTTGGCAGAAGAAGGGTGGGTGTTCCTCCTTACTGCTGCATGCAGATGGGAGCTCTGGCCTCCCCAAAGTCTCCATTGACACCAGGAAGGGGTGGTTTGTTATTTCTTGATGGGCAATGAAGTCCCAGATCCCTTCCTGGCCTCTCTGACCCCTCCCTGGTGCAGGGGTTGGGGCACCTGGCTACAGCCTGGCAGGGGGGAATCTAGGGTCCTCCCTCGGTCTTTGGGGGCACGGGTGGAAAGGTGGAGCCACAGCTGTTTTTTCAGGTGTTTGGCTGGAGTAGAGAAGTTATCATCTAAAAGTCTTGCCTTTCTTGGCTGCCCCTTTCCTGGTCCTTTGGCAAGAGAGAGCAGGCTTTTGCTGGGCTTCTTTTGTTTGCTCTCCATGGCATTTCTGGGTTGCCAGGTACTTAAGCTCCAAGTCTGGGACATGTGAAGCCAAAAACAGAAAAATCCAGTTAACTCATCACTGTGTCATCCCTTGGGTCCTGAGGTCCCTCCCTGGCCTGCTTTTTTCTCTCCACTTCTCAGCATCTTATTATTATTTTTTTCCTATGAAATATATCTTTTTAAAAAACAGGGTAACAATAAGAACAACGTATCATAACTACATGTAGACACAAAACAGTTAAATTCATGTTTCTTCTTTTAGTCTTCAGAGATTGAATTGATTTTTTAAAATTTATTTTTATTTTTATTTTTTTTATCAGTCATCAATTTTATACATATCAATGTATACATGTCAATCCCAATCGCCCAATTCAACACACCACCATCCCCACCCCACCGCGGTTTTCCCCCCTTGGTGTCCATACGTTTGTTCTCTACATCTGTGTCTCAACTTCTGCCCTGCAAACCGGTTCATCTGTACCATTTTTCTAGGTTCCACATACATGTGTTAATATACGATATTTGTTTTTCTCTTTTCACTCTGTATGACAGTCTCTAGATCCATCCACATCTCAACAAATGACTCAATTTTGTTCCTTTTTATGGCTGAGAAATATTCCATTGTATATATGTACCACAACTTCTTTATCCATTCATCTGTCGATGGACATTTAGGTTGCTTCCATGACCTGGCTATTGTAAATAGTGCTGCAATGAACAGTGGGGTGCATCAGCATCTTATTTTTAATGTCCAGGGTTTTCATTGAACTTAGCAGGAGAAATAAGAAAAAGTATAAGGAGTCCGTCTTTCTGGAAGTGGAAGTCCCCAGATGTCTTTTTCTTTTTTAAACATGAAATGCCATGGTCTGTCCCCTGCCAACATTGCCAGCACTTTTATCACACCCTGATTCATGCCTGATGCTCAAAGACCAGCTACCTGTGAAACAGCCCTGCCAAAGCTCCTGCTGGTCCCTTTGTCTACACTCCTACTAATAAAAACAAACATGTATACAGCGCTTATTATGTGCCAGGCATGTTATATGTAATAATTATGAATTAAGTACTATTATTATAGAGATGAAGAAACTGGGGCCCAAAGAGATTAAGTAATTCACTTATGGTCACTCAGCCAGTAAGCTGCAGAGCCTTGGATTTAGACCCAGGCAGCTGGCTCTGAAGCGGCCTCCCTGGCAGTTCTGGTTGTCTAATTTGAGCGGGCATCAGAATCCTCCAGGGCTTGAAAACACAGATTGCTGGGCCCACCCCCAGAAATTCTGATTCAGTGAGTCTGGGGTGGGGCCTTGAGAATTTGCATTTCTAGCAAGTTTCCAGGTGATGCTAATTCTGTTCTCTGGGAACCACACTTTGCAAACCAATTACCTTTCTAGCTTCTCCTTCACCCAAATTTGCTCTGCTAGTTGCTATACAGCCTTTTTGATTCAGCACAGGCATTGCTTTGCCTGATTTGACCTACCTTTCCTCCTCCACCCTCAGATGGTTTTAGCAGTCTCAGCATACCTGTCATTGTAGCTGCCACATTACATGGAAATTATCTGTTTGTATGTCTCGGTTTCCATCCCCTAATCCCCTTGAGGGCAGAGAGGTTAGTGCAGAACAAAGTATATACTATTCATCTTTGTACAGTCACCTGGGGTGTCTGTTGAAAATGAGATTCCTGGGCCCAGCCCACTAAGTTTCTGAATCAGTAGATCAAGGGCAGGACCCAAGAATCTGCCCTTTTAATAAACAACTTACATGATTCTGATGTGGTTGAGGTGGGCCCACTTTGAGAAACTGCCCTAGAACTTTGCATTGTGTTTGGCACTAAGAAAGTGCTCAGTAATTATTTGTGGACTGGATGTTATTGAACTGAACGGTAACCCCCACATCTCCTTTTCTGCACTTTCTCCCGACCTCACCCCAACTCCCACAATGGCGATTTTTTGTGCTCGTCCCTCCAAAACCTAAGACATCCTCTCTCCTCCCCCCAGATTGTTCGTTTCTTTTCCTTTCCAATCAGAACTTTCATTCATATACTGCAGCCGATTTCAGCTAGTCGTTGAATCAACTTGGAAATGTAAACAATTTCTGTTGAAGGTATCCTTTTATTTTATTTATTTTTTAAATATTGAGATGTAACTTACATAGAGAAAAGGCACAAATCTTAGCTCTTCAGCCCTGTGTAAGCTCGGATCACAATGTAGGACATCTCCAGCCCTCAGCAGGCTCGCTCATGACCCCTTCCATTCAATACACCTCCTCCAGGGTAGCCCTATTCCGACTTCTATCACCACAGATTAGTTTTGCCCATTCTTTTTTTAAAATTATTTATTTATTTATTTTTGGCTGTGCTGGGTCCTTGTTTCTGTGCGAGGGCTTTCTCTAGTTGCGGCAAACGGGGGCCACTCTTCATCGCGGTGCGCGGGCCTCTCACTGTCGCGGCCTCTCTTGTTGCGGAGCACAGGCTCCAGACGCGCAGGCTCAGTAGTTGTGGCGCACGGGCTTAGTTGCTCCGCGGCATGTGGGATCTTCCCAGACCAGGGCTCGAACCCGTATCCCCTGCATTGGCAGGCAGATTCTCAACCACTGCGCCACCACGGAAGCCCAGTTTTGCCCATTGTTGAACTTCATATAAATGAAATTATATAGAATGCACACTTTTGTACCTGGCCCTTTGTGTTCAATGTTCTGTATGCAAGCTTCATTTCTGTCTGTGTATGCAACCATAGTTCTTTACATGGCTGTGCTGTATTCCATTCCTTTTTTTTTTTTAAGTCATCCATGAAATTTATTTATTTTTTAAAATTAAAAAAAATTTGTATTGGAGTAGAGTTGATTTACAATGTTGTCTTAGTTTCAGGTGTACAGCAAAATGAATCAGTTATACATAGACACACATCCACTCTTTTTTAGATTCTTTTCCCATATAGGTCATTACAGTGTATTGAGTAGAGTTCCCTGTGCTACACAGTAGGTCCTTATTAGTTATCTGTTTTGTATATAGCAGTGTGTGTGTGTCAGTCCCAATCTCCCAGTTTATCCCTCCCTCCTCCCCCCTTTCCCCCCTGGTAACCATAAGTTTGTTGTCTACACCTGTGACTCTATTTCTGTTGTGTAAATAAGTTCACTTGTTTACTGTTCACTTTTGAAGAAGCAATCTTCTCATCTTCGCTGTTGCTGGAGTAGGTATAGGACTTGTGCAGAGTCTGGAGTGAGGGCTTCTGAGGCTCTTGACACTACCTTACACTACTGAGAGTCCCCACATAGTCCCTGGTGGCCACGGTCAGACTCTCGTCTTAATGCCCCCGGCTATGACCCAGTAGACGCTTCCTTGGGTCCTTGGTGGAGATGGTGAAGGGAACCTATCTGAATCTACCTTCTATGGCCTAACAGTCTGATGTTTGGCATATGAGCCTCGTTCGTCAAGTTGGGTTGATGTCTACTGTGCAGGAGTTTTGACATTACATGAAACCTTTTATAAGCTCTAAATGTTATATTAGTTATTATTAACATATACTTCATTCTTTACTCTTTCCTTTTTATATTTCTCTTTCCTCTTTTGTCTCTCTTCATTTTCTCTATATTTTTGTGTATGTTTTCTTTTTCCTTCCCTTGGGACTGACAGTCACACTCATAAGTAACTTTAGCCCCTCTTGGTGCCCTGCCCTTGCATAAAGTGGCACCAAACCATCCCACGATCTTGAAAATTCTTACATTGCCCCCGTTTGTTCATACTTTTCTTCTGGGTGTTAACAACTCTTCCTGGCCTGGTGAAGAGTTTGCCAACGTACACAGTCTCTTTGTTGTTGGACTTTTAAAAAAGACTTTCTGTGTAACATTTTCAACTGATTAACCTTTAGGCCTGGAAAAAAATGGGAATATCAAAGCAGTAATATTTTCAGCTGTTTTCCACTGAAGGCTGCATCAATCATAGAAATGTCTTTGACTCCTGTTTGGTTACTGCACCAACAATTGAGTATAACTTTCTGAGTTAGAGGGAGATAATTGTTTCTGGGGGTAATAAAGCTGTCAGGAGGAGGGAGACTTTCATCTAACTTCATAAAAAATGTGAAAGCATTGGGTGGCAGCCCAAGGACGTTGAGGAGATGGCAACATCTGGAGAATCTAGAGACCTAAACAGTCTTGTAATTTATGTCCCTGAAAGAAATGCTTTGGGCCAGGAGACTGGAAACCTGGGTTCTATTCTCATCCCCGTCACTGACTTCCAGAGTGACCTTGGGCAAGTTGCCTGATCGTTTTTTTGCTTCTTGTATTCATTCTATAGGCAAGGATAATAATACTATTAATATTTATCCATTTGTTACTCAAAGTGAGTTTTTATTTCTCTTGTTCTCTCTCTTGATAGATAAATGAAGCACCCTTTTAGAAGTTGTTGCATAAATTCAAGGTCTTAGTCTCATCATACATATATATTTTTATTTACAAAGAACTTTAATTAATTTTAATAGGAATTCATCAGACCTGGAATGCCAAGAAGTTTAAGGTTTAGGCTATGCCAATTTTAAAGAGGAAGGTTTTTTTCTTCTCATTCTCTCTCTCTCTTTTGGTAGATAAATGAGGCACGCTTTTTGAAGATGTTGCATAAATTCAAGTTCTTATTTCCTCTCTCCCTCCCTCTGTGTGTTCGTGTGTTCGTGTGTGTGTATAGTCTTTACAAAGAGCTTTAATTAATTTTTTTAGGAATTCATCAGGCCAAGAAGTTAATTTTAAGATCATGTCAATTTTAAAGAGGTAGTAGGTGTAGCTCAGAGAAATTGGTATTTGCAGAATCAAAACTTTAAGATCCTATTAATCACACTAGTTTTCTCCTATTTAATCACAGACCCACAGGACAAAAGAGGAACTTTGCAAATAAAATCAGAGAACCTTGAAGTACAACTATCTGTATTTAACTTTGGCAAGTGCATCATATTCAGTGTGGAATAGCAGTGAAATGTCCACAGTCGAGCTGGGTGTCACACAGCAAAGTGGGGTGGGGACGGGGTTAGGGTTCAACCCACATCTCTCCTTCTCCATGCAAACCTCCCAAGGCACAATGACATCATATGTCTTATTACTTGAACCATTAATTTTTTCAATTATATTCTATTTTTGGAAATTGCTTTCTTTCATTGCAATTTGACTTTTAAGGGGTGATTATTCCTGTGGTTATAAATTTATTCATTCCACAAATATTATTAAGTCCCATAAGGCATCAGTCAATATGATGGCCTGGGAGATAAAGTGGTGGACACGGCAAATGTGGCTCCTACCTTCACGGACCTTAGGATTGAGAGGACAGAAAGATCTCAAAACACTGCCATGCAAATATCTAGTTGTAATGGTGATAGTGTGAAGAAGAGAAAGCACCAGGAGCTGTGTTAATAGAAGAGGGGATTGTCCTGTAAGTAACTTCACCTGATGTTATTATAGCTCCCAGATTTCTTCTTTCGTCTTCCTTGAGACCACTCCATTTGCCCCACCAACGAGATATCTCCCCCTTGCTGTGGTGTATTTTTTTTTAAATTTATTTGTTTTTAATTGTGGTAAATTTGCCGTCTTAACCACTGTTAAGTGTATGGTTCAGTAGTGTTAAGTACCTTCATACTGGTGGGCAACCACGACCTCCTTTCAACCCCAGAACCCTTTTCATCTTGCAAAGCTGAAACTCTACACCTGATAAACAGCAACTCCCCATTCCCCTCTCTCCCCAGCCCCTGGCAACCACCATTTTATTTTGCAGTCTCTATGAATTTGACTCTGACAGGTACCACATATAAGTGGAATCTTACTGTATTTGTCTTTTTTGTGACTGGCTTATTTCACTTAGCATAATGTCTTTAAGTTTCATCCATGTTGTGGCACGTGCTAGAATTTCCTTCCTTTTTAAGGCTGAATAATAGTCCATTGTATGTATGTACCACATTTTATTTATCCGTTGATGGACACTTGGGTTGATTCTACCTGTTGCCTATTGTGCATAATGCTGCTATAAAGGCGAGTGTATAAATATCTCTTTGAGACCCTGCTTTCAATTCTTCTGGGTGTATACCCAGAAGTGGAATTGCTGGATCATGTAATACTGTACTTCTATGTTTCATTTTATGAGGAATGTGTGTGTATTTTGTACTTGGCTTCTCTTCTGATATAGCCACATTGTCTCTGGCCAGTAACATGCTTGGTGGCCAGTTCAAAGTATGTCTGATTTATATTTGTTTCTTACTTTTTTTTCTCCATTAGGAGGATTGTGCCAACACCATGGTGCACTTCTGCTTGTTCTTTTCCTTTTCCTGATCTACTCAGAACTTAGCTAAGACCCCCTAAGGCAATCTCTTTAAGGCACAGACACATTGTCTTTTCTGGTTTCGATTCATTAAGTCATAGATCCCTAATTATGGCAAATAAATGAATATAAGATCAGTGATGACTTGAATTGAATATAAGACCATCAATGATAACTTGAATATCAAGGAAATTGAAAGCTCTTTGATTAAAGTGTATGTAGCAACTATAAATGATGAGAAAGTCAGGACCATCAACCTCAAAAGCCCTTGGAATGTCCACAACGCTCCCCCCTGCAAGAGTTTCTACAAGCTTCCCTTGCTTTCCAACCTACCTTTAATTCCTTCTTCTTTTCCTCAGACTTCAGCATTGTAGATAATGAAAAAAGCCATTTCTTATTCTACTCTATTGTTTTTCTGTGCTACCTTATTACCAGTTCGAAACTCGTTGTTTTCTACTATTTTTCATTGCAAATGTGCAGAATTTCAGTTATCTTAAGATCGCTTCCAACCCTGGAATTCAATAATTTTAGATTATAGAATAAATAGACCTTTGGAGGGATAACTTAAGAACTTAACCACAGTTGATAACATTTTTTCTCTATGGGGAAATCTTCCTTGAGGCTTGAGTTCTAACCAACAGACTTCTAAATAAGTATTTAGAGTACAATTCTAAATTATCCAAGTTATAAACTCTTTTGGGTACTGGACTATTTTATATACAATCATCTCTTCCAAAATGCCTATTACAATGCCTTACATATATGAGGTGCTTGGTGGATATTAGTTGAAAGATTGAAAGAAGGAGACTCTACATTCTCTCTGGGCATTCTCTTGCCACATTCTCTCTTCACGTTTGGTGTTTCATAGCTTCCTGTGTCTTATATTGTGCAGCTGAAATCAATTTCTACTTGCTTTGTCCTTTGTTAAGCTAGAAGCAGATGATTTAAAAAAATATCTAACACATCTCTCTTTATTTTTCTGCTAAGAACTGTACTTTCATTTTAATTTAATTTATTTATATTGAAGTACAGTTGATGTACAGTATTATATAAGTAATAGGTATACAATATAGTGATTCACAATTTTTAAAGGTTAAACTCCATTTATAAAATATATAAAATTTATACAACTCCAGTTATAAAATTTATAAACTCAATTTATAAAATATTGACTATATTCCTTATGTTGTACAATATATCTTTATATCTTATTTTATACATATGTTTGTACTCTTAATTCCCTACCCCTTTATTGCCCCTTCCCACTCCCTACAGGTAACCACTGGTTTGTTCTCTATATCTGTGTTTGTTTCTTTTTTGTTATTTTCACTAGTTTGTTATTTTTTTAGATTTCACATATAAATGTTATCATATGATATTTGTCTTTGTCTGACTTATTTCACTTAGGATGATACCTTTCAAGTCCATCCATGTTGTTGCAAATGGCAAAATTGCATTCCTTTTTATGGCTGAGTGGTATGCCATTGTATATAAATATACACCACTTCTTCTTTATCCATTCATCTGTTGATGGACACTTAGGTTGCTTCCATATCTTGGCAATTGTAAATAATGCTGTTATGAACATTGGGGTGCATGTATCTTTTCGAATTAGCATTTTTATTTTTATTCCAGATATATATCCAGGAGTGGAATTGCTGGGTCATATGGTAGTTCTATTTTTAGTTTTTTTGAGAAACCTTTATACTGTTTTCCACAGTGGCTACACCAATTTACATTCCCACCAGCAGTGTATGAAGGTTCACTTTTCTCCACATCCTTGCCAACATTTGTTATTTGTGCTCTTTTTTTTTTTTAACATCTTTATTGGAGTATAATTGCCTTACAATGGTGTGTTAGCTTCTGCTTTATAACAAAGTGAATCAGTTATACATATACATATATCCCCATATCTCTTCCCTCTTACGTCTCCCTCCCTCCCACACTCCCTATACCACCCCTCTAGGTGGTCACAAAGCACCAAGCTGATCTCCCTGTGCTATGCGGCTGCTTCTCACTAGCTATCTATTTTACATTTGGTAGTGTATATATGTCCATGCCACTCTCTCACTTTGTCCCAGCTTACCCTTCCCCCTCCCCATATCCTCAAGTCCATTCTCTAGTAGGTCTGTGTCTTTATTCCCGTCTTGCCCCTATGTTCTTCATGACCATTTTTTTCTTTTTTTCTTAAATTCCATATAAATGTGTTAGCATACGTATTTGTTTTTCTCTTTCTGACTTACTTCACTCTGTATGACAGACTCTAGGTCCATGCACCTCACTACAAATAACTCAATTTCGTTTCTTTTTATGGCTGAGTAATATTCCATTGTATATATGTGCCACATCTTCTTTATTCATTCATCTGTTGATGGACACTTAGGTTGCTTCCATGTCCTGGCTATTGTAAATAGAGCTGCAATGAACATTTTGGTACATGACTCTTTTTGAATTATGGTTTTCTCAGGGTATATGCCCAGTAGTGGGATTGCTGGGTCATATTTTTAGTTCTATTTTTAGTTTTTTAAGGAACCTCCATAGTGTTCTCCATAGTGGCTGTATCCATTTACATTCCCACCAACAGTGCAAGAGGGTTCCCTTTTCTCCACACCCTCTCCAGCATTTATTGTTTCTAGATTTTTTGATGATGGCCACTCTGACCAGTGTGAGATGATATCTCATTGTAGTTTTGATTTGCATTTCTCTAATGATTAATGATGTTGAGCATTCTTTCATGTGTTTGTTGGCAATCTGTATATCTTCTTTGGAGAAATGTCTATTTAGGTCTTCTGCCCATTTTTGGATTGGGTTTTTTGTGTTTTTAATGTTGAGCTGCATGAGCTGTTTATAAATTTTGGAGATTAATCCTTTGTCAGTTGCTTCATTTGCAAATATTTTCTCCCATTCTGAGGGTTGTCTTTTCGTCTTGTTTATGGTTTCCTTTGCTGAGCAAAAGCCTTTAAGTTTCATTAGGACCCATTTGTTTATTTTTGTTTTTATTTCCATTTCTCTAGGAAGTGGGTCAAAAAGGATCTTGCTGTGATTTATGTCATAGGGTGTTCTGCCTATGTTTTCCTCTAAGAGTTTAATAGTGTCTGGCCTTACATTTAGGTCTTTAACCCATTTTGAGTTTATTTTTGTGTATGGTGTTATGGAGTGTTCTAATTTCATTCTTTTACATGTAGCTGTCCAGTTTTCCCAACACCACTTATTGAAGAGGCTATCTTTTCTCCACTGTATATTCTTGCCTCGTTTATCAAACATAAGATGACCATATGTGCGTGGGTTTATCTCTGGGCTTTCTATCCTGTTCCATTGATCCATATTTCTGTTTTTGTGCCAGTACCATACTGTCTTGATTACTGTAGCTTTGTAGTATAGTCTGAAGTCAGGGAGACTGATTCCTCCAGCTCCGTTTTTCTTTCTCAAGATTGCTTTCGCTCTTCAGGGTCTTTTGTGTTTCCATACAAATTGTGAGATTTTTTGTTCTAGTTCTGTGAAAAATGCCAGTGGTAGTTTGATAGGGATTGCATTGAATCTGTAGATTGCTTTGGGTAGTATAGTCATTTTCACAATGTTGATTGTTCCAATCCAAGAACATGGTATATCTCTCCATCTGTTTGTATCATCTTTAATTTCTTTCCTCAGTGTCTTATAGTTTTCTGCATACAGGTCTTTTGTCTCCTCAGGTAGGTTTATTCCTAGGTATTTTATTCTGTTTGTTGCAATGGTAAATGGGAGTGTTTTCTTAATTTCACTTTCAGATTTTTCATCATTAGTATATAGGAATGCAAGAGATTTCTGTGCATTAATTTTGTATCCTGCTACTTTACCAAATTCATTGATTAGCTCTAGTAGTTTTCTGGTAGCATCTTTAGGATTCTCTATGTATAGTATCATGTCATCTGCAAACAGTGACAGCTTTACTTCTTCTTTTATGATTTGCATTCCTTTTATTTCTTTTTCTTCTCTGATTGCTGTGGCTAAAACTTCCAAAACTATGTTGAATAATAGTGGTGAGAGTGGGCAACCTTGTCTTGTTCCTGCTCTTTGTGGAAATGGTTTCAGTTTTTCACCTTTGAGGACAATGTTGGCTGTGGGTTTGTCATATATGACCTTTATTATGTTGAGGTAAGTTCCCTCTATGCCTACTTTCTGGAGGGTTTTTATCATAAATGGGTGTTGAATTTTGTCGAAAGCTTTCTCTGCATCTATTGAGATGATCATACGGTTTTTCTCCTTCAATTTGTTAATATGGTGTATCACTTTGATTGTGGTCTTTTTGATGATAGCCACTCTGACAGGTGTGAGATTATATCTCATTATGGTTTTGATTTGCATTTCCCTGATGATTAGCAATGTTGAGCATCTTTTTATTTGCCTGTTGGCTATCTAGAAGCAGCTGATTTTAAATGTCATTAGGTTTTTAAAAAATTATGAAATGTCAACCATACAGAAAAGTATAGATTTATATTACCATATATTGAAAATTATATACCATGTACCCACCATTTACAATGAACAGATATTAACATTTTGCAGTATTTGCTTCAGATAGCTTTTTTCTTTGAGAAATGAAATGTTACAGTTAAAATCTCTCTACATCGATCCCCATCCTTGTCCCTTCTTCCCTCTTTCCCTCACCAGATATAACCAACTTCCTTAAGTTGGCTTGTTTGATTTTCATCCATAATTTTATATTTTACTACATTTATATGCCTCCAAACAATGTAGTTATTGTTCTGTGCATTGAAAGAGATAGTAAAATACTGTATATATCCTTTGGTAATTTGCTATTCTTACTTAACATCAATTTTGAAATCTATCCATGTTGATGCATATAAATTTAACTCGTATATATTAACTTGTATAGCATTCCATCCTATAAATAAACCACAGTTTATTTTTCCTTTCCCTCTTGATGGATAGGGTTTCCTAGGAAGCAGAACCTAAGGCCAAAGCTTACATGGAGACCAAAGCTTCTTAGGGAGTTTGGTCCCAAGGAAGCAGGAGTGAAGAGGGCATTCAGGAAAGGTGGGGAAGCTGAGGTGAGGATGCTGGCCACTGCTTCCTGTCCAGGAATGCTGATTGCCGGATCTTGCGGGACCCATCATATTATACAAACTACTGTGCCTCAGGGAAGTCCTTGGGAAGGGAGAAGAATTTAACTACCACATATCTCCCATTTATCAAAGATTTGCCTCATGTAAGGTTGTCAGATTTAACAAATAAAAATATAGGACATCCGTTAAATTTGAATTTCAGATAAACAACAAATAATTTTTCAGTATAAGTATATCCCATGAGAGGTTTAAGACATATATTGAAAAGTTATTTGTCGTTTATCTGACATTCAAATATAACTGACATCCTGTATTTTTTGTGGCAACCCCAGCTCTACTGGGTATTAATCCCCTTTACTTCCAGAGAGTGCCTATGGGAATGTCTGGTCCTAGCATGATACCTTGCACGTCAGAGAATTACAAGTTTGTCATTGGAAGACTCTTTAAAGGACATCTAGAAGGGTAGTTCTCAATATTTTTCCACTTGCATGCTTCTGAGGCACATAACACACTCCCACTCATAGTAATGGCTAATGATAATAATTAATGGTATCTCACTGGGGCATATGTGAGTATCATATGAAAATCTGGTGATAGAGGTGGTGTGTGTGTGTGTGTGTGTTTGAGAGAGAACAAGCAAGCTTAGATTAGGGCAGGGTTGAAAGGCACATATATTTTGAAAATATGTTTAGAAAAACTCTCCAGTCGATTCTAAACTATCCTCCAACGGTGTTGTAGCCCAGCCTCTCACCAAATCACTGATTATCTTTGGGGATCATGGAAGACTTTCTAAGAAAGTTACTGTTTGAGCTAAAATTAGGAGCTTGATTAGGAGTTAATTACATGAAGAGAAATGAGATTGAGGACAGTATTTCAAGCAATGAGAACAGCTTTTATCAAAGCTCTGTAAGTGGGAAAGCGTAATGTGTGTGGGAAAACAAAGACGGCGAGAGTGGCTGAGGGAAAGGAGGGGAGGAGTGGGGAGATACATGGCTGGAGAGACAGGTGGAGTCCCCATACTGCAGGGGACATGCCATGTTAAAGATTTTGGACCTTATCCTAATGATGGTGAGAAATCATAAAATGATCTGAATGGAGGAGAGACATGAATTAATGTCATTTTTTTTAAGGATGAGATTTGGCTCCAACGTGGAGAACGGTTTTGAGGGGATATCATTTAGACAGTGAAGGTCTAGAGGGGACATGATATCAGATTGGATTAAGGAATGGCAGTGAAGATTTAGAGAGGCAGATGGATTCAAAAGATCTTTAGTAGGTTAACATCAACAGGACTTAGTGCTTTGGCAGTGAAGGAGAGGTATTAATAAAGGATGCGTCTTAGGTCTCCAGCTTACATGGTTGGATGGTAAGTAGTGCAAATCATTGAGACAGGAAACCCTGGAGCAGGGTGGGTGTGGAATTATTATGGAGTGCTTTTAAGGCATCTGAATGGAGATGTTAAAGGCCATTGAATGTCTGGGTGTGACGTTTTGAGGAATGATTTGGGCTGGAGTTAGAGGTTGGTGATCCAACCTGTGGGCAGGAATGAGGATGTCTTGGCACAGAGTGAAGGATGAAGAGAGACCAGACAACCAGGACTTCTCCTGAATAGGAACTAGTTCATCTGATCAACTAATTTTTGATCAAATCTCTTGAAAGAAGAGATTTCTTTCCTTGTCAACCAATGGAGCCCTCTGGAGAAATGCCTTAACCCGAAGGGATAACTTGGGTGGAAGAAACTTAAGTCATGTGGCAGGTTTTGGGGAGGGTATATTTGAGCAGGCAGGGCCTCGTGGTGTCTCATAAGCCACATTGGTCTTGAAGCTGCCTTCTGGTTCTATAACCATAAGAGCTGTGCTGGTCCTTCACGTGTAATGTGTACTAGACAGAGGATGAACAGAGAGACACTTAAGACATTTAAACTCATGAATTCGTGAGACCAGCTAAGCAGATTATAGTCCTCTCTGTTCTCTTTTTGGAGAAAGAGGCAAGTAAGAAAAAACAGGTAGATACAGAATAATTTTTTGGCGGTAAAGAAACTCTTAGAGGGCCTGCTGGCAACAGTACGACCCAGCACCATCTCCTACACCTTCTCTATCTTCTTCAACAGCTTTAAACTGTGAGCCCCGAGGACAATCATGATGCCGCCATTTACTGAGTGTCTTACATGTATCAGACATATGGAACCTCTATGATGCAGATTTCATCACTCCCATTTCAAAAATAATCAAAAAGAGAGGCTCAGAGAGGGTAGTAATTTGTGTAATGTCACTTAGTTAGTAAGGGACAGCTGGGGATTTGAATATAAGTCTGACTCTCAAACAGTGCCATCTCCTATTCACTGTTCTGTTAAGTGTACAGCATGAAGAAGGCCTAAAGTTTAGATGAGACTGAATTCTAAGACAAAGATTCCGTTCTGTCCCCTAGCATCCACTTTGTAAAGTAGGGAAGTGGACTCAGATGTTTTGGAAACTTCACTGGACAGAAGGGGCTGTTAGGGAGCTAGCCTTTCTTTAACTAGAAAATTCAATTAACTAGAACACTCCATTCTCCATATGCTCCTATTAATTGCTGTTTTACTGGTGCCACGGGAGAAAAAAGAGGGGATTGCTCTGGGGAAAGAGAATGAACAAATGCAAAGTCTGAGCATCCCAAGGGTTTTTGAGGATAAATTATCTGGTTAAGATGGGGACTCTCTCTTTGTATTTGAAATTTTTTATTGACTTTGAATTCAAATCAAATGCTGCACTTGAGTTCTTCACATCAGACTGGCAGCACTGAGAATGACCCCTTTGCCTCCTGTGGGTTTCAAGCTGTGTATTGGAAGATTTTCTTGGTCCTATTGGGCTGGTCAGCATTCTTGTTATTTTTCCCCTGATACCATTTTGGTTCCTAAGTCAGAGGGTTATTTATTTTCCTCTGTATTTAGACCTGAGAAATCTTTGTGTAATTATGACCTCTTGTTTGAATAGCCTTCTTCTTAAGAGAGGAAAGAAAGAGGTAAAAAGATCCAAACACTTCTGAGCCAGCCCTTCAAGTACACATGGGTTTTGTGCTCATTTGGTTATTTTTAAGTAGGGCTTTCCATGGGGAAAGAACAGTGGGAATGAACATTCTTTCACGGATTTGCCCAGGGGTGTCATTTCAGAGCAGTTAGAAGTCCAGGGTCTTGGATGTCACCAAATCTGAAGCTGCTCCAAGATGTAAAGGGTCTAGTAGAGGGAAAAAGGACCCCTGATGTTCTGCCAGGACATATCTTCAGACTTAAGGAGGAAAGGGTCCAAATAATAACACCACTTATAGCAATACCAGCTGGGATTCTCTGTGCACTTGCTGTGTGCCAGGCTCAGAGCTAAGGGAGCTGACACTTCCCTTTTCCCTTTTCATTTTCACAGTAACCCTCTTGGATGGGTGTTGTGTGGGACATTGCAAATCCTCTGGGCCCCATGTCTTGTATCAACCCCTATCATAGTGGCTGGTTCTGAGCAGGCTTCGATGAGTTTTGTGTAGGTGCAGAGAGGGAGCCCCTCTTTGGCCTGAGCCTCATACCTCTCTCTTCCCACCTTGAGGCTTCTCTGATACCTGGGCTTGGGATGCGAAGCTCAACCTGGAAGTGCAGGAGTTAATGTTCACATGACCGCCCTTGACCCATAGGAAGAAGAGTCAATGGATAAATGCTTCCCCCTTCCGTCTCCAGGCAGATCCTTCTGAGACCTATTTCACAAGCCTTAGCAGGTCTCAGTGGGATGAGCATCTGTCACCTGTAACCCTGGCAGCTCAACCACGTCCCCCTGTTCTCTTCTCCCTGGTCCTCATGCGCACTCCCTGGGATCATTTTCCAAATGAACGCTCTGCAGGCAAGCCTTTGTCTCAGGCTCTGCTCTGGGCGGTGGGGCAGGGTGGGGAACACAGGCTGGACGAATGTCATGGGAGCCTCTAAAGCCACGTGGCCCTCTTTGCTGCTGCTACTGCAGCACCCATTGGCGGCTCGCTGTGCTCTGGCTCCTAACAGAAAGGACTCACAGTGGCTCTCTCACTGTGAGAAACCCACTATTGGCTTTTACCCAAATGTTGCAGCAGCTGGTGCCAGGGGGACTTGCGGGACCGTAGTGTTTGACCCTCTGTTCAGAAGTTTGTACCCACTACCCTCTTTGAGCCCCTCCACCCCAGTCCCAGCCCCAGTCCAGATGTCTGACACAGGGGGCTGTGTATGTGGTGGTCTCCAATGGCAACCCCTAAGTGGTGATCCTAAAATCATGTTTCGTTGCTCTTCACCTTTTATCTTATTTACTGGGAACTGTGGAAATTCTGGAGAGACTCCTGGGTGGGCAGGTTTCAAGAGGTTGAGTCTGCCAGGGTCTGTGGTTTTAGCTGCGTCCTCCTCAGAGAGGGTCTCGACTTTAGTCTGCCCCGCCTAGCTCAGTGTGCTCTTATCCCCATGTCACAGATTGGGAAACTGAGGCCTGGGGAAGTTTAAGGAAGTAACTTGCCCAGAGTCAGGTAGGTCTTAACCAGCTTTTGCAGCCAGGTTCCCCTCGCTCTGGGTCCTGTGTCATAATCAGTTTGCCACTCTGCCTTAGGTGGCCTTCCCCCAGGGTGGGGCTGCTTTGTGAGCTCCACTTCCAGGAATACATATGAGCTGAAGGCGTCTCTGTTGAGATGTCTGAGAAGGGAATCTGAACCTGGGGACCAGGGACCCCTTGTGAGAACTCAGTAAGCTCCATATATCCCGTTGGTCTGCTTTCTTTGTTGTCCCTTGTCTGCTGCAGCACGGAAGTTAAGAGTGAAATCCTTACCATGAAAAGGGCTTGTGTGCTTGTTCTTGGGGGCAGGAGGGGAAGGTGCCTCCTTGCGTGTAGCCAGGACCGTGGGAGAAGATGGGGAGTCGAGTGGGTGGGTGGGTGGCCACCGGCAGAGGGAAGACAGGGGTGGATGTGAGCCTGCAGCTCCAAGGAAGGGAGGGCAGTGGTGCAGCTCTGGGCCTAAACAGGGGGCCCAGGCCGCGGTGGTAAAAAGCCCAGCGTGGGCAGGGCTGGCTTCATGGGCTGCGACCTGTGCTCAGTTTTACGCTGTGCTGACACAGTCTTGAAATTCTTAACAATTTCTGAACAAACCTTGCATTTTAATTTTGTACTGGACTCTGAAAATTATGTAGCCTATGCCGAGAGGGGGGTTTCCTAACATCTCTTTTATCCCACAGCCCTTCGGAAGCCCCCTACTGATGGGACTGCACAAGGACTAAAAAGGGCTGTTTCCTACTTTCCTTTTGCTTCCCAAACCAAAGGAGTTAAGGATTAAAGTGCAAATTCCCCTAGGAAAGAGAGTGGTAGTTTAAATGTCTGCTAAAGTTTAAAGACTCAAATGCAGCAGGCTTGCTTGGGAGCAGGTTTCAAGGAGGGTGGAGAGAAAGACTGCTCAGCTGTATCTGGAGCTTAAGGTGGGGTTGATGGGGGCTGGGACACAGTAGCATCAGCTCAGGAAAACCATCCCCGGGGGGGACGTGGAGGCTGCTTCTATTGAAGACTTCTTTGAATGTCATTGCTTTTCTGAGAGCTCCTCTTCTATGCAACTGAATTAAATTAAAATCTGTTCCCCAAACTTCTTTTACTTTGGCTTTGGT
The DNA here is from genome assembly GCF_028564815.1 of Eubalaena glacialis. Taxonomy (NCBI): domain Eukaryota; kingdom Metazoa; phylum Chordata; class Mammalia; order Artiodactyla; family Balaenidae; genus Eubalaena; species Eubalaena glacialis. The sequence continues at coordinate 23,749,567 of NC_083730.1, read as the reverse complement.
CATCTTTTGTGTAATGGAAATAACAGAGAGCTAGAAGGGTGAAAGTGAGGATTAAATGAGCCAACAGGAGGAAACTCCCGTCACATGCTGAACACCACCCATGCCCGGGGCCAGTGTCCATTTCCTTTCTCTCTTATAACACCGAGTATGCTTTGAGTTCCAGATGAATGGAAGGGCTCATGTATTTATCTGGGTAATTTGGGCCAATGCCTACTATTGAGGGCCAAGTGGGCTTTGAATATGAATGACCGGGTCTGGCACTTTACATGGTGGTGATGACATTTCTAATAACTCTTTTGTCATCTGAAAGGCTTCCAATTACAACTTTGTTCCAGCTGAGCAAGAGATTTTTTTAGGTTGTAAATGTTCCTGGAGAGCCTCCATAAAACTCGCGTAGAAGCTACGGCTTGACTCTTAAAGATTCATCTGCTTTAACTTACATACACGAGTCTACATGAGCTACATGAGTATCGCTCTGGGGGGGGGATCATATTCTGGGGATACATCTATGTTACACTGGCTATTTTACCGAGGCCTCTAATGGTGTGTGTGTGTGTGTGTGTGTGCGCACACCTGTGGCACACATGGGTCAACTCTGCTCTTCCTGTTTAATCGTAATTTGTTATTTGGGTGTACTCAAAAAAAAAAAATGTAATAAACTTCATATTTTTTTCACCAGCAAATATTCTTTCGAGCATGTTTTCCTTCATTTTGCTCACTGTTTATAATGCTCTCTGGTAGTAATACTTTGATGAAAGACATGTAGCTTAAGAAAAACAGTGCTTCACCCTAATCAGCCTCACTTAGTGTGTGTGGGGAAGGTGTTTTTGGCTAGTATAGGAGCTTAGTCTCAGCTTACACCGGACTGGAATTTATAGGTTATGTGAATTTGAAATGAAAACCAAACTTAAACAGAGTAAAACAGAAATCATTCCAATTTTTCAAGTTCTTATGTTTACTTAAAAAATTATACAAGTAATCCATATTGTTGTTAGAAAAAGGGTAAAAATTAGCAAAAGAAAAGATAAGATAGAGAATCTCTGGTAATTTCTTCCTTTCACTCTTCATGTTTTTGAGATATATACACACACACACATATATATATATATACACACACATGTATGCACATATGTATATGCATATATGTATGTATATGTATATATATACATACATACACATATGTATTCCCCCAAATGGGATTATACTATACATTCTGTTTTTAATACCTTCTTTTTAATACTTACCAGTATATTGTTAACAAAATTTCTTGTCAATTAGTGTGCAAGTTTTATCATAATGCAATCATTATGCTCATCTTCCCCAGCTCCATAGGGTAGCTTATACTTTTAATAACTATAGTTTATAGCAGCAGTTCAAAGAGAAGCTGATTGGCTCAGCAGATAGCTGTCACCTACCTCTTTTTTTCCAGAGAGCTTTGTCATGGGCCACTGGTAGCCTATGAATAAGCTAACCTGGGACCAGGTGACCATCCCTGTCCAGTTGTAATTCACTTAAGAAGAGATCCTGTGGGCAGGAAAGATCCCCTAGAAGGAAACGTGGGTGGAGGAGGATCCTAAAATAGATCTTGCACAGGGATAGTAACTTTTTGTCTATAATATGTAGAAAATATTATTCCCTGTTTTTCTTTAAATATTTAATTGTATTTAGCCCCAACTTCTTTCTCCTCTCTTTCTGGGATGCCAATGACACAAATATTAGCTCTTTTATAATAGAACCATAGGTCCCTGGGTCTCTGTCTGTTCATTGTTTTTCAATCTATTTTTTCTCTGTTGTTCATATTGGGTCATTTCTATCATTCTATTTTCAAGCTCGCTCATTCTTTCCTTTGTCATCTCCATTCTGCTGTTAAGCTTATCCACTGGGTTCTTTTTATTTGGGTTACTATATTCTTCATTTCTAAAATTTCCATTTGGTTTCTTTTTATATCTTCTGTTTCTTTGTTGACCCTTTCTATTTTTTTCTGTGTTTGAAGCATATTTGTGATTGCTTGTTGAAACATTTATATGATGGCTTCTTTATGCTCCTTGTGAGATAATTCTAACAGCTGTGTCATTTCTGTGTTGACATCAGTCTATTAGCTCCTTAGGGCTATTGTAACAAATTACCACAAACTTGGTGGCTTCAGACAACGTAAATTTATTCTCTCACAATTTGGAGGTCAGAAATCTGAAATCAAGTTGTTGGCAAGGCCTTGCTCCCTTTGAAGCCTCTAGGGGTGAGTCTATCCTTGCCTCTTCCAGTATCTGGTGACTCCAGGCATTCCTTGGCATGTTCCTCCATAACTCAAGTCTCTGCCTCTGTCTTCACATGGCCTTCTCCTCCTCTGTGTTCATTTGCTCTTTTCTGTCTCTTATAAGAATACTGTCATTGGATGTAGGACCCACCTGGGTAGTCCAGGGTGGTCTCATCTGAAGACCCTTAATTACATCTGCAAAGACTACTTTTCCAAATAAGGTAAAATTCACAAGGTTACCTTGTGTGGAAAAAAAGATATAAGGATGTGAATATATCTTTTGGGGGGGGCACCATTCACCTACTGCAATGTCAGTTTTATTTAAACCACTTTATTGAGGTATGATTGACATGTAAAAAGCTGTATTATTTAATGTATACAACTTGATGAGTTTGGAGATAAGCATACATCTGTGAAACCATCACCACAATCAATGCCATAAACATATCCATCACCTCCAAAACTTTCCTCCCACTGTCTTTATTTATTTATTTATTTAATAAGAACACAATATATATAAGAACTACCCTCTTAGCAAAATTTTTTCAAGTTTTATTGAAAAATAATTAACATACATTACTGTAGAAGTGTAAAGTATACAGCATGATGGTTTGACTTACGTATATTCTGAAATGATTATCACAATAGGTTCAGCTATTCATCCATCTTCTCATATAGATACAATAAGAAGAAAAGAAAAAAGAAAAATTTTTCTCCTTGTGATGAGACCTCTCTTAACTTTCCTATATATTGTACAGCAGTGTTAGCAGTAGTTGTCATGTTGTATGTTACGTCCCTAGTACTTACAACTCGAAGTTTGTATTTTTTGAACACCTTCCTCCATTTCCCCCTCTGATAATTACAAGTCTGATCTCTTTTTCTATGAGTTCATTTTTTTCTTTTTTTTTAAATTTAATTTTACTTATTTTTATTTTTGGCTGCGTTGGGTCTTCGTTGCCGCGTGTGGGCTTTCTCTAGTTGCAGCGAGTGGGGGCTACTCTTTGTCGCGGTGCGCGGGCTTCTCATTGCTGTGGCTTCTCTTATTGCGGAGCATGGGCTCTAGGCACACGGGCATCAGTAGTTGTGGTGCGCAGGCTCAGTAGCTGTGGTTCACGGGCTTAGTTACTCTGTGGCATGTGGGATCTTCCCGGACCAGGGCTCAAACCCGTGTGCCCTGCATTGGCAGGTGGATTCTTAACCACTGTGCCACCAGGGAAGCCCCCAACACTGTTTACTGATAAGACTAATCTTCTTCATTTTGTGCTCTTGGCCGCCTAGTCAAAGATCAGTTAAATGTATATGCATGGGTTTATCTCTGGGCTCTCAGTTCTGTTCCATTGGTCTAAGGGTCTGTTTTTATGCCAGTACCATACTGTTTTGATTACTGTAACTTTGTATATATTTTGAAATCAAGAAGTGTGATGTCTCCAGCTTTGTTCTCCTTGCTCAAGATTGCTTTGGCTATTTGGGGTCTTTTGTGGTTCCCTATGAATTTTTGGATTTTTTTTTATTTTTGTGAAAAATGGTATTGGGATTTTGATAGAGATTGTATTGAATCTGCAGATTGCTTTGAGTAGTATTGGCGTTTTAACAATATTGATTCTTCCAGATCATGAACATGGAATGTCTTTCCATTTTTGTGTGTCTTTTAAAATTTCTTTCATTGGTGTTTTAGTTTCCAGTGTACAGGTCTTTTACCTCCTTGTTAAATTTATCTCGAAGCATTTTATTCTTTTTAATTCTATTTATTGTAAATGAGACTGTTTTCTTTATTTTTTTTGAATTAGTTCATTGTTAGTGTATAGAAATGCAACTAATTTTTGTATGTTGATTTTGTATCCTGCCACTTTTCTGGATTCATTTATTAGTTTTACCAGATGTGTGTGTGTGTGTTTGTGTGTGTGTATGTGTGTGTGTAGTCTCCAGAATTTTCTAGATATAAGATCATGTCATATGCACAGAAATAATTATACTTCTTCCTTTCCAACTTGGACAACTTTTCTTTCTTTTTCTTTCTTAATTGCTGGCTAGGACTTCTAGTACTATGTTAAGTAGAAGTGGTGAGAGAGAGCGTCCCTGACTTGTTTCAGATTTTAGAGGAAAAAGCTTTCAGTTTTTTCACTATGTTAGCTATAGGCTTTTCACGTGTGTTCATATTGTGTTGAGGGAAGTTCCTACTATACCTAATTTTTTTGAAAGGATTTTTTTAATTGTGAAAGAATGTTGAAATTTTTTTTTTTTAATAAATTTATTTATTTTTATTTATTTATTTTTGGCTGCATTGGGTCTGCGTTGCTGCACGCGGGCTTTCTCTAGTTGTGGCGAGTGGGGGCTACTCTTCGTTGTGGTGCTCGGGCTTCTCCTTGCAGTGGCTTCTCTTGTTGCGGAGCAGGGGCTCTAGGCGCCTGGGCTTCAGTAGTTGTGGCACGCGGGCTTAGTAGTTGTGGCTCTCGGGCTCTAGAGCGCAGGCTCAGTAGTTGTGGCGCACAGGCTTAGTTGCTCCGTGGCATGTGGGATCTTCCCGGACCAGGGCTCCAACCTGCGTCCCCTGCATTGGCAGGCGGATTCTTAACCACTGCGCCACCAGGGAAGCCCGAATGTTGAATTTTAACAAGTTTTTTTCTGCATCTATTGAAATGATGATGTAATATTATCTCATTCTGTTAATGTGGTGTGTCACATGTGCTGATTTGGGGATATTGAACCATTTTTGCATCCCAGTGATAAATTCCACTTTATCATGGTTTATGTTCTTTTTAATGTACTGTTGAATGTGGTTTGCTAATATTTTGTTGCGGATTCTTTCATCTATGTTCATTGGGATATTGGCCTATAGTTTTCTTTTCTTGTGATGTCTTTGTCTGGCTTTGGTATCAGGGTGACGCTGGCCCTGTAAAATGAGTTTGAAAGTGTTTCCTCTTCTTTTTTTTTTTTTTTTGGAAAAGTCTAAGAAAATATTATTGGTATTAGTTATATAAATGTTTCATAGAATTCACCTGTGAAGGCATCTGGTCCTGGGATTTTCTTTACTGGAAGATTTTTGATTACTGATTCAATCCCCTAATTTGTCATTGGTCTGTTCAAGCTTTCTGTTTCTTCTTGATTCATTCTTAGTAGGTTGTATGTTTCTAGGAATTTATCCATTTCTTCTAGGTTGTCCATTTTGTTGATGTATAATTGTTCACAATAGACTCTTATGATCTTTTTTACTTCTGTGGCATATATTATGCCACCAAGAGTTGTGATATCTCTTCTTCCATTTCTCATTTTATTTGTTTGAGTCTTCTCTTTTTATTTTCTTCATTAGTCTGGGTAAGGGTTTGTCAGTTTTGTTTATCTTTTCATAAACCAAATTTTAGTTTCATTGATTTTTTTCTATTGTCTTTCTATTTTCTATTTAATTTATTTCTGCTCTAATTCTTATTATTCTTTCCTTCTGCTAACTTTGGGTTTAGTTTGTTCTTTTTCTAGTTCCTTGAGGTGTAAAGTTAGGTTGTTTAAGATCTTTCTTCTTTTGTAATGTAGGTCTTTATTGCTATAAACTTCCCACTTAATACTGCTTTTGCTGAGTCCCATAGGTTTTGATATGTTGTTTTCATTTTTGTTTATCTAAAGGTATTTTTTAAATTCTCTTTTGATGTTTTCTTTGACCCAATATTTGCTCGAGTGTACTATTTAATTTCCATATGTTTATGAATTTTCCCATTTTCCTTATGTTATCGATTTCTAGTTTTAATCTATTGTGATTGGAAGAGATACTTGGCATGATTTCAACCTTTTAAAATTTGTTAAGTCTTGTTTTGTAATTTAGCATGTGCTCTATCCTGGAGAATGTTCCTCGTGTGCTTGAGAGGAATGTGTATTCCAGCAGGGTTGTGCCAGTTGTTGAGCTCTGTGAGCTGGTTTCTTTGTTCTTAGCTGCCCCCACACAATGTGGCTGTGCTGATTCCCAGTAAAATGGGTGAGGTGAGACAAGACTGGGCCTCTTGGGCAGCACCCCGAAAGGCTGGGGAAGCCGGGTACTCACTTTGCTCTTTCCCCCATAGGAGAAGCTGTGGGCCCAGGGGCTCTGTCTTGGTCCTGAGTAGTGCTGGCTTAGGGGAGGGATAATGCAGGTAAAGTGCAACTGTTCTTTTTGTTCTTGGATTTTGTGCTCTGCTGGGGTGACAAACCTCTCACCTGGACTCTGGAGCTCTCATGAAGGTATTTTCATCTATGGATGGTTGTTAGATTGGTGTTTCTGTGGAATGGGTGAGGTCTGGGAATTTCTTTTCCTCCATCTTGCTCTGATTTTCTTTTCTCATTCAAGTTGAGATCTTCCCAGTTCTTGGGATGATGAGTGATTTTCAGTTGAAATTTGGATGTTTAGGATCTTGTGTTATGAGACTCTGGACCTTATTTAAATCTTCTGTTGTAGCAGGGTGTTTTGAACACTGCTCTGGCAGGGAAGGAGGAGCACTGCCTCATTACTGCCAGGTGTGGTTAGAAGTCCAGGTTCCCCACTGGCCTTCTTTGACACCTAGAGTGAGAGGCTCCTTGTTACTGCTGGCTGGGGCAGGAATTCAGGATCCCCACTCAGCCTTCTGATTCCATCGTAGCTGGGAGGGGCAGAGGTGTCTTGTTACTGCTCTTTTCATGTCCTCTAAAGACATTGTGGTGTGATAACCCATTACAACTCATTAAGACTTTCCATTAGGCCATTTCTGACCCTACACAACAGGGAGGGAAAGGGGACTTGTTTCCATCAGGTTGGGGTGGAAGTCTAGACTCTTCACTTGGCCTTTGCTGGCAGAGGTAGGGGCTGCAGCTTCTTCTGTGGTGTTTCACAAGAGTAGATGGGTTATTGTCTAAAAGTTTCTGTTTTGCTAGGCTGCCCTTTTCCTCGTTCTTTGGCTGGAGCGAGCAGGCTCTTTTCCTGACTTTTTTGTCTGCACTCATTGGCCTTTCTGGGTTGCAAGCTTCTCTGTCAACACCCAGTGAGGAATTCATGAGTCAAAAAGAAAACCTGGGGAACTCACCTTAGGTCTTGAGGTTCCTAGCCAGTGTGCCTTCTTCTCTCCATCTTTCAGAGTCTTCCTACATTTGTTTTATATATAATGCCAGAGTTTTTAGCTGTACGTAAGGGGAGGAATGGTGAATGTATGTCTACTCCATCTTTTCAGAGGCAGAGGTCTCTTTACTGGTGTTAATATGTATTTATATATCTTATTATGTATATGTATACCATATTAACATTTAAAAAGTGTTTACTTTTTTGGAGTTAGGTTTCTGGGTTTTGTTTTTGGTTTTTTGTGTGTTGTTTGTTTGTTTGTTTGCTTTTGATGTCATTGTACCTCCTAAAAATTATAAATATTAATCTATTTTTTAGTGCTTTTATTGTTTTATCTTTTACATGTAAATCTTTAAGCAAGTGTTTGTCAAAGGATAGCTTATAGACCTCAGTCTCTGGGCCCCCTAAGAACTACTGAATCAGAATCTCTGGGAATCTCCCTTTATGCCAAATTCTCCAGGTAATTAAATATATGCCAACATTTGAGATCTATAGCTTTATCCATTCAAAAAGATTTTTTGATGTAAGTTGTAAGGCAGAAATCTCACCTATTTTTTTTTTCCTAAGGGCTTAACAATTGTCTTAAAATTATTTATTAAATTGTCCTCTTTCCTTCACTGATTTAAAAGGCCACCACTATAAAATATTAAGTTTATCTATAAATACAAATATAAATATAAATATTTGGGTCTGTTTCCAGATGTTCCATTCTGCTTCATTGATCTGTCTGACCATTCTGGCGCCAGTAGCTTACTTTTTTTAATTGCTGTAACTCTAGTCGTGTAGACTTCTGAAAGTTGCCCTGCACCAGTCTCTAAAAGCCTTGTAAGAAACCATTTGCCAGGAGAGAATTAGATGACTCATCTGTGAAAATACTTTATAAATTGCAAAGATCTCTGGCTGCTCAACCCACCCCTGACACCAGTACTTCCTAAAACACTGATCTCATCCTGTCCCTTCTTGACTTCAAAGACTTACTCATAAGATGAAGCTCATTATCCTGACATCCAGCGTCCTTCCTCTGTAACCTAGTCTCCATCTACCTTTTCAAAAGCACCTTCCACTTGCCTACAATTAAATCCTTTTCTCTAACCAGGTTTATTTACTGTTTTCCAGACTTGCCTGACACATTTTTTCCATTTTTCTTATTGTTCTCCCCACCTTGAAATGTGTTCTTCAAGACCAAAATCCTTCCAGAAAGCTTTTTATCTGAGTTTTCCAGCTTACCTGACCTCTCTCTGCACTCATAGCACTCACTTTACACTTAACATATACTGACCTATGACAACTCTAGTCTGGTGAAATGACTGTTATTTACGTTTTCTAGAGTGTATATATCATCTCACCTGATGACACTGTCATATCCTTAACTACAGAGGATTTGCCTTCTCCTGTGTATGTTCCTGTGTTTCCCTAGCAAAGTGTGGTGCACGCAGTAGACATTCACTCAATCAATATTTTCCACCCGGGTAATACTAGATCTCAATGAAAGTGCATGATTGATTTGTGTAGTTCAAACCCAGGCAGAGGATTGATCTCCTTGTTTCGCCTATTTTCAGGTGAGTGTTCAATTCAGAACAAACCTTGTGTTCTCAGACATCACTGCTTTATATTAATGAGCATGACAATGATCTAACGGGACATGATGATCCTGTGCAGAGATATAGAAACCCATGAATATCTTCTTTAGATTCTTGCAAAAATGTCTGTACAGCTCAGGATGATCTCTACTGGACAGAAAAGAAGATGTTTTAGAGATGTTATCATTGTCTGCCCTGCTTATAACACTGTACAAGGAACTGACCCATGTAAAGCCCTTGATGCCTCAGTAGCCATTAAAAAAATTTTTTTTAAATCACTTGATCCAGTTCTTCCATGGCCACAGCTGATTGGACTGATCAAAGTGTGCACAGTGATGAGCTGGGCCAATCTGGTTCTTGCTCTGATGAATTGGAACCAAGAAGCACAGAGGATCATTGCCAATTGGATGTTGGTGCTGCAGCTTAAAGATCCTGCAAGCAGAGTGAGGGCTGCACGGGCTGTGATGGCAAAGAGGAGCTGAAATATGGAGAACGGGGAGAAAAAAGAGAAGGAGCCAGAAAAAGATTAAAAATGATGCTTCTGGCAGAGGGATGGTGAGAATATCTGTCCCTGGAACCACATTGATTCTGGAAGTAGTCTCTATCTGAGCTCTCTTGAGCTAATCCCTTTCCACCCTAACACTGGGTCTTCTCTATTCCTATCCTGGAATCCTCATGAGATCATTTGAGCCCAGTAGTAAACCCCATGTTTCATATTTTTCTGGATTAAGTTTGAGGGAGAAGGAAGGCTCTGCTTTTTTCAACCAAATTAGCCTGGATAGAATAGGTGACAGTGAACTGAGTGCTTCCCAGCTGTTTTTCTGGAGGATATACAGTGTATTTAAACCATAGCAGGAGTCGTGTAAGTTAGAATAGCTGAATGCTCCCAACAAGATTTTTAAGTCTTTAAAACTTTTCATTGTGAAAAATTTCAAACATACAGCAAAGTAGAAAGAATAAACATTATCAATCTACCAAGCAGATTCGACAATTATTAACATTTTTTTTTTTTTCAAATTTGCTTCATCTCTCTTTTTTGGTTGCTGAAACATTTTAAAGTAAATTATGGATAATATAACACATCACCCTAAAAACTTCAGCATCCATCTCCAAAGGGGTATGCTTTCCTGCATAACCACAATGCCATTATCACATATAACCAAATTGACACTGTCTTCTTAATATCACTAATAACCTGCCTATATTGAAATATTCCAGTCATCCTTATGATGTCTTTTATAGATGTTTTTGAGCCAGGATACAAACAATGATGACACTGCACTGGATTGTTATGCCCTTTAGGTCTCTCAATCCAGAACAGTTCCTTCCTCTATTTTTTTTTTTTAGTGAAATCAGGCAAGATATTTTGTAGAATGTCCTACATTCTAGATTTGTCTGATGGTTTCCTCTTAGTATTGTTTCTCTAGTTTCTCTCTTCCCTTTAATTCCTATATGAAGCAAGTTAACTTTAAAGGCTAGGTTGGATTCAAGTTAGACTTTTTGTTGACAATACCTCACAGATGATGATGCCATGTACTTCACATTGCATCACATCAGAAAGCACAAAATATCTGGCCGACTGTCCCACTATTAGTGATGCTACATTGGTTACTCTGTTAAAGATGGTGACAGCCAGATCTCTCCATTGTAAGGGAAGATACTCCCCTTTTTGGTTAGCAAATAAGCTATGGATGGTACTAATCAATTTCCATTAACCTTTCCCCTAATAATCTTGGTATTCATTGTCGAGTCTTTCGTGAATGGATAAACTGTTCTTACCACCTGATACTTTCTGACCATAGATCAGGTTACAAGGGGAACTGAGAAGAGGAGACATAAAGTCATTATGCATGTTACTTTTAATATGGATGGACTTATTGTTACCTACTGCAGTCTAAGTATAGTGACTTCAAACAATAACACTTGCTTTATTAACTCATATGGTCTCTGTGGGTCAGGGTTTTGGGAAGTGCATGGCTGGGGGCTTCTAACTTGAGTTATCTCAGGTGGTTGTCCTTAGGCAGGAATGGAGCTGGATAAACATGAACTTACAATATCTGGGGGCTGGCCAGACATCTCTCCCTCTTCATGTGGTCTCTCTGCATGGGCTAGTTGGGTGTCCTCACAACATGGCAGCCTCAGGGTGGTAGTACTACTTTACATGGTGGCTCAGAATTCAAACGTGGTTCCAGCAAATGAAGTGGAGGCGGCATCATCTTTTGTAACTTAGCCTTGGAGGTCACATAGCTTCATGAACATATTAGTAGACCAGCCATTAAAGTTGGCCACAAATTCAAAGGGAAAGGACATGGATCCACTTCTCCATGGCAAGAGTGTCAAAGAATTTGCAGATATGTTTTAAAACCACCACATTCTTTTTATGAAGTACATATAGTTTACTAATTTTTGTCTTTTTAAAGAAAGACATCTTCATTGACTCATTTTTGTCCTTTTTTTTTTTTTTTGATAAAAGGATCTGAGTAATTGATCAGTGATAAAACAAATGGAACAGTGAAAAATAATATTGAAACCAAAAACAATAAAAGGATGAAAGATATAGATGTGCCAGGTACCTGGTACCTGGACTGATTCTAGCTCCTTCCATTAAGTACCACATTCATTTCCTGGCAGTGAAGATAAAACATGAAGGACTTTGGTGTTTATAGCTCTAGCTGTTCAGTAAATGGAAGTTTACAAATTTATCTGAAGAATCACTTTTCCCCCTTGACACTGAATTTTAGAAAGACTTGATTGAGTGCGTCTTTCATCAGAGCCATTGAGAAACAGAATAGTCAATGCCTGGCTTTTGTTGCTCAAAAGAGAGAGAGATGCTCTTTAAGTGGACACTTGTGATATCATTTCTTTATGCAAACAGAGAGAGAAACACTAATAATAGCTTTTAACTTGTTTCCACAGGGGACACAGATATAATGTGGGTATATTGCCTTCTGAAGATCTAAAGTGGTCTGCCTCAGGGAACCCACAGCAATGAATTTTTAACTCTGCCTGCTGCACATTAGAATCATGGGGGTGGGGACACCTTTTAAAAACCCTGATGCCCTGGCCGTTCCTCAGAACAATTGAATAAAATCTCTGGGGTTGGGCCCCAGCCATCAGTATTTTTTTTTTTTTAAGGTTTCCCATGTGATTCCAATGAGCAGTCCACATGGAGAACCATTGCTTTTGAGCTGAGCTTGCAAAGCTTTTCCTGAAAATGGCTACATAATAAATAGTTCTGGTTCTTTGGGCTATACTGTTTCTGTTGCAACTACTCTACTTTGCCTTTGTAGCAGGAAAGCAGCCACAGACAATATGCAACAAAAGGATGTGGCTGTGTTCCAGTGAAATGTTATTTACAAAAACAGAAGGTGGCTGGATTGGGCATGGGCCCTGGTTTGCAACTTCTGGTTTAGAGGATTGGTTGGTTTACAGTTCTCGACAGCACCGTCTTTGTACGTGGTGCCCTAGATGTGCAGACGTGAAAGGTGGGGATACATTTATGACTCTTCTGGCTGACACGGGGGCAATTTAAGTGGTAGTTTGAGCTATTCTTTAGTATCTCATCTTCAAAAGGAAATGGGTTCATTCACAAGCTTATGTACTTGTTTGTCTGGGCATCCCTGCCTTTCAGCTCTCCTCCCACACAACTCTTTTGACCTCAGGACACAGATCCCTGGAGCTAGGGTGATCCTAGAGATTGTTCCCTCCCTCCTCCTTCCAGGAGGTCTGAGGTTGCTGACATTGTTAGAACTGGGACCAGGAGGACAGGACCAGAACTCGGGCCCTGCCTTCTGGTCTAGAGACTCACCGCATTAGTCCCCACTGCCTCCCCATTTACATCTAACTCCTACTTTCCAACTTCCTTGAACACCAATGTGCCCACCGAGCTTCTGCCCCTCTTCCTGTTTAGAACACTTACTGCCATGAAACCTGGACCTTGGCATGGCCTTGATTTGTTTCCTAAACATTGTCAATTATTTGGGACAGGGTAAGGCATTGTTCTGTGTTCTCCACCCCTGCCTTCCAAATACCCTGTCACCCCCCACTTCTCACTGTCAGTAACACTCCCTTCACACCCAAGTCCAAAATCTTCCTCTTCTTCCTTAAGCCCCTTGACTTCTCTGCTTGTTAACGCTCAGCAGTCTCCCCTGCCCCGCACCTTATCTCAAACCCCTTCCACAGGAGCTCAGAAGGCCCTATACTCTCTTGGCCTTATTTGTAGGGCTTTCTCTGGTCTTTTAGCATGTTTTAAAAGACAGTCTGATCTCAGGTGGCCTCGGCCTGCTGTGGCTTGAAGCAGGGTTTTGGTTCCCGGCCAGTGATTGAGGTCGGGTGGCGGCAGTGAGAGCACCGAATCCCAGCCACTAGACCAGTGGTCAGTGACAAGGCCCTGGCCCTACGGCTTTGCAGAAAAAGAATTCCCACAAAGACAGAAAGTAGTGAAACAAGTAAAGTATTTATTAGCAGAAAAGAGTATAGTATGTGTGGATAGAGACATGGGCAGGCTCAGAGAGAAAGTTGTGACCTCGTGGCAGTTTGGATTACTTTTATGGCACATTTCTTCTGTGTTTCCTTTGACCAATCATTTTGATTTGCCTGGTTCAGTGTCCATATTTGGTGTATCTCAGGATCTTCCCATGTGTGTGGGTGCATCTCTTAGCCAAGATGGATTCTACCGAAGAGGCCTATGGGTAGTGAGCATCAGTTGACATCACTCCCCTTTTGACCTCCAAGGAGCCTTTCTGCACATGTGTAGTCGGGGAGGTCTCCTGCCTTTGAGAATGAGGAATATGTGGTCTCTTATCTTCTATCTGGGCAGGGCCCAGCCTCTTCCCTCAGTTGTCCTGTTACTCCCATCTCAGAGTATCGGTCCACAAGGAACGGACTCAAATCCTTTTGCCCCGGGGGCCCATCTGTCTCCTGCCTCAAATCCACACTGTGTTATCGTCAGTGCTGGCTTAATCCTGATCTGCTTTCCATCTGTGTAATCTTTTGTGTAAGATCATCTGCTCTCATGATTTTGGATTCCAAAAATATAGTATTTACACAATTCCCTTATCTCTGCCTGCTATAACTGCAGTTGCCCACTCTCTAAAATAGTCAATTAAAAATTCTTGTCATATGTCAAAGAACTTAGGGAAGAATGACTTGTTCACATTTTGACTGCATTTACTAAATAACTATATGCTGGAATTTATCATCCTTCTTTGCCCTTACACTGTTTTCCTTTTAATTATTTCATGTGGATAAATTTCCAGTTGCATGAGGTATAAGAATTATTTAATGGAAAGAGGTATGGAAATTTGGGGGATCTTGATTTCTTTTGGTCTTAATTACTGACTGTATTCAGTGTCTAGATAATTTGATTCTGAGATAATTCTTCTGAAGTAAATACTGTATACATTCCTATATAAAAAAGGCTAATTAAGAAAAATAGAATAGCATTTCTCATCGGTTAAACCAGCTTTAAGTGTTAAAACAATTATTTTCTGTCTTGGTAGGATTTTGGTAAAACTGATAGCGACATAAAAGGAAATACCTCTTTAGAAAGCAGTTTGGCAACATCAAAGGGATGTTCTTACCATAAGAATGCAAGGTGTATCATATTACATTTGAGTGTATTTACAGTGCTCAGAAAAAGAAAGTAAAGCTGTTTGGATGCAAAGATGGAAGGTGGGGTATGGGATGTTGTAGTCTTGGGCTAGTTCAAATGTGATATTTAGATTTTCTATGGGCTTGGTGGTGGGGCTTTGTGGACTCTAGGAGAAGGGTCAGGGCCTTTTAATTTAACTCTGATTTTTTAATTAGACAAGATGTTCTTGGTTGGACCAATGGCTCTCTTAACCAATGTTCCAATTATTATATCTTCCTGCCAGAACTTTCCAGTGGAAAATAATAAGAAGGAAAGGACAAAGCTATGTGACCTAGTAGTGGTGAGGGTTCTTCCATTCTCTCTGTGTTCAGTGTAGCTGGACACTAGTCTTGCTAGTAAAGTTTTCTTCTGAGAGAAGCAGGAAAACAAAAGGCAGACCATGGTGGAAACATGGCTGGCCTGGTGAGTCATCTTCAGGCCTGCCCACTGCTCAGCTGTACTAAGGGTTTTATACTTTTACATGAAATCCCCTGAATCAAGACAAAAGTGTACCTGGAATCTTATCACAATTTTTCCCAGGTTTAATCCTTCCCAGTGTTAGGCAAACCAAAGACAGTATGGAGATTTGAGTGTTTCAACAATTAGCTGCCTGTATTTTATATGGAAACAAAGAAGAAGTCACAGGCTTGGCTCAGCCATTTTGTGAGTTGATTGAGTTTTGTGAGTTGACTGAATTTTGTATACATTAGAAGAAGCAGAGTTCACCTGTGGCAGAGTTGGGAAAATAGAGACTTGGTCCAGTACCATATGGTTTCCTGAGTTCTCTGATGACATTATGCTAACCTCCTCAGTGAAGCTAAGCAGATACATTGGAGGGGGAATTTGATAACTTGATTGCAATTGAAATCCTTTCTGGTTAGGAAAAAAAAAAGATAGTGATGGGATGCTGAATAGTTGGGAGCAGAGCCCTGCCTCTGTTTTTTTGTTCCTGAAAGAGAAGATAAAATCATGAGTATATGAGGGTGACATGAAGATTTGAGTTGCCAGCAAAGCTTTGTTTCAGCTATCAATTGCTGCGAAATACAGAATCCCCAAACACAAAATAATGATGTATGATTTACACATTCTGTGGGTCAAGGATTAGGGCAGGGCTCAGCTGGGTGGTTATTCTGCCCTACATGGTGTTGGCTGAGTCACTCATGCCGCTGCATTCAGGTGGGAGCTTGGCTGGGGGTGAACATCCATGATGTTTTCTCATCCTCTAGGGCTTTTCTCATGTGGCTTCTAACATGTCAGCAGTCTAGTCTGGACTTCCTTATGACACCACAGCTGGCTCTAAGAGTGTACAAGTGGCCGATTTAAGCCTATAGCTGGAAGTAGCACAGCACTGGCACTCATTCTGTTGGCCAAAACAAGTCTCAAGACCAACCCAGATTCAAAGGGATGGGATGTAGCCTCCACCTCTTGATGGGTGGAGAGGCAAATTGTCTCTTGGAGAATCCCAAGCATTGATATGATTGTAATTTTCTTCAAAGAAACCAACTTAAATAATCACTAAATAATTAAAATTTATGTTATTTTAACAAAGGAAATGATAGCTATAAAATAATTTTATGAATAGCAAAATACTATAAGAAATTAAGTTTTAGTTTGATGGGAAAGCATAATTGAGGGTTCTAGGAAGTGTAAATCTTAGGGGTCCTTATTTAACTTATGAGGAAACCAAGTCTCTGTAAATACTTAACTTGTTTAAGTTCATTGATTTAAAAATTTAAGTCATTAAGTCTTTGTTTACTACCTCAATAGAGCAAGGACTAGAAATACCTCATGACTCCCAGTTCAGTGCTTTCCCTTCTCTGCACCTCCTGGTCATATGGATAAATGCTCTGAGGCTCAACAGTTGTGCCTGAAGAAATGTTTAACCAGTTGGTTTTCTTTGCCATAATTCAGAGTTTCTTGCTTTTGGCACCATTGATATTTTGGGTTGGATAATTTTTTGTCCTGGTGGGCTGTCCCATGCATTGTAGGATGTTTAACAGCTGCCTGGCTTCTACCCACTAGATGCCTGTTGCACTCTCAATCCCCACCCAGTTGTGGCAACCAAAATATCTCCAGACATTACCAGATGTTCTGATTTAGACCTAATGCCATAATCCAAGCTACTGACATTTACCAGGTTGCAACTTCTTGAACTGTCTACATCGTGCTTAAGAAAGAACGATTTTCAAACCAAAAACTAGAGCATTGGTCTAATAAAGGACTCCCCCCACCCCCAAATCTGTATATTCATATTTATAAAACATTTTTAAGTTATAAATTAAATGCATAAAATTAAAATTGCATTTGGTTACATAGAATATACAGATCACTTTTAACAAAAAGAATGATTTTTTTGAGATTGTTAATGATTATATTTATTCAGGAGGGTAATTGTTTTGTACCTATTGTCTCCTATTTTAATTATTTGCTGCTATTGAGTTTTTGTTTTTATTTATTTATTTATTGGAGTATAGTTGCTTTACAATGTTGTGTTAGTTTCTGCTGTACAACTAAGTGAATCAGCTATATGTATACATATATCCTCTTCCTCTTGGACCTCCCTCCCACTTCCCCATCCCCATCCCCATCCCACCCATCTAGGTCATCACAGAGCACAAAGTTGAGCTCCCTGTGCTATACAGCAGGTTCCCACTAGCTATCTATTTTACACATGGTAATGTATATATGTCAATCCTAATCTCCCAATTCGTCCCACCCTCCCCTTCTCCCCCTGTGTTCACATGTCCGTTCTCTACGTCTGCATCTCTATTCCTGCCCTGCAAATAGGTTCATCTGTGCCATTTTTCTAGATTCCACATATATGCATTAATATATGATATTTGTTTTTCTCTTTCTGACTTACTTCACTCTGTATGACAGACTCTAGGTCCATCCACATCTCTACAAATGACCCAATTTTGTACTTCTTATGGCTGAGTAATATTCCATTGTATATATGTACCACATCTTTATCCATTCATCTATCGATGGACATTTAGGTTGTTTCCATGTCCTGGTTATTGTAAATAGTGCTGCAATGAACAAAAATCCAGTTGTTTTGGAAAATCTAGGGTGTATAGTTTGTAGGACTTCTTGAACACCTATAATATGCCAAACTCATAATTGTGGACAAGTGTTAGTTGTTACCTTTTCACCTGACTTCACCTTGGATGGACCCAACTGGAGAGGTGATGTTAAGTAACTGTGTTCATAAAACACAAAGAGAAGCAGGGATGTGGCAAAATGTCTAGTTGATTTAAAACAAGTAGACCAGAAAATATTCATTTTAAAAACACTTCCTGATTCAAGTATTATTCAGACTCACTTTCTACACTAATCAAATTGTTCGAAGTATTCATTTCACTTGGTAGTGTGTCAAAACAGCAGAGTGTCTGACAAAGTATTCTTTTCTAGTTGTTTATGACTCTAAGCATATGTATTACAAAACTGGATTTGATCTGACAGTTTCTGTCTCTCTTTCCCATGTGAATGATAATGTTGATGGAACCAGAGAAGCAACGCTAACAATGAAGTTAAATAATTTCAAGGTTTCTTGCTTAGGAAATCTAAGGCATTACCAGAAAGTGCTTGGGGAAGGCAAGGCAGAGCACACCTGCATGCTTCATACAAGTCTTGATTGCTCAAAAGTGGTTAGAAGCCAGTCAAATCATATTTATTTCTCTTTATATATCATAAATGGACCTGCAGAAAATCTGCAAATTAATCCTTATGGCTTCCCCGTATTTTATAAATACATGCTTAAATTTGTTCCTTCGTTTGCATTTTTGAGATTTCCCGTGTATACAAATACCAACAACATCCCAATGTGCTGTTCTGCTCATTTGGAAGAGCTGCCTGATGGGTTCCCCTCTGGCATTTTATATAACGACTAGCTAAAGGTGCTAAATGACTCTCAAGTCTGTGCAAATTAATATTTCTGCCCAGTTCCTAATAAAATACAGCGAAAATCTCAACCAAAAGATGTTATCTATCGTCTGATGTGCGTTTGACTGTGATAATGACATGCTGCCTGCCTCTTGCCTAAATGCTGAAGTTGAGATCTATGTGTATTAATTTTGGCTGTCTGGTTTCACCCAATGTTTGCATCACACATGAATTAAAATTTGTTTTGCCCAATGACGTGAAATAGACTGGATATGGTTAAGGTGAATTTGCTGACATAATACACTTAAGTGTTTATCATCTTAATAACTTGATTTCCCTGCTGTTTCCTCTCTTCCCTTCCTTCCCACCCCCATCATGAAATTAAGTGCTGAGCCTCTGTCTTGATCTTCCTTTCTCACATCTGGATTTGAATTACCTTTAATTATATCCTCAAGGAGCTCAATTTTCTCCACAGAAGAATTCTCCTGCAGAGTTCCATAGTTACGTAAGAATCTTGGCCCATTAATTTCTCTGTTGATTTTAATTTCTCCTGAGTATCAGATCTTTGGCAGAAGTATAAAAATGCACTGAGAGAGTAAGACAGAAAGACAAAGAAACAACATTTCGGATCAGAAATAATTTATATAAAGAGACAAATCATCGTAAGCAGTGAGGACATTTGGTCCTTCAGACCAGAATGTTATTAGCCCAGCTCCACAAAATAGTCTATGCCCAGGCTCCTAGAGAAATTTAATAAGATCTGCTGCACCTTGTGATTCATTTCCTGTTAGACTTTTCTAGAATGTAGATGAGCTTGGTGAAGGATCTCCCTACCTTTGTTTCCCTGAGGACTTTCATCAGTTCAGGCTTGCAAAGTAAGATGTTTTGGAGAAATGAATTGCTGGATCCATCTTGAATGGCTGCGTATAAAGATGGAAAATCTTCCCTTGTGAAGATCACCGAGGTCTCTGCCTACTTCCAGCTTCAGTCTCGTACAACTTCCTAACGTTTTAGCTCCAAATAGCCAACAAAAGCCTGGCATTGTTAAGATCAACAAATCCAGTTGAATGTCTTATCCCAGGGTGTTGGACAGAATAGGTGTAAAATTAATATTAACTGATCAATCTGGCATTTAAACTGAAATTGCTTTCTGAAAGCTCTTTATGTGTGCTGACTTTACTGCTGTTTTCTTCTTTTCATAGTTTGATTTCAGATCAGGGAGTATTTGAGGCAGAGACTTACAGACATGTGCATCCCAGTGACCATTTGTGTCCTGATGGTCCCTGGCACCAATAGGGCCATTTCCTCAGTTCCACGTGCTCTGGGGTATATTGTGTCACCAGGATGCCGGGTACCATGGGATCTGGGAAAATTGAGTGGGAGGATCCTGTGGGCTATTATTCAATCTGTTGAAGAATTCTCCCTGCTCTTCTAGAGTATGCATTTTCAACAGAGATGATACTATCCTTGAAGGGGTGAAAATTGGTTCTCAGGGGATAAAAAAATCCTTAGATATTACAATAGTTTGTGGCCCTCCAAAGTTCAATCCAAACTGACAAAATCCTAGCCCTTAGTACTCAATATCTCTCAATAGGGAGAAATGTAATTTAAAGTTAAAAGGTATTCATTAATTTAAATTAATTTTAAATTAAATTTATTTTTTCTCCTTAGGGGGGAAAATAACAACAACAAAAAAAAAACCAGCTATGGAATACTGCTCTCAGTACATACACCTTCTCTGTGGCTTTGGAAATGGCCCATGATAAGCAAACGTGTATTCTTTTGTCATTTCCTTCAGTTAAAACCAACACTTTAAAAATATTCCCTTCCATAGCTCTTAAGATGAACACCTGGGAAAAGAATTGAAAAGGACCTTCCAGAGATGCTGGGGACAGATAACCAAATATTGCACCAGCTCTGAATCTCCCCATACCCTCTAGTCCTAGTTCCCCATCACCTTCCTCAAATCTTTCATCTCTCCCATGTGTTAGGTTTCTCCAATTGGCCAGTGAGGACAAGGCTTTGTTAAAGTCAACAAATCCTAATTTGGGCCAACTGTAAATTTCTTAGTTTTTTTTTCCTTTGGAAATGTTCATACGATTCCTTCCAGGCAAGACACAGTTTTTGGAGGCAGCCGCCTTTCTCCCTGGCATGGCCAGCAGGGAGTTACCTGCCCCTGACATTGAAAAACGATGTGCCAATAACTCCAGTAGCCCCTAGGAGCCCATCCTGACCTCCATTTCTGTACTCATTCCCTGCCAGGGCATCCACATCCAATGATGTCTAAGTCTAGACTCACCTGGACAGTCTCCTTTGAGTCCCTCAGCAAGAAGATGAGGCTGCTGGATGTTATCTCTTCTTTTTTTTTTTTTTTTTTTTTAAATTTATTTATTTATTTAGGCTGTGGTGGGTTTTCGTTTCTGTGCAAGGGCTTTCTCCAGTTGCAGTGAGTGGGGGCCACTCTTCATCGCAGTGCGCGGGCCTCTCACTGTTGCGGCCTCTCCCGTTGCGGAGCACAGGCTCCAGACGCACAGGCTCAGCAGTTGTGGCTCACAGGCCCAGCCGCTCCACGGCATGTGGGATTTTCCCGGACCGGGGCACGAACCCGTGTCCCCTGCATTGGCCGGCGGACTCCCAACCACTGCGCCACCAGGGAAGCCCTCTCTTCTTTATAAACAACAATAAAAACGCTGGCTGAGATACATCTAATAACTTACCCAAGATCACACAGCTAATGAATAGTAAGGTCAAGACAGCTCTGTACCCAACAACCCACACACTGGACTGTCAGGTCTTTGAGGTCAAGAACTGAGCTTTTTGCTTACCGTAGTGTCCTCAGGGCCCACCATGGGACCTGGCACTTAGCAGGAGTTCAGTCACCATTTGTTAACGTGAATACATTGCTCTGAATCTGGGGCCATCAGACCATCAGCACAATGCAGGAAGTCTCCTAAGACCGTGGGCCACCTGTCTGCCCCATGGTTGGTATTACACTCCTCCCTTTTACAAGGTGTAGCACAATAACGGTGGTAACTTCTTCAGGCACAAAGGTTCCTCAAACTTCTGAGAAGTTTGCCATGGGGCTCAAGGGGAGCTTATTGTCTTCAAGGTTATATTGCTTTTCACATTCCTTCAGAATGTTCTCATTCTGGAGTCTTGTTGAGACTGTTTAAAGTTAGTGTTAGAAGGGCAAGATCTTCTTGTTACTGAAGTCTCTTGTATTAGGAGACGCAAATTGCATACAGACGTGAAGACACTCTCATTTCTGTTTTCAATAAAGTTTACACACAATGCAAATGCACTGAATAAGAATATGTATGTATTCTGGAAGACAGTAAATACCCAATCAAATTATGTTTACTTCTTCAAATCAATCATTTATTATCAGAGAGGAGGAAGTTATAGTGAATTGTCACAGATCTGATACCCAAACATAAACCAATTTTCTTCTGATGTAGCCTTTGACAGGGAAACGTGTTTCAGTTAGTCCAGTGGGTGTGGGGTAAAGATACATTTCTAACTGAAGAAAACCAGGCATTCCCAGTCATGTATGGGCCAACAGCCTTTATTATGTTCTAGTGCTGTGTTAGGCAATGGGAGAGATAAAGATGGATTGAGAAAAACATTTTTTTGTCATTGAGGAGATTATACTAGATTAAGGCAGGGAAAACGTAATAACTATTTATATCACAAAGTAGGAAGTGAGAAGTGTAAAAGGCTTCTAGGTTTAGAGGAGGGAAAGATTATTTCCCATTCCAGGAGGTACGGATAGGGGTGGGCAGGATCACACAAAACAGTATACAAGCAATATTTAGTTTGTTTTTTGATTTTTTGGGGGGTTTTTTTGGCCGCCCCATGCGACTTATGGGATTTTAGTTTTTTGGCCACGCTGCGGGGCAGGCAGGATCTTAGTTCCCAGACCAGGGATCGAACCCGTGCCCCCTGCCTTGGAAGCGTGGAGTCCTAACCACTGGACCGCCAGGGAAGTCCCGCAGTATTTGGTTTGGGTCTTAAATGAAGGAGTAATCTGGACTACAGATATTAGAAATGTGATAGAAAGAGTAATCCAGGCAGAGAACATGACAAATGTCCTGGAGACAGAAAAGTGACAGCATGTCAAGGGGGCAAAGCATAGTTCATTGTGACTGGAGCATGTGGTGCATGAATGTCCAGAACTAAGCTTAGGAAGACCCTGGAAGTGTGGAAGTCAGTAGAGCTGCTCTCATCCTGGTGTTTTGTTGAGATTGTTTCCCCTCGTTGTCTTGAAATTAGGCACGGCTGTATATCTTAATTTGAATTTCCATAAAAGTGGACCCTGAGACAGAGCTTGGGTGCAGTGTAGACTATTTGGGAAGTGATCTCAGGAAACAAAAGTGAGGAAGTGGGCAAGTGAGACAGGAATGGGGGAAAGGCTATGGGTGATTGTTTGGGACCCCAAAGAAACCACGTGGATTGTGCCTCATCATTGTGCTGTCAGAGGAAAGGGATACTGGGGCATTTATCACCAACTCGCATCCTCCAATGTTTGAAGGTTGCCCCTGTGGCATTAACATCCTTGTATTTCTGGATCACACTCGTGTGTGGAAAGCTCTGGAAATCCCTTGGGAATAGAAGAGAGAAACAGGCATTCGAGGTGGGAAGCTGTCAGCTTGCTGGGACTTGCAATGTGGCTCCAGGGAAACTCAAGTGAAGGAAGAGATATGGGGGCAGGCCTCTGTTACAGCCCATCTCTTATTTTGGTCAGTAGCACGTGGGCAGAAGCGATGGATGTGACTTCTGGGTGGAAACTTTAAGAGACAGTTCACGATTTCTATATTTCTTCCCCTGCCAGGGTAACAGTGATGGTTTGAATGATGGTTTGAGTGACAGAGCCTCCTTCAGCTTGTGTCCTGGAGTGAGAAGATTCAGGGCAGACTAGCAGCTCACTCACTGTGGATGGACATATAGCAGGAATGAGAAATAAACATATCTTATAAGCACCTAAGATTTTAAGGGTTATTATTAGTGCAACATAACCTAGCCTAACCTCACTAATACATATCCATTATCAAACTGATTTGTTATCTGATGGTTAATTATGGTGCACTGTAGTTAATTCTGATACCATGAAAATCTAGGGGGCACACGCAAGATAGAAGCGTGTTTCCTTCTGATGTCCAGTTGAAGATGAGCCATACTGGCTGCCTGAGCTGTCTCTACTCTACCAGCTCATCTGGGGATCCAGGTTCCTTTCATCTTATTGCTCTGCCACCTTCTAGACAGGGAGCAGCAAACTTGTTTTGTAAAGAGCCAGATAAGAAGTATTTTAAGTTTTGCAGGCCATATGGTCTTTTTGTTACAATGACCCACTCTGCTGTTGTGGAGTAAAAGCCACCATAGACAATATGTAAATGAATGATCATGGCCATGTTTCAACAAAACTTCATTTTTAAACACAGGCAATGGACTGGATTTAGCCCATTTGCCCACTGGCCCTTGATTTAGACTTTACATATAACCTATGTGCTCACTTTGGTAATACAAATACTAAAACTTAAATAATTTGGAGAAGGTTAGTACTTTCCCTATGCAAGGGTGACACAAAGGATTCATGAAGCGCGTTGGTCTTGGAAGCAATCAAGCATTGAGCTGTATAGAGGGACCACCTGGGCAAGATGGGGATTTCCAGGCAAGTCCAAATAAGGAGCAGCACTTGGGCGTCATCACTGCGTTCAAGGTTCTGAGCCGGCTTCTGGCTCTAAAATTCAACCTGAGCATAAGCGAAGTACTCGGGTTCCTGGGAACTGACTTTTTCTAAACACACAAAGAGAGTGGTGTATAAACCAGAATGTCACTTCACTCTTGTAACACAGGCAGACTAGCTATTTGTGTTCTTTAGTTAGTGTATTTTTTCCCTGTAGGCAAGCAGCGTGGGAAGACAGGTCATAATCAGTAGTGAACATTGAGAACTTAGAATCAGAACTGGAAAGAAAGTTGGAGTGGCTGGTGATAGCCAGATGTGTCTCTTTCCACCAAAGTGATGTATCTGCCACACAGATCTGATCGTGACATCCCTCCTTGGTCTGCATCTCTTTGGTATTACCTCTTCTAGCCTCTACCATCCCCCCAAATGTTAAAATAAAGCTTCAGCTTGGTAGCCAATTTATCTAAGGTAATGATGCATATCTGTGTTCTGATCCATTATGTGATCCGTTATTTTAAGTTTATTGGGGAGTACCTCATTGTTTTTTCCGGGTGCTAGCAATAAAGTATTTTGTATTTTTTTTTTATTGAAGAGTTAAATGTAAAAAGTCAAAGCATAAAAATAGGAAGATATAGGCGAATGTGTGGTATTTAGGTAGGAAAGGGCTTTTCATGTTTAAAAGCAACAGAAACATTTAAAAAGGAAAATAATAGATTTGATTATTAGTTAAATGTAATGAATAGAAAATAAATTATTATTTTAAAATAAAATTCTCCACAGCTGCAAAATGCATAAAGTTAAAATGCAGGTCAAATGCAGAAAAAATATTTGGAGGAAGGGACACATAGAATCATTGAGAAAGTCTAAAATAGCCTTAATATTTAAATAGCTCAAATAAGCAAAAAAGAAAATAGCAAGAATTTTTATAGATAATCGGGGAAAGGACATGCCCAAGCAATTCATGAACATGTGATACTAATAGCTATATAAAATATATAAAAGAATATTCAACTTGCAGAGAAATGAGAGAAAGGCTAAGGCAAATGGGAGGCCATCATGGCAGAGACAAGACAGTGCTCGCCCAATGTTCCATGTCTTCCTTGACCTTTTCAAGCATTCCTTGCAGGTAAGCTGGGTCATATGACTAAGTTTCGATCAGCAGACTGTGAGCAGATGTGACATATGTGGCTTCTCGGCCAATGTAATTAAGAATCAGTTTGCCTCCTGCAGCCCCCTCTCCTCTCTGATGTAATCTTGGAGATCCTGTGTTCCAGAAGCTGCAGCTGCAAGATGGAGGGTTTATGTGAATATAAGATAAGATTTGGTTGTGTTAGGTAATAAGTTTGGTGTGTTTTAGAAACAAAGGGAAAGGGACTTTGCTGGTGGCGCAGTGGTTAAGAATCCGCCTGCCAATGCAGGGGGACGTGGGTTCGATCCCTGGTCCAGGAAGATCCCACATGCCGCGGAGCAACTAAGCCTGTGCGCCACACCTACTGAGCCTGTGCTCTAGAGCCTGCGAGCCACAACTACTGAAGCCTGTGCACCTAGAGCCCGTGCTCTGCAACAAGAGAAGCCACCGCAATGAGAAGCCCGCGCACTGCAACGAAGAGTAGCCCCTGCCCGCCGCAACTAGAGAAAGCCCGCGCACAGCAACGACGACTCAATGCATCCAAAAAATAAATAAAAATTAAAAAAAAAAAAAAAAAGAAAGGGAAGGCCAGTAGAGCGGGGCTAAAGTGAACGAGGCAGAAAGTGGCAGGAGATGAGTTTGGAGAGAGGCAGAAGCCACTTCAGGGAGGACTGTGTAGACAGTGGTGAAGAGTTTGAAATTTTTAGTGCAATGGGAAGCAGTGTATCAAGAATATGCCCTCAAGAACCTCAAAATTGTCCCTACTCTCTGATCCAGAAATATGCAGAATCTATTCTAAAGATTATAAGAAAAAATACATAATAATATTTTTTCCTAAATTATACTAGCAAAAGGTTAAAAAGCTTAAATGTCTAAAAATACAAGAATGATTAAAGCATAATATTGTTCTTCCTAAATAGATCTTTTCCTAGAGGATTTTAAAGACAGAAATACTTATGTTGCATTTATAATAGCAACAAAACAGAAAAAATTTAAAGAGAATGTAGATCTTTAGTGAAGGATGGAAAGGATGACCTGGATAAGTGGAGGAAAATACCAAGTTTCTGTATTCAAGGGTTGAATATTATAAAAATGTCATTTCTTCTATTCAACTATCAATCGATAAAATTTCAGTTAAAATCCCTGGAAAATTTTAATTAAACCTCACGAACTTGAGTCTAAAGTTCATCTAGAGGAAAAAAAATCCGTGAGAAGAACTAAGAATGGTTTAAAAAAAGAACAATGTAGGCTCCCACACAGCTGTGGAGATTGGCTCAATGGAAAGAGTAGAAATCTAAAAAGAGATCCACGTTTATATGAAAATTTAGTATATGATAAAGCTAGAGTTTCAAAGAAGCAGGGGAAAAACTATACAAGGAATGGGCCTGGGACAACTGAACATCCATTCGCATAAAATATAGTTAGCTCTGTCCCACACATAATACCCAGAGAAATATTCCATGTGGATTGAAGAACTTCACCATTCAAAACAAACCCACTATAAAAGCAGTAGAAGAGTATGTAGGTATGAAAAGCAACCAGGAGTTCCTCAAAAAGTTAAACATAGAATTACCAAATGATCTGGAAATTCCACACCTAGGTATGTACTCCAAAAATTAGAAACAGAGATGTAAACAGATACTTGCACATCAATGTTCATAACAGCATTATTCACGATAACCAAAAGGGGGAAACAACCCACATGCCCATCAACAGATGACTGGATAAACAAAACGTTGTATATACATATATATACAACACCATATTAGTCAGCCTTTAAAAAGGAAGGAAATTCTGATGCATGCTACAACATAGATGAACCTTGAAGGCATTATGCTAAGTGAAATAAGCCTGTCATACACACACCCAAAACAAATATTGTATGATTCCACTTATATTAGGTATCTAGAATGGTTAAATTTATAGAGACAGAAAGCAGAATTTTGGTTGCCAGGGGCTGGAGGAGGAAAGAGGAATGGGAAGTTATTGTTTGACAGGTACCGAGTTTCAGGTTGTGATGATGAGAAAGTTCTGGAAATGGATAGTGGTGATGGTTGCATAGCACCATGCATCTACTTAATGCCACTGAATTGCAGCACTTAACATGGTTAAAATGGTAAATTTTATGAATATTTTACAATAAAATTGCAAAAAAAATGTAGTATATTAGGAAAAAAGGCAACCACAAAGGTTTGGGGCTATAAATCAGAGACAAACACTATTTCATAGTACAGGGAAGATTTGAGAGGCAGAAGTTCCTAGATAATTGAGAATGAATACCAGTTGAGATTGTATAGAAGTTAAAATTGACAAAACTATAGCTCAGAAAAAAGCAAAAAGCTGAAAAAAGAGAAAGTTTTCAAAGAAACAGTGTGCCTAAGTTTTTATAGATTGAAAACAACAAACGGAAGCAGATCTCCATTGAACTCGAATCACATGAAACAGGCATTACAAATTTTTTATTTAATGAGGATTTAATTATTAATACAAAATGAAAGAAAATGAGTCAGAAAATTGTTCTAATTAAATTCATAACTTGAACAGATCAGAAGAAATCCCTGCAACTCCACATTCTTCCCTGAGTGAAGATTTAATTACGATCATGAAATGTCACTTGCACACAAAAAGGCTCACATGCAATTACTGGTTGGGAACAAAAAGGCTGAATAAATAGCAAACGGTTGATAGTATTCCACAAAGACAAGTAAATGCAGAACATTGACAGAGCTAGAGAACATGGGTGTGATGCTCTTAAAAACAAAGCATAATGAGGACTTCTGTGGTGCAGTATTTACTGAAAAATAATTTCTAGGTTCAGCAGAAATAATTTCAAAATTGAATGCTTAGAATGGCCAAGCATGTGAGATGGAAAATAAATTATGAAGCAAATTATCACTACCTAGGATGGAGAATTCAATGTATCACTATTGATTTAATAGGTAATTAAGTGGCACAAAATCATACGAGAAATTTTAAAACCATGTAGCCTTCAAAGTCAATTTGATCAGATTGTGGTAGGGATAAAAGTTGTGTTAAACAACTAAAATTTATTGTACATATCATTGAACCAGAAGACAAAAACAAGGAGGTTGTTGAAATGAGTGTTTCATTGATTTTACACGTGTTGCAAAAACTATATTTTAAAAAAATTATTGAAAAACGGAAAAATCTTCTTCAGACATTCAGCATTAATTTAAAAGACGAAGGAGGGCAGCCTAGGGCAATGGCACTGACATGGTGGGTAAAGAAAAAGATGCACAAGCTAGACTTTTGTCTGAAATATCCAGAACCATTCTTTGTGCCTAACTAAATTCTAACTGTGAATTTTTGTTACTAGGAGATGTGGCCTCAGCTGTGCCAATTGCAATCACATTTTTGGGGAACAATTCAGAGATTAGGTATAATCATCTCTGGACCAGTGTAAAGATGGCATATTTTGAAGAAATGCATATCAAATTTGATTGGCAACCACTCTCCGATAACATGGTTGGGAAATGTTGTGAAATCAATTAGATTTAATTTAGATATGACACAAGATGCATTGGAAGAGTTAGGCAGAACAGCAGAAGATTCTCAAATAGAGTGAATCACAGACTGGCAGAAAAAGAAGTAAATATTGAATTTGTACACTGATAGCTATTTAGTATGAACTGATGTTTGCAAAAGGTTATAAGAAACCTAAAGGGATCTAAATTTAGCTATTGACTTTAAAAAGGATTAAGAATATTTTAAAAACTACTAGAGAAAAATTTTCTATGTCAAAATGGTATGAGAAATATGCAATAAAATGACATTGCAATAAATATAAGGAAATGAAAACAGAAAGAAAAACATTTTAATGATTGAGAGGGACAGGATGTATCAAAACTAGTATGAAACTAACTTCTAGAGAGACTATTTCCTAAGCATTACAGATAAACATAGTCACATATAGATAAACATGAAGATAGAGGTGAAAAAAATTGAGTAATATATCTTGTAATAATATTTTTGTTTTTTTAATAAAATCTGAGCATTGATAAATTTAAGTAGAACTTAAGAAATTTAGTACGGATGTAGCCTATTGCTTTAAAAGATGGTGGAAATTTCAATATTAATATAAATGAATTTGATACCTTTCTTTCTTGTTGATGAAATATGAACATCATATCAGAATGTGCTGCCCCGAAATACGCCACTTTGGCATAAGGATTATTTTCAGCTGAAGGCAATTAAGAAGCTGCAAATGTAGAAACAGCTCTTTGCTCCCACCAGCTACCTGCCTAAAAGCAGGACATAAACTTCCCTTTGTGAAGGTGATCCGTCTCTCCTATCCTGTACCAGGAGGAGAGCAACGCTTATCACTGGAGACAGCGCTGAGATGGGGCTGCACAAACAAACTTTACCAAAATAACCCCTGGCTTCCATTAGTTCCCCCGTGTATTTACTTTCCCACAATTTCCCACCCTGAGAAGCCCAAGACCATTTTCCTCTGTCTTGTCACTTTTCCATAATTTATCGCCCTTTGTTAAAATGGAATATAAACACCCCTCCCACCCCCAACCCTGAGTTTAACTGCTTCCTTGTGTCTTCACTTATTTTCTGTGAAGGCCTCTGTGCGTGTAAAAATGAAAATATTAATGTCAAAGAATTTGTATGCCTTTTCTCCTGTTAATGTCTTCTTTCAGTTGAATTCAAAGGTCCCAGGCACAGAACCTAAGAGGGTAGATGTACGGTTTCCCTCCCCTACACTGTGGTTATTCTTTAATGTTTCCATCAGCTGTTAAGCTCTTGTCTCTCAGCTTCAAATTAATCTACTCTTTGCTATTTGGCTTTGTGATGCTGGAGCTGGAACTCTTCAAACCACGTCTCTGCTTTTCCAGCTGGCTCCGGGTTGGGCTGTGCCATCGGGGGTTGTCAGAGGGAGATGGGGAGGCTGGAGGGAGAAAAAAAGGACTTGCTCCTGCCTGTTGCTTCTTCGACGTGCGAGAGTTGCTCCAGGTTTCTTCACCCCACCTGGCAGCAGTGCCTCCCAGCTAAAGCCACTTGGCAGTTTCCCACCACTTACAAAAGCAGCCGCATGATGCCCCATTTCTGATCTGCCAGCAACCAGCCATCTGGTGATCCTTCCTCTGGGATCTGGGTCCCAGGCCCTTGGAGCCCTCCTTTAAGTTCCTGAATGTTAATAATCCCAACCTCTTCCTTTTGTTCCCTCAAGCCCTAGGGGTAATAGCTGTTTCCTGTACTAGCTACTTCCATGATACCTTAGAGTTCTCTGAAAACATTAAAACATTTTTTTTTTAAATTAAAAATTAGGGTAAAACATATATACATAAAATTTACCATCTTAACCATTTAAAAATGTACAGTTCAGTAATGTTAAGTACATCCACATTGTCCCGTGCAACCAATCTCCAGAACTCTTTTCATTTTGTGAGACTGAAACTTTGTACCCATTAAAAATAACTCCCTACTCCTCCCCTGCCTCCCGCCCACCCCCCCAGCCCCAGCCCTTGGCAACCACCATTCTACTTTCCATCTGTGAGAATTTGGCTACTTTAGGTACTTCATATAAGAGGAATCATACAGTGTTTCTCCTTTTGTTATTGCCTATTTTAGCATAATGTCCTCAAGTTTCATCCAAGTTGTGGTAAGTGCCAGAATTTCCTTCCTTTTTAAGGACAAATACTATTCCATTGTTTGTCCATAGCAAATTTTGTTTGTCCATTCTTCCACGGATGGACGCTTGGGTCAGCATCTCTTTTTACCCTTGCAGTTACCTTTACCAGTTGTTTCTATTTATTTAGCAATTCTTCATATCGGATTCTCTGTTCAAAGAAGTGGTATGATTTCTGCTTCCTAACTGGATTCTGACTGATACGATGGTCAATCTTTCATATTTGAGTGGGCGTGGTCTGTGACTAGCCTGTCTTCTGGGTGGAGGAGCTATTGTCCCTGGGAAGAGGACTCGTTGAATTGCTGGAGGCACCACCCTGCTTCACTAGCTGCAGGACACTGTGGGCATCTTTTCACAGAGCTGTTTGCATGGATTTAGCAAGAAAACCGCTACTGGAATATGCCGCTCCCTGCTTCTTGTTCTTCCTACTGCATTTCTTGTGGTCTTCCAGGGATATTTGCAGATCTGTTTCTCTCCCTTTACCTGCAACGCTGGCTCCAAGAGTCCCTCCCAGACTCACTGGCCACGGCTCAGCCTTATTGTCCTAAAAACAGTTTGAGAATTAATCCCCATGTCTCTTCTTGCTCTTGGAATTCATGGACGTTGAGCTGGTTTGGCCTCTGGAATTGTTCTGATTTCTACAGCAGCCTTCTCCTGACCTGCATGTTTGGATGTGGACTTCTTTGCCAGTCTGATCTTTATGCTTTCTACTTTGAAGAATTTCTTATCTAATCTCTTAATGCCATGCCTTTTGGTTTTCTAGCAATGTATGTGTTTATTCCTTTGTAATAGTATATTTCTCCTCTTTCAAGGGATTTTGAATTAGAGTGGAGATATTCTTTTTTCAGTATTTTAATCCAATTTTCTATGTACTTCGTTATGATGATTTTCCCCCAGATTTTCTATAAATGGGTTTTACTTTTATGATCAGAAAAAAAAGCTAGATGCCGCCAAAGCTTGTGGTACTTTCCTTGTAAACTATCAATCCCTCAGGGACATAAACTTTTAGTTATTTCAGAAGGAAACATGGCTATCGTAATTCATGAAATCTCCAGAGGCAACACATTGCAACTTAATTTCTTAACTGGTGTTTTATTCATTTCATAACTGCATGGATAAATAACATATGAAAATGAAATGGCAGTTACGATCATCATATCAATGGAAATATTCTTAAAGTCATTTGAATCAATTCAAGGCTGACAAGAATTTATTGTATATTTAAAAATTTACTTATCTAGGTATCTTTTATTATCTGGGCTCAGAATCTCCAAGGATTTTCAGGAACTGAAGTGAAATAAAATCTCTATGAAATAAACTGAAAGTGAATGAGATGTTTGTAAATGCAACATGTACATATTGCAAATATTTGTTTGTATATGCAACATGTAGATATTATATAGATATTCATGATTCCTCAAGCACCAGGGCTCGTACAGAAATGATGCTCATTACTTTGGCATACTGACTGAACCTACCACATGTCAGGTATTGTTCTAGTGCTGGGCTTATGATGGATAACCAAAATAGACATGTCCAACTTGATCCATAGGAACCAAAGTTAAAGTATATTTTTGGAGCTTTAAGAATAATATTCTTATCTTTATTATTACCCTTATAAATTTTTTCTTTATCAAGTATATTAGGACTATGGATTAAAATGATGTTAAATATAACCATATTATTCAGTATCATAAGTAGCAACAATGCATTAGTTCCTCCCGCCAAATCATGAATGGTCAATGTAAGTACTGATACATTTAAAACAGACATTTTCATTCCAATTTGGTATAGACCAAAGGTTGGTTAGGTAATCTAAAATTAAGTTCAAATGATTTTAATTTACTCTGGGGCCATAATATATGCTTTTAAAATGGGACTTGAAGGGAAGAGTTACCATCTTATTTGTGATATCTATAGTGAAACTGTGTTATAGATTTCTGTTTCAGAGTTTAACAAAGCAATTTGTTGAGAGGTGACATAGCAGACAGTAACAGTTTGTTATTGCCAAAATCTGCTGCATAACAAAACATCCCCAAACTCAGTGGTTAACGGTAATTATTCTCATGGACCTGAGGGTTGGCTAAGGGTGAGTTCGATCTGGGTTGGGCTAAACCAGAGTGACTTGGCTCCACTCCACATCTCTCATCCTTTTTCTGGGACTAGCAGGTGAGCCTAGGTAGACTCTTTTCATGGTGTTGATAGAGGTAAAAGGAGCAAATGAACACATATAAGGCTTCTTGAGGCTAAGGTTCAGAATGGGCACACTGTCACTTCTGCCTCATTCTACTGACCAAAGCAAGTCTTACGACCATATCCAAAGGCAAGAGAAAGGGAAATATGCCAGCACACAGTTTGAGGACACTGCAAGATTTCATGGAAAAGGCCATGGATACAAGGAGATATGAATAAGAAGGGGCAATGATATAATCTATACACAGAAACTACCTGGTTATTATTCACCCAAACTGTTTCCTTTTCTTCCTGGTGCCTACAGCCAGGCCATATTTCCTTGCATCTCTGGTAGTAATGTTCTGCCTGTATGACCAAGTTGTTGCCAATGGAATGTGAGCAGAAATGACTTGACCCATAAAAATGTCTAATGAGAACTCTTCTGTGTTATTTCCCATTTCTTTGGTTTGACGTAGACAAGCTAGAAAAATTTGAAAGCCATGTATTGAAGATAGTCAGAAGCACAAGATGAAGGAGGCTGCGTCCAATCAGTAACTCCCATTTGGACTTTATGTGAGAGAGAAATAAACTTTTATTGTGTTGGAGCCATTACTCATTTTGGAGTTTGTTAACGCAGCTGGAATGACCTTCAATAATACATGTGATATATATAGAGAAAGGCCGTAATAGTGCCCCCAGTGCTTCTTGAGAGCGCTTTGAGACACACTGCCTTAAAGCTTGTTAGATTTAACTTCTATTCCTTCAGGGGATCTTCTCCATATTTGCGTAAATCCAGGAGGAAATACCTGGGATATCCTGAGTTTGGAGAGAGATTTTTCCCAGTCACCAGGGCAGGACTGAGCAGGAATGAACACTTTAGTGATCAAAACAAGTCCCTGCAAACAGTCAGGGATGGAAATATTTTTCAACATCAGTTAGGCCTTTTTTTTTTCTTGCATTATCTCTTCTTGGTTCCATTAGATTCCTTTAGCAAGAACAAAAGAGGGAAAGTACTATAAGAGGAAGGGTTGGGTGTGTGGTTTTCATCTGGTCCCATGAGCTGAGCCCTGCCAGACTGTGTCTGTGGCCAAGGCCTAACTCACATCAAGAATCCTCCTCTCCTAGTAAACACCAGGTACGCTCTCGTTTAGAATTTAGAATGTCTGTTTTATTTTAGAGTTTAGTTTTTGGCATGTAGTCCAACATAAGTTTTAAAACATTATCCATTGGGCATATCATCTTCAACAGTCTTAAAAAGGCTTTTTCGTTTATTCATTTGGAACAATTTTGCCTCATAAAAAAGCATCCATGCATTTGTAAGGGATGATAGCATCCAACCACATCCATCACATAATCCTCCTACCTTGCTTCTAATGTCAAAAATGCTACTTGCCTCTAAACTCTTCTGTAGGTGCTTTTCTCTATTTAGTAACAAGTAGAACATATCCATTACATCAACAAATCTGAGAGTAAATTTTGGAAATCACCTCATCTTATGAGTTAGAGAAAATGACTAATCATCTGGTTTCCTGGATATTCACCAATTCCTCTGTGGCCCTCAGGAGATATAGAAGAGATATAGAAGAAAAAGAGATCAGTATTAGAGATGAAAATAGCTTCATTTCAGGCAGAGAAGTAATTAGAATTTTTATCTCCAGATCATCCAGGTTATTATTATCATTCCCTTTCTGTCCAGAAATTCCTCAGTTCTGGTGGATTTTCCCTTGTAGTTAATAGTAATAGCTCATGTTTATTGAGCACCTACTGGGTCTTAGGCATTTAACATGCACTTGCTCATTTAATTCTCAGAAAAATCCTTTGAGATGGATGATAAGATCCCCATTTTATAGGTGAGGAAAGTGAAGCACAGCTGGTAACAGATTGGGCCATGGTTTGAACCCAGACAGTCTAACTCCAAAGGCTGAGCTCTTCTCTGCTATTCTATGTGTCAAAAGTCATACAATTCTCAAGATTGATTAGTCGTTTGCTGTACAAGAGTGATTAACTCCATCAAGAATCTCCAGTAACTTTTTCTTGGCTGATTTGATGGTGTCAGGTAGATGTGGATGGCCACCTTTTATTATTTACTTATTTAGTCATTTATTTATTTTAACTTTTAAAATTATAGTTGATTTACAATATTATATTAGTTTCAGGTCTACAACATAGTGATTCAATATTTTTACAGCTTCATTTAAAGTTATTATAGAATATTGACTATATTCCCTATGCTGTATATTACATCCTTGTATCTTATTTATTTTATAGATAGTAGTTTGTATCTCTTAATCCCCTCCCCTATCTTGCCCCTCCCCCTACTTTTTAAGGCCTTTTCCCTTCTCCATACAATAAATGCTGCTGATTAGTAGTAATAGTGGACACAAACATTTCTTAACCCCTTTATACATTTCAGGCTCCTGGAAAACTAGGTTCTTATATTTTCCAACTGTACATAGCCTCAGAAGGTCTTAACATTTACTGTTGCTCTTAGGTGTTTTCAATCTATATTCCATGGAAATGGGGCTGGTATTCAACAGGAACCCACCACAATGCTGGCTATACTGGTTGTTAAAATCATGACATACAATAGGTAGTCATTGGCCCAACCTCCCAACCCTTCCACCTTGGACCTTCCCCAGAAATTTCCATCTCTTCATACCATCTATCAACTGAAGAGTTAACACCCTCTTCCTGGACCCTGCTCCTTCTCTGCAGCAGTGCCCCTTGCGCAACCTTCATTAATTCATCTCTACAGTGGAACAAATTATGTCTGCTCTGCCTTTGTCAGTTGGCTGAGGGAAGGATCATGGGAAAGGAAATGGCTGAAAACTTGCTTTACAAACTGAGAAATACAAACAGCAGGGAATTTCACCAAGTGGAGGAGTTCCATTCTCAGCTTGGCAGGGGGCAACGAATGACCTCTGGGTCCTGCTTGTGCTCCTTGAAGAATGACTAAGAGTCTGCAATTACAAGTGGAATTAGGTGTTCGATGGTTTTGCGAAGTTACTAATGCTTTTATATTTTAAGTTCTTGTAGAGTGTATGTTTTTTTAAAATATTAGTTCCTTTCTCTTCCCTTTTCTCCAAATTACACTCTCATTTTCACTCATTCAGAAGCGTAATCAGAGTGTGTGCCAGAAGGTTAACTGCATGGGGGTAGGAAACTGAAGGTTAAAAACCTATGCTGTTTGCTAATTGTTACTTTGAGAAACATGTAAAAATGAAAGGTCAGATTTAAAATTTATTTCAAATTTAGTTTTCGTCTTCAGACTTACCACCCTAACATTTACTCATTTTAAAATGAATATTTTAGTTACCTTCTTTCCTACAGCATAGATCTTTACTTTGTTTATAAATATATTTTAGTTTTTAAATTATTTTCTTTGTTAACATTATTAACACCTTACCACGTTGCTTAAAGTTTCACATTTTTAAAACAAAGATTCTACTATTTTAAGGTTGAACATTTTCTTTTTGTGTTATCTTGTTTTCTTATTTAAACAGCTTAAAGAGATTAATTCATGTATCGTACCATTTACCCATTTAAAGTGTACAATTTATATTCACAGAGTTGTGCAATCATCACCGAAAATCATTTTGGAACATTTTCATCATCCCCTAAAGAACCCTGTACCTTTTAACAATGACTCCCCATTTTCCCCAGCCTTGTCTCCTGCATCCCAGCCCAGCTCCAGACAACCACTAATTCACATCCTGTCTCTATAGAGTTCCCAATTCTGGACAGTTCATACACATGGAATGATACACTATCTACTCTTTTGTGAATGTCTCCTTTCACTTGGCATAATGTTTTCAAGGTTCCTATGACAGCTTTTTGATAAGAGATAGTGTATTGTCCTTGGATAGCTGCTGTATTTCATTATTCTATGTGTGTTTCTACATATTGTCTCACCAAATAGACCATAAACATTTAGGGACTGTTTTGACATATGTGGCCAAGAACAGGACTACCTGGGAAATGATTCTTCCAATCCTGGTTCTGGGGGAGCTCCTGGAGGGGTCTTTATACAGGCCTTTTCCCCCAGTGTTTAGTCTGGGGATGAATACCTGACTCAGCTGATCTTCCCTGGGATTTTAGAGCCGAGAATTGAGACATGGGGTCCCATGCTCTCTCTAGAGATGGGGATGGAGGAGGTCATGCCTGCTGCTATGTGGAAGAAGATGGTATATGGTAGAAGAGAATGAAACCCACACAAAGAGATGAGCCATTTGGGACACTGGTAGCATTCACATTTCTGACTCCATTTATATCTGAGGCCCAGCTGTATCCCTGGCCCTCCTATGCTGTCTATGGTGCACACTATTATACGTTTTGACATATTCTGAGGCCAGTATTTAGATATCGGAATGATCGCTGCATCTAAAGTATCTTAGGAGAGTTCAAAAGTATGGTTTAGCTGTTTCTGGGGGCACTATTTTGATGGATAATCATGAACTAGATTCATTGACATCAATATCTAGCATCCTAGATATTTTATATTAGTTGAAGATGTCTTCTATTAGCAAATTTAGGTTCTCAATTCACATTGATGATATATCACCAAATTTTGTGGGTATTTTTTCATCTTTAAAAAATGCATTACCTAGCACATGCCTATATGGAACACACAGATTTTTTTCTTCCACATTTCACTGGTTTGAATAAATAGATGTTCTTTCTTATTTGGACTTGCTTAGTATCATGAAATAAGTAATTGGAAATTGAAGACGGAGGAATCTCAGGCATGCAGAACCTTTTTTTACTTTAAGTATACATTTTAGTATTTTGTGCGTGCACCAAGTACTTCAAAAAACCCTAAGATGAGAGTTAATCTATTATTACTTTGTAACATTACATCTATTTGCTGTTTAAAGAAAAGGTTTGGGTCTTTACACTTTAAAATTTATGAAATTATAAATACTCTTGTTTATTCAGGTGCATATAAAAGACAAACTCTAAGAAAAAAATCCTGACCCCTTTTACTACTCTCTTTCTGCTTGGGTGTATGTCATAGGAAGGAAATCTTGGCATTTATAATAATTCTGCATGTTTGGTGGAGATTCCTGGCCTTTTTATATGCAGCTTTTTTTTTTTTCTCCCCAGTGCCCTATTTTACCACTATTTGCAGACAAACTTTAGCATAAATTCCTTTTACTAACTTATGAGATGGCTGCTTGGGCAAAGCTGTGAAGTACCAAGATAAGGAAAAGAAAAATATAAGTCTAAGAAATGAAGATGGGGAAGAGGAGAATACAATGGGTCAAGATGAAGGGGTGGATCATCAGAAAGACAAGTGATAACAAATACTGGTGAAGGTGTGGAGAAAAGGGAGCCCTTGTGCACTGCTGATGGAATTGTAAATTGGCACAGTCACTATGAGAATAAGTATGGAGGTTTCTCAAAAAATTAAAAAGAGATCTACCATATGATCCAACCATTCCATTTCTGGGAATATATCCAAAGGAAATGAAAACACAACATGAACTCAAAAAGATATCTGCACCCCATGTTCATAGCAACATTATTTGCGATAGCCAAGACATGGAAACGACCTAAATGTCCATCAATGGACAAACGAATAAAGAAGTTGCGATACACGCACGCACACACACACACACACACAATGGAATATTATCTAGCCATAAAAAACCCAGGAAATCCTACCTACCATTTGTAACAACATGGATGGACCTCGAAGGAATTATGCTAAGTGAAATAAGTCAGACAGAAAGACACATAATGTATGATCTCACTTATACGTGGAATCTTAAAAAGAAAATTAAACTCATAGAAAAAGAAGTCAGACTTGTAGTTACCAGAGGCAGGGGGTGGTGGGAATTGGAGGAAGATGGTCTAAAGGTATACCCTTCCAATTATAGGATAAATGAGTACTGTGGATGTAACGTACACGTGACGACTATAGGTCACACTGCTGTGTGATCTATGGGAAAGTTGTTAGGAGAGTAGATCCTATGAGTTCTCATCACAAGGAGAAATTCTTTTTCCTTTTTCCTTTCTTTTCTTTTTACTGTATCTATATGAGAAGATGATGTTAGTTGAACCTATTGTGGTAATCATTTCACAATATATGTAAATCAAACTGTTGTGCTATACACCTTAAACTTATACAGTGATGTGTATCAATTATTTCTCAATAAAATGGGAAAAAAATCTCTCCTAAAAAACACAAAAATGAAGAGGGGGTGGGATCTGAGTCAGATTTCTGACAAGCCAGAGAGCACAATCCTTGGGGCAGGTGCAAGAGGGAGGTGGTGTGGGTCCCAGGAAGAAGATGTCCCAGATCTAGGAGGTGAGCTGTGGGACCTGTTGTTGAGCACTGAGTCTACATCAGGGGTTGGGTCCAATCTTAGGAGTTTGCAGTCAGCTGGAAGGTGCGGGGCTTCACAGATGTGTAAGGTTTCTCATCCAGGTAGAACATGGGGACCCAGGTCTATTCATTGTGCTGAGATAATACAGGAGGCTGGGAAAATTCAGGTTGTGAGCCTGCAAAGGTCCTCTGAGCTGCACCTATCACGTGGGATGGGACTTCTCAACCCTTTATACTTGGAGCACCGCCCAGGGCTGGTGGAGGCAGAGCTGGCTGGGCTCTGAGCACCAAAACCTGCTTTGACCATAAAAATTCCTTTTATCTGGTTTTTGTTCAAGTGTATGGGTTTTTTTTTGTAGATTTGAGAGAGAAAAAGCATTCTGCTGCTACAATATTAAAAAGGTAGAAATCTTCCCTAGAGAAAATATTTCTTCAGCCCGACGTTACAAGGAGGCCAAAAGCTGCTCTGGCAGGAGCTGAGGTTGTC
This sequence comes from Eubalaena glacialis, assembly GCF_028564815.1. Taxonomy (NCBI): domain Eukaryota; kingdom Metazoa; phylum Chordata; class Mammalia; order Artiodactyla; family Balaenidae; genus Eubalaena; species Eubalaena glacialis. The sequence continues at coordinate 23,709,711 of NC_083730.1, read as the reverse complement.
CTTGTGTCTGAGGATGGATGGGCTTCCCCATCTTTCAAAGAAGTCACTTTGCTTTGCTGCCAGTTGTCACTGATGTAGTGGAGAAGCCATGGAAGAGGTACAAGGAGGAAATGTTTCCTGGGAGGAGGAAGGTGAGGTTATAGGAAGTGGTATTAGGAGGATCACTGGTAGGTAAATGTTCTTCAAGGAGAGGTCACAATGATGCCATTTGACCACTAACCCAATAGCAGTGAGAGGCCAAGTGTCACATCAGCAAATAACCAAGTTTGAGTCCTGCATATCATCTAACTGATGTTTGGGTCCGGGAGGGCATTATTTTATTTCACCTTGTGGTCAGTAGGGCTTGCCAAATGACTGACCTACAAAACTGAGTCAGCCCTGGAGACAGGGAAATGAATTTATTTTGACCTCAGCTGAAAAACCAGATCCAGTGGCTTGATCAAGCTTCATCAGTAGCTTGATTCAAGTTACGTTTCCATTCTGTGTGGATGAACGTATGGTCTCTGGGTGGGGAGGGAAGAGGCGCCTCTGTGGACCACACCCCCAGCCCTTTCCCTTTCATGTCTTGCATGGGGTCCTGCAGGCCCAACAAGCTTGAATGGGGTGTCACCCAGAATGAAGAAACTTAGCACCACAGATTACACAATGAACTTTTGAAGACTGCAGACCCCTAACTGGGGAAGTCAGAAGACCACTTGTATAAGAGTTGCTTGAGTGTATTTAAAAAAAAAAAAAAAGCAGGTTCCTAGGCCTCACCTAAAATCCACTGAATGAGAATTTCTGGGGCTGGGGCTCAGGAATATGCATTGGCGCCAAGTCCCAGGATAACTCTTAGGCATTCTAACCTTTGAGAACTATTGCTTTAAAGCCTGGAATGGCTCAGCTATGAAGCTGTAAATCTGGAGCAATGTGACTACCCATTGCCCTCCATGGTGTTATTCTTGACTAAATGACAAAGACTCTACAAATTGTATTGCAGGGAATTACTGTGTCTCAAAAATTGCTGTACTGGTGGTGCGGAAGAATCTTAGAGTAAGACCAACCTGTGACTGCTTGCTGGCAGAAGAAGGGGAAATCTTGAGATGGGGAAGAAAGATTAGAAACTGAGGTGTACACACAAGGGGATCCCTTATGGAGATCTTAATTTTTAATTCCTTTTCCCTTTGGATGCTGGCAATAGTTGTGTTTGATGTCCAGGCTTAATTATTCCCTGGTTAACTCACACGCTTCAGTGAAGTCTGTTACACACATACAGTGTACTTTACATAGTGTCATAGGGGAAGTTAGGGGCAGACTAGCAAAAGGAAGCATGGCTTCCCTAGAACCATCCACTGCAGGGGCCAGCATGTATAGACAGCATTCATTACAGGCTGGAGGTTACAGAAGTCCAGGCAGGGGCAGTTGGTGGTGCCACGGCACGGTGGGGAGGAGAACGTGACAAGGACAACAGCCATCAATTGCCACTGTCCCTACTCCTGTTTTTATTTTGTCTTTAACCAACTCCAAACAGATTTTTTTTAAAACATCTTTATTGGAGTATAATTGCTTTACAATGGTGTGTTATTTTCTGCTTAATAACAAAGTGAATCAGTTATACATATACATATGTTCCCATATCTCTTCCCTCTTGCATCTCCCTCCCTCCCACCCTCCCTATCTCTCACCTCTAGGTGGTCACAAAGCACCGAGCTGATCTCCCTGTGCTATGCGGTTGCTTCCCACTAGCTATCTATTTTACGTTTGGTAGTGTATATATGTCCATGCCACTCTCTCACTTTGTCCCAGCTTACCCTTCCCCCTCCCCATATCCTCAAGTCCATTCTCTAGTAGGTCTGTGTCTTTATTCCCATCTTACCACTAGGTTCTTCATGACCTTTTTTTTTTTTTTTTCTTAGATTCCATATATATGTGTTAGCATACTCTATTTGTTTTTCTCTTTCTGACTTACTTCACTCTGTATGACAGACTCTAACTCCATCCACCTCACTACAAATAACTCCATTTCGTTTCTTTTTATGGCTGAGTAATATTCCATTGTATATATGTGCCACATCTTCTTTATCCATTCATCTGTTGATGGACACTTAGGTTGCTTCCATGTCCTGGCTATTGTAAATAGAGCTGCAATGAACATTTTGGTACATGACTCTTTTTGAATTATAGTTTTCTCAGGGTGTATGCCCAGTAGTGGGATTGCTGGGTCATATGGTAGTTCTATTTTTAGTTTTTTAAGGAACCTCCATACTGTTCTCCATAGTGGCTGTATCCATTTACATTCCCACCAACAGTGCAAGAGTGTTCCCTTTTCTCCACACCCTCTCCAGCATTTATTGTTTGCAGATTTTCTGATGATGGCCAAACAGATTTTTATGTCTACTACCCCTAAAACTGCTCTTGCCGAGGTCTCCAGTGACATCTAATTGCCAAATTCATTGATAGATTCAAAGATCTCCTCTTTGACCTACCCATAGGCATTTGACACAGTTGACCATTTACTTGTTGGAAACCTCTTACCTTGACTTCTAGGTTAGCATTCGATCTTGGTTCCCCTGCTGCCTCACTGGGGGCTCCTTTTAAATCTCTGTTACTCAGTCTTTCTCAACATTGATGTGACCCAGGACCCAGTACTTGGATATTTTCTCTTCATTCCCTTTACTCAACCCATGGATGGATGACTCCCTATATATTTATCTCCAGCTCCAACTTCTTCTCACCTGTAAGTTCAACTGTTAACTGGCCATCTCCACTGGGATGTGAAATGATGCTAATTTAACATGTCCAAGTCAAACTTGTCTTTCCCATGCTGCTGCTCGAAACCTGCTTCTTCTAGGCCTTCCCCATGTCTCTAACTGCTTGGGTCCAAAGACTTGGAGTTATCCCTGACTCTCCTCTTTCCCCACAGTCCATACCCAGTCCAATAAGAAACCCTGACGGCTCTACACCAGCAAACTATAGCCAAGATCTGTCTGCCTCTCACCATTACCACCCTGGCTCAAACCACTATTATCTCTCATCTGGATTTTTGCAATAGATATAGACAAAATCTAACTTTCCCTGTGCTTCCAACTGTACCCTCTGTGCAGTAAAGGATTAACTCAGCAGGTCTGGGTTGTCCAAACCTTGTGCATTTCAAAGAAAGTTTGGCCCTTGTCTGGCTCCTGGGAAATAACTTCTATGATTTTGGAATATCCAACCCCAAAAAGGTTATTTCCCAGGAGACAGACAAGGGCCAAAATTGTTTATTGTAGCAAAATATACATAACATAAAATTTACCATTTAAATCATTTTTAAGTGTAAAATTCAATGGCATTGAGTACATTTACAATGTTATGCAACCATCACCACTATCCATTTCCAGAACTTTTTCATCTTCCCAAACTGAAACTCTGCACCCATTACATAACACCCCTTTCCCCTTTCCCTTCAGCCCCTAGTAACTTCTATTTTACTTTCTGTCTCTATGAATTTGCCTATTCTAGGTCGCTTATATAAGTGGAACCATACAATATTTGTCCTTTTGTGTCTGCCTTATTTGACTTAGCATAATGTTTTTAAGCTTCATCTATGGTATAGCATTTATCAAAATTTTATTTCTTTATGGCTTAATTCCATTGTATGCATAGACTAGATTTTTAAAAATCCATTTATCTACTGATGGACGTTTAGGTTGTTTTTACCATTTGGTTATTGTGAGTAATGCTGCTGTGAACATTGGTATACAAGTATCTGAGTCCTTGTTTTCAATTCTTTTCATGTATACCAAGGAGCGGAATTGCTGCGTCATGTGGAAATTCTGTGTTTAACTTTTTGAAGAACTGCCCAACTATTTTCCACTGTGGCTGCAATATTTTACATTCTCACTAGCAATGCACCAGGGTTATAATTCTCTACATCCTCACCATCGCTTGTTATTTTCAATATTTTTTTGATAATAGCCTTCTTAATGGGTGTGAAGTGATATTTCATTGTGGGTCACGAAGTCTTTTACCTCATTACCTTGCACCTGAATTGACAAAGTAGTCTTTGGGTCTATACCCACCCTCCCCATTTGCCTTCCTTACTGCATTTGACTATTGTTGTTTATGAATCTTTGTAAAATGCCCCTTGTAATAGATCTTCTTTGTGTCTCCCTTCTCCCTGCACTATCATGTCAACACTCTCCTGCTTGGAACACAATTTTCTGTCTACCCAAACTTCCTTCCCCACATAAGTATTCCTTAAATATTTTCTGAGGAAATGAATTCATGGACTTGTTAACAAAGACTCTTTCCCGAGGAGACTTAGAGTCTAGTATACACTTTTAAAAGGAATAAGAGTCATAAGAGAGACCCAGATAAAGGGGAATCAGAACAGAAGGGATTGATGGAGGACAATGGGAATTTGAAGAATGAGTAGGGCTTCGGGGGGAAGAGAGAAAGGACCTTTCAACAAAAGAGAACATAGTGTGTGTCTTTTTTGGCTGAATCCTAAGGTACGCAAGAAAGGAACATGCTCTAACTTTTAAAAAGAAGAGGTACCAGGTTCTGAAAGACTTGAATGCCATGGTTAGGAGTTTGGAATTCATTTAGTAATTAATCAGGACTTAAAGTTTTTAAGAGAGTCCTTGAATTGTGATTTTTTTTTTAACTGGGGTATAGTTGTTTTACAATGTTGTGTTAGTTTCTACTGTACAGTGAAGTGGAGTTCCCTGTGCTATACAGCAGGTTCTTATTAGTTATCTATTTTATTAGTTATCTATTCTATTTTATCTTATTAGTTATCTAGTTCTGAAGTTGCAAAGAGGTGTTTGAAGGATGATTTGGATTTTGGCAATTACTATTAAGCAATTTATAACCTTTGAGAATATAGTTTATATTCACTGGAGGAGGTAAGGAGGAATAACATATCAGAGAATTGAGCAGGGAATGGGAGGATGATGAATGGAGGCTCCTCTTTCAAGACAATTAGCAATAAAGGACAGGGGGATAGTAGAAGAGCTGGAGAGAGAAGGGTTTTTTAAAAATGGGAAAACAAGAGTAGCAGCCCAGCCCCGGAGTCGATGGCCCTGGTCTCTGTAATGTGCACATGGGAGCCTTAGCATTTTCTATGGTTTTGTTGTTGTTGTGCTTTTTTTTTAATGGCAGCTAAAGGTGTACAGACTATGTTAAATTAATGGTTTTTTTTTTTTAAGGTGTACATTTTCAGTTCATTTAGAGCATGCAAATCTGGTTTTTGATTTAAAAAAAAAATTTTAGGCCACACTGTGCAGCATGTGGGACCTTAGTTCCCCGACCAGGGATCGAACCCAAGCCCCCTGCAGTGGAAGCACAGAGTCTTAACCGCTAGACCACCAGGGAAGTCCCAAATCTGGTATTTTTAGTCAAATAAAATATTTATGAAATGGATTTTCTCCTAATTCTGGATTCATCATGACTTTACAATACCAACTAATTCTGATATTTACAATATTTGCCCAAACTTAGAATTTTGCAAATACTGGGTTATTATCAGTGTTTTTAAAATAAACTTAACATGCAAAATTTGAACTTTTTAACATTGGCACCTAAATTACGCATGGAATATATGTTTGTAGTATTTCAAAATTCATATAACTTATTTGGAAGACATAACTTCTAGACTAAAACTTAATAGATTTTCCATTTTACCAACTGGAGTACTTTATCTTAGTTTGTTTTTCAGTGCACATTTCTCATTTTTTGTTCATTTAACCTGCCAATTGTTATTTTTCATGGTAAAGTAGATTTTAGTATTTGCTTTTTTTAAAAAAAATTTGGCACCTTTTCAAATTGGCACATTCTTAAAGTATTTTTCTTCCTTGATTAAAAGCGTGTGTGTGTTTAATCACATCAACTTTACCAAATGAAACTAAGCCATACTGTTCTTGAGCCAATTAAGAAAACTGCAGTTTTTAAATGTAACATTTTGGAGGGATGAACACATGACATGACTTACTGGATCTAGACTGAAAGAAACTGCCTTAAGGAATTCATTGAAAGTTTTAGTACTGTCTGAAAGGCAAGAGGGAAGGCAAATTGGTAATAAGTTAAAAAAGAGGGGAAAAGGAGAGCAGTTTTGTTTAAAGTAGAAAAGTCTGTTTGTTCTAGGATGTGAAAGAAGACAGTAAAAGCAAATTTGGGGTGCACAGTAAGTTGTAGAAAGTGAAGTTTATCTCCCTGCAAATAATAAGTTTGTAAAGAAACAATGAAAATGTACTGAAAATTTGAAAGTATTAGATCAGTTCTGATGGATTTATTCATAAGATGGAGAAGATGCTGGTGAATACTGTAAAATATTACATGGGTGAAATGTAGAAAGAGTGAAATTACAGGTTAATTTTTTTAAATTAAAATAACAGTGAGATCATAGTCTTTAAAATGATCTTTTAAATGGGGGTGAAGTGGACCAAAAACCCCTGACCCTGGCTGATTTGTAATGAGTGATATACTCAAGTACATGTTGAACATTCATGTGAAATATATTTGGCCAGTGGAAATGAAAATTGGAAAAGACTGTAAATAGATCAACCCAAATGAATTCTCTGACTAAATGAATCATACAGTTAAACAAACAAAAAGCAGGTGCAGAAAGAAAAAGGGAAAAACCTGATTTGGGGTGTTAGAACGGGGGGTTGTGGTGGGGAGGAACAATGGGAAGGGGAGGGAAAGTAAGAATGAGGAAGTGGGGGGAGGGAGGATATATCCTGAGGCTCCTTCCTCAGAGAATGGCGAGATGAAAATGTTACTGAACCAAACTTGGGTCCCCTTTCCCAAGCACAGTAAAGCCAATCTACTGACACCACGTTGTGGGCCGTGGTGAAGGAAAGTGCAGCCTTTATTGCCGGGTGCCAAGCAAGGAGTCCAGGCAGCTAGTGCTGAAAAGGCCTGAAGTCCCTGAAGGCTTTCGGGTAAAGGTGTTTTTTTTTTGCCACATTGCCTGGCTTGTGGGATTTAGTTCCCTGACCAGGGATTGAACCCGGGCCCTCAGCAGTGAGAGTGTGGGCAGAGTCCTAACCACTGGACCACCAGGGAAGTCCCAGGGAAACGTTTTTAAAGACAGGGTGAGGGAGGGGGATTGTGGGGTGTGTGATCTGCTCCTGGACATTCTTCTGATTGGTTGGTGGCGAGGTAATTGGGAGTCAGCATCATCAACTTTCTGGTTTCAACAAGTCTGGGGTCTATGTGCTTGTGGGCAGCTCACAGTTAACTTCTCCTACCTGGTGATGGTTTCAGTATCTGCAAAACAGCTCAAAGGACTTGGCTCAGAATATTATCTATAGCCCTTGAGGAGGAACTAAAGGTCCTTGACTTTGTTTAATGGCTAAACCATTATTATTTTGTCTTGCTTGGCTGTTTCCTTTCTTTCTGTATATTCTCACTTCTCTGATTACATTTACTCTTTGGAACTTGGGGAGGGCCTAGGAGGCTGAAGTTTTCCTGCAGACAGGAGGCAGGTGGCGGACGTGGGGGGTAGGAGGTGGTCTCTTCTGGGAAGGCCCCCCAGGGTCCTGCTTGGTTATAGACATGATAGCTAGATAGATCCTGGGAATCCTGGAGGAGAGAATTCAGGGAGTTCTGTTCGATGGCCTTGATCTTAGGGATGTAGGAAGAGGCAAGGCCATTGTCTTCCTGAGATGTGGGAGGAGGTTAGGCTAGTGGTTTGAGCAGGGGAAACAAGGTTCGTATGAATGCAGTGGATGGGTGGCAGGGAACCAGGGGGAAGCAATGTGAATGCACTTCAGGTGTTTCTTGAAAAGTGCTGGAGAAGAGGGGGGGCAGGAGGTCAGTGGTGTGTGTAGAAGAGTACGCATTGGAACCTTTCTTTACCTTTAGAAAGTGCAGGGCTCACGTGGGGGGAGGCTATTTGGAGCCCTTCCCCGCCCCATACTCAGCGTACTCAGGTGTTGCCTCCGTCACCTCCAGGCACACGCACAGGTGAGGGTGGTCACACTGCCACAAGCAGGGTGCGCCATCAGCATGCTGGGCCCTGAGATCCACTTCATCCCATTAAAAGCACCTGCTTGAGACACAGCTCACACAATTTTGGCTTTATATATCCTCCCCTCTGAATTTACTCTGTGATCTCGGAAACAAAGCATAGAAGAAAAAAGGAAAAGAAAAGAAGAAAGAAAAAGAAATCGCCATCCGCATACTCCTTATCAGAAAATTTCAGAGTTATCACCACGCCTTCTCCAGGCAGTCTTCTGTTATCTGGCTTAGAAGCAGGGCTGGGACTTGGCAGGGAGAGCACGCCAGGGGAAGCAGAACTAAGAGCGAAGGTGGTTTGTCTAACTCCAGTGCCCTTTCCTGATGAAGCGATGACTTCTAGGAAGTCATTTTCTCACAAAGTCACTGTGTCCTTAGGCTGCGGTCCCATATTTTGTCTTCATTGCCTTCATCATATCGCTCCCTTTTCTTAACCAATCAAAATTCTTCAGGCTCCGTGATGCAACGTCCACCTCAATTAAGAAGATAGCTATGCTGTTTGGTCCTTGGTTTGATTTCAGAAAATTAGGCAAACATTTATGGAGATGCTCCCGTGGGCAGGCACGGGGTCTAGTGCTGTAAGCGAGACGGGGCTGAGCAAGAAGACACAATGTAGGGAAAGAGGCCGAGCCTGGCGAATGTGGAGGCCCAGCAGGAGCGGGACAGCGGCGTGGGGACAGGGTCTGGGAGATTGCTTCCAGCTGGGAGGGCTTGGGAATGAGTGAGTGGAGGTTGACTTTAGAACTCGGCTTGCAGGGTTTAAGGGATGAGGCAGATTTGGACCAGATTCTAGAGAGAAGGGGGAGGAGTCTTCGTGGTGGAAGAAGCCAGGTGAGCAGAGGCGTGGGTTGGGGATGGGAAAGGGAGCAAGCCAGGAACCGTCTGGGTTGCAGTAAAAGCAGCGTGAGGAGGGGTACGTGTACCCTCGACTTGCTTGCTCTGCTCAGGAGTTTGGAATTTCTTCTGTGGGCAGTTGAAAGCCTTTGAAGGCTGCCTGTTCATTGCAAAAGCTTTCTCATTTATTTGCCTGTTTGCAATTCAATCTGTGTTTCCCCGTTGCATCTGTTAAGATGGAAAATCTGGACCTTCTTGGGCCACTCCGGGGTCATTTTGGAATCCTGTGCTTTCCGCTCGCCCCTCTTTATCTAGGTCCCGCTGCTTTGCTTGGCTCCTCTTGATTACCTGTCAGCACTATCTACACACAGCAGTTTCGTGTGCTTTGCTGCTTTTGAGAGTTCAGGATCACATTTTGCCAATTTTCAGTTTTAATAAATGTTCTTACGTTTTCAAGGCTGTCTTTAGGAACAAAAATATATACATGTAACGAGCCACAGATGGCATCCTGAATATTGTTACGTTACAGCTGAGATGAAGACATTCAGAAACACAGCAAACATCTCATTTCCTCAGACTTTTGCCCCTAAAACCACTTTATTTTTATATATTTATTTATTTTTAAAAATTGAAGTATAGTTGATTTACAATGTTGTGTTAATTACTGCTGTACAGCAAAGTGATTCAGTTATACATATATATGCACATTGTTTTTAAAATTTCTTTTCCATTATGGTTTATCATAGGATACTGAATATAGTTCTCTGTGCTATACAGTAAGATCTTGTTGTTTATCCATTCCATATACAAAAGCTTACATCTGCTAACCCCAATCTCCCACTCCATCCCTCCCCCAACCCGCTCCCCCTTGGCAATCACCAATCTGTTCTCTATGTCTGTGATTCTGTTTCTGTTTCATAGATAGGTTCATTTGTGTCATATTTTAGATTCCATATGTGATATCATATGGTATTTATCTTTCTGTTTCTGACGTACCACTTTAAATAAAAGTTGACAGGTAAGAAAATGAGAAGGAAGATCTTGATCCTTAGAATTTTTGCTTAGTAAGCTCAGTGATGGAAGTTCTGGAGAATTCTTCTTGTGGCACTTAGTAGGTGCTCAGTTAAACACTAACTGTTAGTTCTGAGAGAAGATTTCATGGTTAGATGGAAGGCACCAGGAGGTTTCCCTCCCATGCTGGGATCCCTCATTTAGTCCCAGTATTTCACAGTTCAGTGCATTATTTTTAATGAAAAAAGGCAAGCCATCTAATTGATTAACCAAAGGGAATGGTTTGGTAAATATAGCACATCCCCTTGAGAACGCTTATGTCATTTTAAAAATGGTGATTACTAAAACAGTTATGAAATATTATAATGTAATATTAAGAGGAGAAAAGCAGAATGTAAAGTTGCATATTACCGGGGGTTTAAACATTTTAAAAATGAGATGTGTCTATTGCACAGACAACCTCTTGGAGACAGAAGGCTGGATCCAATGACTGGTCAAAGGTGGTCCCTGGGAGGGGCCGACCAGATGCAGGATTGCAGGCTAAATCTGAAGCTAAGTGAGCAATAAACATCCCTGAGTATAAATATCTTTTCAAAAGAGACCCATGTTAGGTAAACAGTGTCGTTTACCTGCATCCAGGTATCAAGAAAACTGAATTTGCTTGCTAGTTACTACCTTCTCCATTTTTTTGTCTTTCCAAATACTTTCCATTTGGGTTGTTTCCTCTAAAATTGGTGCAGATGATCTTTCCCATCAAGTTAATGTTGTTTCCGTATCTCCTAAAAAGTACAGATGCCCCTGGTTAGGTCCACTGCTGCCCATGGCCTAGAGCTTTCTCAGAATCGTGAATTATATGTCTGTGACTGGTATTAATAGATGAACTTGTCTACATTAGGACTTGTGGCTGCCTCTTTCCTCGTGTCTGGGGATGGAAGGAACTGGCAGTAATGGGTGATCACCTGGCTTTCACAGATGCACAGAATCTGGAAGGTAACTTAGGTAGATGAATGGGTGCTGGGTTTATGGTGGAGGACCCTACCATCCTGTCATGAAGTCGCTTGCACATTATGTGAAGATCTAGAAATCCCGCTGTTTACAAAAGAGAGAGAAGGAAGTGGCCACCAGTTTCCGGGGCTTTGAGCATCCTGCATGAGGGGCATTACTGGATATTTTTACTTTCTTCAAAGAAAGGTAATTATTTCAGTGCTTCCTCTTCTCTGGTGCTCAGCCCTTATTTTCTCCTCCCCCCTTATCACCCTCTGGCACTTTCCTGCCATCATATTTGTGGACTGTGCTCTCTTGATGACGCCTCTAACCTAGAGCTCTTGGGGTGCAGCTACGGCTTGCCTGGCCGCCCTCCTTTACTGCGCTCACTCAGCGATGTCAGTTCAGGGCAAGCAGGAGAACGCCAAAGCAAACGCCCTCTCAACTCTCTTTTGCTCCTGCTCGGCACTGGTGGAGTTGAAATCTCACCCTTTCCAGAGAGGTCCAGCCTGAGAAATTATTTTAAAAATCTGCTTAAATAAGCCAATCTTTTTCCTGCTTGCTCCACCCATATACACCTCTCGTTATCTGAAGGGCACACCTCCGTGTGTGGGCGTCGACGCCCGTAACCTCTGAAAGGTTGCTCGGGAACGTTGCTCTGAAATGTTGCTGATAAACGGTGAAATGCATGCCGTTGAGACTTGGCTCACTATTTGCCTTCCTTTCTTCCTGACCCATCACCTCCTACTCTGGGACCCCAAGGGATGACGCAGAAGGCAAACTGGATGGTTCTAGAGATGATCTGGTACCATTTTCTAGATGAGGAAACTGATGCCCACAGATCATAGATCTGCTCCAGATCACAGATCTATAATGCAAGTGACAGCTATGGGACAACACCCCAGATCACTTCCATCCCAATATGGCAGCCTTTTCATTACGTTGTTATGCTTACTTGAGTTACTTCCTTAATCCCGTGAACTTCTAAGATGCTATGCAGGAAAAGCCACGTTTCCTTCATAGCTTGTCCAAGTACCATCTTTTCCACAACGCTTTTATAGATGGACCCAGTCATAGGAGAACTCTGCATCCTCCAGTCTCCCTTGGCAATTTTTAAACCATGTGAAGCATTTGTAGTCTACAGTACTACCATCAATTAGGGTTCATTAGGTACATGTTTTACCCTCTGTACTGGACTACAGGAGCTACTTGAAGGCAGGAATTGTGTCTTTTTAATTATTGTTTGTCTCATAACGCTGGCACAGTGTTGGATACTCAATAAAGGTGTGGGATGAAGGTGGGAATGAATGAATGAACAGTGAACCCATTGGACTAACAGCTTTGTCCCCTCTTGGATCTGGGTGATGTAAATCACAGTATGGTGAATCTCCGGGGACTGAGGGCTTTGTGAGTTATGGGGAAGTCTTTCTGTCTCTCTGGCTGAGTGGGCAGTGATAACATTAAAACTGCAAATTTGGAGTAGCTAGCAGCTAGTAAATCACTGCTTTAGGAAGTACATTCATATGGGATCTTCATAAATAAATCAATGAAATTGCTGTCACTCGCCAGTCAGAAGGTCTGCCCCTCAACAGAGCAGGTTTCTCGTGTTCACCTGGCTAGGATGTTGACTGCTGCTGAAAATGGTTCCAGCATCAGTGTCCCTGAACAGCTTGGGGCTTCTTGTCATCAGTTCTGCCTCTTGGAGAACCTTCCTCCCCAACTAGGAGAGGGCAGAAATAGCTCATTGTTTGGTCACGGTGGTGATGGCAATCTGGGGCAGCTGCCCCAACTTCAGGCCTTCCCTACACAGGGCTGAACTTTTTATTTGACCTGGATTTCTTCACTTGATAAGTTTTCTTATGGGGGATTCAGTGGCTTGGGGAGCTCGAAGACATGTCTCAATAAAGAAACTGCAGGAAGTTCTCCTGATAAGAAAAACCCTGAATTCTGCTCCATCTCAAAGAATAAGTGAATATTGGAAACGATTAATTAGCTCCACATACCCTCCTCCCCATTAAAATATTTTTGCTTCTTTATCTTAGTCCTAAAGGCCAGGATCTCTGGATGCACAAGGTAGCAATTAATTGAGCAGGAAGGCTGATTTAGATTCCTGAGCTGATAGGAGATGATGAGTGAAGATTCTCCCAGTTCCTTCTTTTTCCTTCCCAATGTATTTTCCACAACAAATATTTATTGATTGCCTAACATGTGTCAGGAGCCCTGACAGGCTTTGGGGACACAAACATGAAGTAGCTTTTGCTTTCAAGGATTTTATAATTTGAGAGGGTTGCAGATATGTACATTTGATGGGGGTATGGAAGGAATAGCCCTGTGATGGAGACAGGGTAAAGGGCTCTGGGAAATGAGAGAGAAGCGTGCTGGCTTGGGGAAAAGTCACTCAACTGGGGCTTAAGGAGTGAGTAGGGTTTCATCAGAAGAGGGGGAAGGTTATTCCAGACAGCAGGAGCAACATGGAGAAAGGACTTGATGGCAAATTTAGGGCATCAGGACCGGCAACCATTCACCCGCAGATCATTATCGATCAATCCGCATAGCAGGTTCTGTGCTGACCACTGTGTCAGTCAGGTACATATGGAGCTGTCTCAGGCAGAGTGTCTTCCAGAAGCTCAGCGTTCAGATGGAGGGTGAAAATGCTATGGAGAGAGTTGGGGGATAAGGCTGGAAGTTGGGCTGATAGACCGTGAGAGGCTCTGGCTCTGGTCTAAGGAGTGTAGACTTTCATTGGCAATGTCTCAGCTTATGATCTAAACCAAAAAAGTCCATTAATGAGGGACATATAGGTGTTTCCTTTTTTTTTTTTTTTGCTTTTGCAAACATTATTGTAATGAATAATTGTGTACTTACATTATTTCATGCATGTGAGTGCCCACCTGTAGGATCAGGTCCTAAATCAGAATCACTGGATCAAAGAGTGTGTGCATTTGTAATTTTATCAATGTTCACAGTATATGAGATGCATTTCCATCCCTACTCATCAAACACACACACACACACACACACTTCACTCACTCACACTGTAATGAGGACAGTCTTTCATTTTATTCTCCAATAATTGTCCCAGATGGCCAAGCTCCAGCTCTCTCTAAAGATACAAAGGCACGCATTTGGAATGGATGAAATTCTGTCCTGGACATATCCAAGAATACTCTCTGTGTTCTACCTCCATTCAGATTTCTGTCCCATGGGGACCTGGATGAAGCATTGTGGGAAGAAGTGGTTGGCCTTCAGGCTGTTAGACTCAAAGGTTAGGAGTGTCTCCATACACAACTGCTAGATGGGACTCTAAATAACTCACAGTGGGTGGATCATTGTTGAAGTCTTAAACTTTCGTTGATTTTTTTTCCAAATTTTCAGCTTATGCTACTTCTGGGGGAAATGATTGCTCTAAGTCTCATTTATCCTAAACTTTTAATCTTGGAGTGTGTGGGCCTAATTAATCATCTACCACATCAATAATAGTTTATATATATTTGTCATTTTCATGGGATAATAAAAAGTTAGTAGCGTATGATTACTTGGACATGTCACAGGAACTTCAAACTTAAATCTGTGTTTTTCAGGCCTCCTCCACCTACCCCCCGCCACACACATGCAAGTGGAAGACGAAGGCAGAAAGCTGTGGTTTCCAGGCATAAAGCCCATGCATACAAAATAAAAGATAACTGAAGTTTGGCCCAACTATCTCAATTGTCATCTCCATCCTCCCCCTGACTACGCGGGGATGAGCTCTGACAAGAGACTGCCCACGTTAAGGGTGAAAGTACTTGATAAAGGCTTATAAGGAAGACTCTTACAGATTTTAACAAAAATATCAAGGGCAAGTTGTACAGTTAAGTGGCAGAAAACTGAATTTGGCAGTAGTTTGTAGCCTCTGTATTAAAAAGATACACATTATATATGGGATTTAAAAAATCAGTCAAGGAAGAAACTTGCCTTTATTAAGGACCTGCCCTGCTGAGGCTCTCTATTAGGCAGAATAGAAGGTAATAAATAAGAAAATAAGCAAATAAATAAATAAGTGAATAGTCAGGGTCCCAGCTCTTCAAAAAATTAGGAAGGAGATGGCAAGATAAGGCAAACATACATGACCAGTTTAATGACCACTTGAGAGTTAACAGTATGAAGTTACCAATATATGAAACTCTCTTCAGTGCCAAGCAATTGGGCCTGAGTGACTTCTACAGCTCTGAACTAATAGGATTAGAGTTCCCAACTTGGAAGAGCTCATCACAGCTCAAGGAAAGTTTGTTAGAGAGCTAGGGTATACCTTGCCCCTACTTCCTATTCATCGAGCTCCCATTCATTCATGTTCTTGTTGAACATCTCCTCTATGCTTTGCATGCACATTTTGCGTTGGTTCTCTCCTTAGCGGCCTTCAGGATACCTGCCTCCATTTTTCCACACCTTGGGACTCCACTCAGGACAGCCCCACCTTCTATCTATCCAGGGCTTCATGGCTTGTCACTTCTCATTCATCCCAGCAACCCAATCCTGTGCTCTCATTCCCCTTTGCTAGAGGATCAGTAAACTCCTTCCGGTCCTCAAAAAGTTATGGAGTTACCATATGGCCCAGCAATCCCACTCATAGGTGTATACCTAAAACAATTGAAAACAAGAACTCAAACAGATACCTGTACATGAATATTCATAGCTGCACTATTTACAATAGCTAATAGAAAGAAACAATCCAAATGTTCACCATGGATTCATGGTTAAACAAATTGTGGTATATCTATATGATGGAATGTTATTCAGCCATAAAAAGGAATGAAATTCTGATACCTGCTATAACATAGATGAACCTTGAAATATTATGCTAAGTGAAAGAAGCCAGACACCAAAGGTCACATATTATATGATTCCATTTATATGAAATATTCGGAATAGGTAAATCTGTAGAGACAGAAAACAAATTGGTGGATGCCACCATTTGCGGGGAGTGGTAAATGGACAGTAACGTCTTAACAAGCTTTGGGTTTTATTTTGAAGAGATAAAAATATTTTGGAGCTAGTTAGAGGTGGTGGTTGCAGAACATTGTGGGTATACTAAATGCCACTGAATTGTCCACTTTAAAAGGTCAATTTTATGTTATGTGAACTTTATTTCAATTTAATATTAAAAAAAACAAAAAACAAAGCAAAACAAATGCCTTGTTCAGGAAACATGCTGTAGGTTAAGTGCTCTTCCTCCTGATATAATTGCTTTCGGGAGGAGTGGGTCACTGAAGAAACAAAATATTAATTCAGAGGGGTGAGTTTCAGGTTGTAGTTTAAGCAAATGAAAGTAATTCCTCAGATTAGTACAGAGTTTTATAGTTTACAAAAGTACCTTATGTCCAACACCTTATACACCTTTTAGAAAATTTCCCTCATACTTCCTCATCTTATCACCCCAAGTTCTCACTTCCTGTCACCTGGAATAATGTCACCCCACCTCTGTGTTTGAATCTGATCCATTCACTGAGGCCCACATCAAATGCCATTTGTGAACCTCATTTGGAAATACAAGCACATTCTCGTTGCTCAGAGCACCTTAGCTGCCCTTTCTGATGTGCTTAAAAGGCCCTTTGGGGGCTTCCCTCGTGGTGCAGTGGTTAAGAATCTACCTGTCAATGCAGGGAACACGGGTTCGAGCCCTGATCTGGGAAGATCCCACATGCCGTGGAGTAACTAAGCCCATGCGCCACAACTACTGAGCCTGCGCTCTAGAGTCTATGAGCCACAACTAATGAGCCCGTGTGCCACAACTACTGAAGCCCGTGCGCCTAGAGCCCATGCTCCACAACAAGAGAAGCCACTGCAACGAGAAGCCCCCGCACAGCTACGAAGAGTAGTCCCAGCTCACCACAACTAGAGAAAGCCCAGGCACAGCAACGAAGACCCAGTGCAGCCAAAAATAAGTAAATAAAATAAATAAATAAATTAAAAGAAAATAAGGGGAGAGATCCCCTTCCCTTTAAAAAAAAAAAGGCCCTTTGGGAAGCAGGTGGTTAATGAAAAGAAGGCTTAGCTCCAGACAGACAACGTGGTACCAGAGGGATTTTCTCAGTCCCTGGGGTCTGACTCTTGTCTTTTGGGTTTAAGACAGTCCCTGGTTATAAGCCAAGACCACTCATGCTGTCTTGGGCAGAGATGACACATATGCTCAGTAGGTAACTGATGTTTAGATGCTTTTTGTGAACAACATAATGTTGAACAATGCTGGCATTATTTATAATTTGAAGGTGTGATTTGAAGTTATACTTTGAAGGGAGAGAGGTAGAAATCAAGTGATTAGTCAGAAATGGGTAGGTCAGGGGGAACTTATTAAGCAGTTGGCTGGTAGAGCCTCTTGAGGGCAGGGACTCCCTGGTATAGTCACCATATCTGGTGCCTTCCATGGCACTTGGCATTTAAACCTGTTGACTTAGATGGTACTGGCATGAAAACAGACACATAGATCAATGGAACAGAAAAGAGAGCCCAGAAATAAACCCACGTACCCGTGGTCAATTAATCTACAACAAAGTAGGCAAGAATATACAGTGGAGGAAAGATAGTCTCTTTAATAAGTGGTGCTGGAAAAACTGGACAGCTACATGTAAAAGAATGAAATTAGAATATTTTCTAACACCATATACAAAAATAAACCCAAAATGGATTAAAGACCTACCTAAATGTAGGACCAGAAACCATAAAACTCCTAGAAGAAAACATAGGGAGAATACTCTTTGATATAAATCATAGCAATATTTTTTTGAATTTGTCTCCTAAAGCAAAGAAAACAAAAGCAAAAATAAACAAATGGGACCTAATTAAATTTAAAAGTTTTGCATAACAAAGGAAACCATCCACAAAACGAAAAGAAAACCCACGGAATGGGAGAAAATATTTGCAAATGATATGACCAATAAAGGGTTAACTTCCAAAATATATGAACAGCTCATACAACTCAACATCAAAAAACACAAACCAATTAAAAAGTGGACAGAAGACCTGAGTAGACATTTTTCCAAAGAAGATATACAGATGGGTAACATGCACATGAAAAGATGCTCAACATCGCTAATCATCAAAACCGCAATGAGATCTCCCCTCACACCCGTCAGAATGGGTAACATCAAAAGGACCACAAATAACAAATGTCAGCAAGGATGTGGAGAAAAGTGAACCCTCGTGCACTGTTGGTGGGAATGTAAATTGGTGCAGCCACTGTGGAAAGCAGTATGGAGGTTCCTTAAAAAACTAAAACTAAATATAGAGCTACCATATGATCCAGCAATTCCACTCCTGGGTATATGTCTGAAGAAAATGAAAATACTAATTCGGAAAGACACATACACCTCAATGTTCACAGCAGCACAATTTACAGTAGCCAAGATATGGAAACAACCTAAGTATCCATCAACAGATGAATGGATAAAGAAGATGCGGTATATATATGTATATACATACCACACACACACAGCAGAATACTACTCAGCCGTAAAAAGAATGAAACTTTGTCATTTGAAACAACATGCGTGGACTTAGAGGGCATTATGCTAAGTGAAATAGGCAGAGAAAGACAAATACTCTGTGAGATCACTTATATGAAGGATCTAAAAAATGAACTAGTGAATATAACAAAAAAGAAAGAGACACACAGATATAGAGAACAAACTAGTGGTTACCAGTAGGGAGAGGGATGGGGGAGGGGAAATATACGAACAGGGGATTAAGAAGTACAAACTACTATGTATCAAATAAGCTACAAGGATATATAGTACAGCACAGGGAATATAGACAATATTTTATAATAACCATAAATGAAATATAACCTTTAAAAACTGCGAATCACTATGGTGTACATCTGAAACTTACATAATATTGTAAATCAACTATACCTCAATTAAAAAAAAAAAAACTGTTGACTTTAGTCCTTTTGTTCATTCACCTATTCGTTCCCTTTTGGGGAGAGGATGGTCCTTGAAATGAAAGGCCCCTGAAGATAAGGTCCGCCATCGACATTGGTGGTGGACCTACGTAAACATATAATTCATTCTCCAAAAACATTTGTTGAATGACTGGCTGAATAGAGGGAGAGAATGTGAACTTTGGAGTCTGACAGTCCAGTGCTTAAATCCCATCTCTGAAAGGGAACCTCCTACACTGTGGTGGGAATGTAAATTGGTGCAGCCACTATGGAAAACAGTATGGATATTCCTTAAAATACTAAAAATAGACCTACCATATGACCCAGCAATCCCACTCCTGGGTGTATATCTAGAAAAGACGAAAACTCTAATTTGAAAACATACATGCACCCCAGTGTTCATAGCAGTGCTATTTACAATAGCCAAGACATGGAAGCAACCTAAATGTCCATCGACAGATGAATGGATAAAGAAGATGTGTTATATATAGATAATGGAATACTACTCAGTCATAAAAACAAATGAAATAATGTCATTTGCAGCAACATGGATGGTCCTAGAGATTGATTATAATACCAAGTGAAGTAATTCAGACAAAGACAAATATCATATGATATGACTTGTGGAATCTACAAAAATGATACAAATGAACTTATTTACAAAACAGAAATAGACTCACAGACATAGAAAACAAACTTACGGTTACCAAAGGGGAAAGGTTGGGGGCGGGAAAAATTGGGAATTTGGAATTAACAGATATACACTACTATATATAAAATAAACACCAAGGACCTGCTATATAGCACAGGGAACTAAATTCAATATCTTGTAATAACCTATAATGGAAAAGAATCTAAAAAAGGATATATATATATATATTTGGCTGAATCACTGTGGTGTACACCTGAAACATTGTAAATCAACTCTACGTCAATAAAAAATATAAATAAAAAATAAGTAAATCCATCTCTGGAACTCATTAGCTGTGTTTTCATGTAAATAAGGGAGATGGATAAACCCAACTTCATAGTTTAGTATTAGACACACTTAATAAGTTAGACACACTTAATAAGTGGCAGCTGTTATTTATCCATCAAACAATGATCAAACCTGAACAATGTGCAAAGTGCAACACAAGCAACTCCCCTTGACAACTTAAAATCATACATTCTTGTGCTTTGGTCACATGAACCTGGCTGAGCATTCATTTAGTCATTCACCCAACAGCTATTTATTGAACTCTTGCTGTGTGTCAGGTACCGTTCTAGGAGCAGTGGGAAGCCACAGGAGGGTTGTTACAAGAGGAGTACTCAGACGACTGTGTTACCAGGATCCCTCTGCTTTGCTGTGTGAAGAGTGGCCTAGAGGCTGGCAAGATAGAATGATGGAGAACAAGAGAACGTTCCTTGAAGTTGTCTTTTTTTTTTTTAGAACTTTTTTATCATTATTATTATTTATTTTTATTTATTTATTTTGTCTGTGTTGGGTCTTCGTCACTTCGCGCGGGGTCTCTCCAGTTGCGGCGAGAGGGGGCTACTCTTCGTTGAGGTGTGCGGGCTTCTCATTGCGGTGGCTTCTCTTGTTGCGGAGCACGGGCTCTAGATGTGCGGGCTTCAGTAGTTGTGGCACACGGGCTTCAGTAGTTGTGGCTCACGGGCTCTAGAGCACAGGCTCAGTAGTTGTGGTGCATGGGCTTAGTTGCTCCGTAGCATATGGGATCTTCCTGGACCAGGGCTCGAACCCATGTCCCCTGCGTTGGCAGGTGGATTCTTAACCACTGCGCCCCCAGGGAAGCCCTTGCAGTTGTCTTAATGGAGAGAAGGCAGCTTAGGCTAGAGTGGAGGCAGTGGAGCTGGAGAGGAGATTTGGACTGTATATTGGAGGCTGAACAAAGAGGACTTGATGGGTTAGACTGAGTGGGGGTGAAGGAAAGGAAGGCATAGGTTTGTACCTCATGTAACAGGATGAGTGGAGCTGCAGTTTCCTGATAGGGTGGACATTGTGGGAGGAGGAGACTTAGAAAGGAGTTCTGACAATCACAATTTAGATGTGATATTTTTGAGATGCCTATTGGATACGGACAAGATTGGAGCTGTACACATCTATTTAAAAGTTGGTATAAAAGGTACTTAAAAACATGAGAATAGATGAGATCCCCTTAAAAGAGAAAGAGAAGAAAATAAGGGACTGAATTGTGAGAGGCTTCTATATTTAGCGATTGGGTAGAGAAGGAGCCCAGCATGTGTGCTCATGGAATTTAAGGGAGAGTTTTTAGTAGGAGGAGTGAACATCTATATCAATTGCTGCTGAGAGAACTGAGTAAGATGAGAACAGAGAAAGGACCACTGAAACTGGCATCGTGGAGATCACTTGCGATTTGGTAAAGGATGTTGCAAGTCAGTAAAGGGCGTGGGAATCCCAAGGGAATGGGTGGATGGACCAATGGGAGGTGAGGAGGTGGAGTCAGTGTGGACTGCTCTCTCAAGTTTTCTGTGATGTTTAGTGATGTGGGCTGGAACTCAAGGCAGATGTGGGGCCTGGGGTGTTTTGCTTTGTTCAATGAAGAAAAAACCCTAAAGCATGTTTGTCAGTTGGCAAGGAGGATCAAGAAGAGGGAGAGACTGATGCTTCAGAAGGGAGAGGCAATAACTGCAGGAGCAAAGCCCCTGAGAAAGTGAGCGGGAGAGAGATGCAGCCCACAGGCACAGTGTTGTGTTTTGAAAGGCTATTCTGGAAAGATGGAGAAAATAGGTAGTGTCCATTTTGAGAGATTCTGGACATGGGAGTAAAAATTACTTGAGGGAAGTGAAATTTATGGACCATACCCCCCTAGCAGAATTTGGGGACAACCACAGGCGCGTACACACACACACACACACACACACACACACACACACACACACACCCCCTGTATAGACGTGTACAGTGCCTGGCACACACTAGGCGCATAATCTCTTTCTTTAAACAAAACGTGATTCTGCAAATAGAGGTCAGCCGCCTCCCATCGTAAAATATTACAAGGAGATCTGATGCTTCTAGGCCTGAGGTGTAGGGAAGAGAGATGGAAACTTCTAGGAGGGGAAGAGTGGAAAAGGAGGAGAAAGAGCATGGGTGCAGGGAAAGAAAGCAGAAAGGGAGAAAGAGAAAAGACGGAGGAGGCAGGGAGAAAGGGGCGAGCAGCTGTGTCAGAGGCAGCCTGGGGCACCGGTGGCTTTGCCCTTGAACCAACTCAACTCCACGAGTCACAGGAAACCGCTGTAACTAGCACAGGTGCAACGACACAGCCCAGCCCGGCTCCTGGCCTGTGAGAAAGGAAGTGCAGTGACGGGCCTCGCTATAATTAGCAGCCGGTGGTAGCCTAGAAAGCTGCTTGCTCTGAGGTCGGTGAGTTCAGAGCCGGCACATGAGAGCAGGGGGTGCAAATCGCCTGTGGGAGCTCCGCGGGAGGCTGGCCTCTGAGTCAGTGTCTCTGCTGCCTTGGCTCTGAGAGCGCAGCCCTGCAGGCTGGTCGCGCTGGGCACGGCCCTGAAGCCCGCAAGGCTAATTGAGGATGGAGGCGTCCAGAATTCCTGGACTATCACTTCTCTGTCTGGGCAGATGTCCTTCACGGCTGGCATTCTCCAGCTCCTGGGGCAGCCCCAGCCGGTGGGAGTGGCACTGCCTTGGCAGACTCGGGAGCCTGGCCTTGGCAGACACAGAGGGCGATGCTTTCCCAAGGCCCCGTCTCCTTGGAGAGTCTTTCTAGTGCTTTGGCACATCTATGCTGTTCTCCCCCGTGCCGGCCCATCTTTGGCTCTACTGCTCATCTACTGTCCCACGTGGGAACATCTTTTTAAAATGACTACGGTGAAATAGGGAGGGAACCCTTCCCAGAGCTTTTCTTTGTGTATGTGTGTGTGTGTGTGAGTTTGGAATTTCAGAGGGAAAAGGTAGAAGGCACAATTTGTTTTTGCTTCACTCTTCAGCAGTGAACCCGAATGTCCTCCTGCTGCCAGTCTGTATCAGATTAATTAAATCCATCATGGGGCAGCCTCTATTTTGTCCTCCCAGCCCTGATGAGTGGTGGTCAAGGCAGAGCCCTGCCCTCTTTCTAAGGCAGGCACTCCTTCCTCCTTCCTGCCACCTGTGGAATCTTAAGAAAATTGTTTTGTATTGGGATATCATGTTAATTTCCTTGTAACTTTCCATCTCCAATCTTGGTTGTTTCCCTCGGGACACCCCAGATCTAGTTGACTTTCCCCTCCAAATAGGAGCCTTTCCTTTCTAATTGTGAAACAAATCATTATTTCCTGCCTGTTTTATCTTTTCTAGACTGATCATCCCAATTACTTTGACCACACATTAATTCACCAAATATTTGTTTCTGACCAGCTGAGTGCCTTTACTAGGCTAGGGACTGGGATGTATCCATTAGCAAAATGCAGCCCTGGGAACTGGAGGAACTCACATTTTTGTTTAAAAGAACACTGTGGGCAAAATAGAACCATGTTGTAAAATTAGAATATGAGGTTATAAGAACCGTAATGGAGATTAAAAAGTTCTATTGCCTCTTGAGGGCTCATCACACCCCAGTGCTAAGTGCACTGTGTACGTTATCTTACTTAGAACTCACGACAACATCATCTACTCATAGACAGGTCAAGTGCTCTGCCCGGATTCACAAGGCTGTTTAAGATGCCTGCCAACCTTAAATAGAAGGGCAGATTCAGGGTTTCAAACCACAGAGACAAATGCAAAGTTTCACCCTCAAGTTCAGATACCACAAACAAGGATTTGAACTCAGGTCATCTGGTTGCAGAGTGCATGTGCTTGACCACGATGCCATCTTGCTTTCCTGGAGGGCTGTGGGGATACCGAGGAAGCATAGATGTAAGAGTGTCCTTAGCAGGGCTACTGCCTCTGACCTGGGCTGCAGAGATGTTTTTATTTTTTTTAATTTTATTTATTTAATTAATTAATTAATTATTTAAACATCTTTATTGGAGTATAATTGCTTTACAATGGTGTGTTAGTTTCTGCTGTATAACGAAGTGAATCAGCTATACATATACATATATCCCCATATCTCCTCCCTCTTGCATCTCCCTCCCATCCTCCCTATCCCACCCCTCTAGGTGGTCACAAAGCACCGAGCTCATCTCCCTGTGCTCTGTGGCTGCTTCCCACTAGCTATGCAGAGATGTTTTTAGATACTATCCCAGCAGGAAGCCCGATGTGCTAGCTCTGACCTTGCTGTGGTTCTTGGCACTGGACAGTCAGTTTCACGTTACTGACACCTCTGCTGCTCTGAATACATGCTTTCTTCCAGCTTTCTCTTCACACTGTAATAGGAGCTAGCATGCAAACTCAAGGCCACCCCATGCACCTCCAACAACGATTCATTCTTAGAGGAATCATCTTGCAAAGCCATCCTGGGAGCTATTGAATTAAACGCTGTCGCTTGGAAGGCGGCCTTTGTCCTGGAGAGGATGGGTGGAGCTTTATGCCATCCTCTGGCAGGCTTGTTCAAACTGCGTGGGGAGACTGGATTGTCCTGGAGCGCTTCTGTGACATGACTGCCTGACACCTGTTCATGGTGCCCACTGTGAGCGGCACAGAGGGGGGAACCTGACAGCTGTCTCCCTTCACCCCGCCCTTCCCTGACAGGCCCTGAGCAGGCAATTCTTGGCAGGGCTTGTCAGGGCTCTGCACGTTTGAGCATCCCAACGAGTCCACATTCTCTTCCATTCTCCTGGCTCCAAGCAGCTTTTCTGATGATTGCATATTTCAGTATGGGGTTGTGTGTCTGCTTATTATTTCATTCTGGATGGTGGTGTGACCTGTACTGAGCATGACATGCAGGAATAATTACTATTATCATCATTATTTTTAACATCAATTGTTCACCACTGAGACCAGCGGGCATCGTCAGGGAACAGAATTAGACCTGTTTCCTCGCCACCCTCCCCCCCGCCCCCTGTCGGCTCTTCATTTAAATTAAACAGAGATAGCTCACCAAGAGGAGGTTAGGATGGTGGTGCTGGGGCGTGTTTGGTGCAGGAAGATATAATTCAATTTTTTTTCTCTGTTTTTTGGGGGGCAGATATTAACCCTTGTATTTCTCCCTTCTGATTTGGATGATTTTTCTCTTTTAATAAAAACCCACAATAATGTAGAATGTAGAATTTGGACCTCTCAGGTGACATTTTTGTAATTATTTCATAACTCTGGGCAAACCAAAATTCATTAAATTTGAATTCACGTCTGCAAGAGAGAGGGGAAAATTGCCTAAATGGTCTTGGGAGAGCCTGGGCTGATGGGGGTCAGAAACTTCGCTGCTCTGAATCTTGTTTGCTTTTCTCCTGAGCAAGTATCTCTCATGATTTCTTTGTTGATAAAGGCGTTTATGTCTCCCTCTGTTCCTTGTCTCCTTTCTGTGACCTGCTGTCCCCACCCCAAGCAACAGTTCCAGAGGAATCTTCCCAAATTAGCAGTTTCAACCACACCACCCACCCCCTTTCTCAAAATTCTTCACCCTTTCCTCACTGGGCTGCCCCCTCAGAGCTCAGGGTTTCTAAGTTTTTATGGATCTGCTTCCCTCCCATCTCTTCAGCCTCACATTGTACTCTTTGGTCTCAAAAGCTCCATTTCCTCAACAGCCCACAAGCTCATGCTGCTTCCCTCTGCCTGGGGCCCTGGTCATGTCACTTCTCTTGCCTACAATCACCTCCCTTCCCCTCCACTCCTCCACTGCCACCCAGTGCCCGGGCCTGCCCTTCTGGAGGCCTTTCCTGGTGCCTCAGTGTTCTTAGCCTCCTTGGAACACCTCTGGTACTTCTGGTGGGTTAGGGTGTGTTATGTCCACATTCCTCTGTTGAAGCTCTAACCCCCAGCAGAATGTGACTGCATATGAAGATAAGGTCTTTACAGAGGCTATCAAGTTAAAACAAGGCCCTTAGGGTGGGCCCTAATCCAACCTGACTGGTGTCCTTACAAGAAGAGGAATTTTGGACACAAAGAGAGAACTCAGGGTGCGTGGGCACAGAAAGAAGATCATGTGAGGACACGGTGAGAAGGTGGCGTGGGCAAGTCACGGAGACGGAGGCCACAGGAGACACCAACCCTGCCTCCAGCTCAGACTTCTAGCTTCCAGAACGCGGAGACAGTAAAGCTCTGCTGTTCAGGCCTCCCAGGCTGAGGTATTTGGTTGTGGCAGCCCGAGCGGACTAACATATGCTGGGAGCTTGTATTCCGGTCCTCGTTATTCTCTCTTCCCTTCCTTTTATGAGGATGTGCGTCCTTGCTCTTGCCCATGACTGTGGTGCCCTCCCTACGCTCCTGGGAGAAGTGGACAGGCTCGCTGTTGGACGTGGCCGTGTGACTCACTTGACCCATGTGTTTAGAGGGGACGCAGTGTGTGCTGTGTCCAGCAAGAGCTCTAAGGTCCACCGTGTGGTTGCCTCTTGCCCTTTTTCCTCACTGAAGGAACAGCATGTCCTGGATGGTTGCTTCTCCTTCAGCCTGGGCCCTGGAATGTGAAGACACATGGAGCAGAGCCAGAGACACTCCCAGCAGTAGCTGGCATAGAACAGGAGTGAAATTCACTCTTGTTGTAAGATTTGGGGCTTGTTATTGTAGCAAAGCTAATACATAGTTTATACCACAATTTGTTCTTTAATAATAAGGACATGTTATTACATGTGCCATATCATCTTTTCTGGGAAGGCTTCCTGAACCCCCAAGCCCCTCATACACGCTCTGTTATATCTCTATACAATCACTCATCGTCACTGCACTCATGAATACAGTAAATATTTAATGAGCATCTACTTTGCACCAGGCATTGACATGGTGTATTTCTCTCTTAACTCTCTTGTCTTCTCCACTAGACCATGAGCTGCTTTAGGTCAAGAACTTGTCCTTATTCACCACTGTATTCTAATGCCTAGGGGGGTGACTGGCACATGGTATTACTCAATAAATATTTGTTAAATAAATAAATGACTCCGCATGAGTCTGGACAATTGGATTATAAGATCTTTCAAGGCTGGTGCTTGTTTTCTCCATCTTCTGTGCTCTTCCCCAAATCTGCCACAGAGCTAAGCATGGAGTAGTTGGTCATTAGAACCTAACTCACCTATTGGGACTGAGTCAGACTTGTCACTTCTTTGGGATCCTGACTACTTATAGAATGGGAATATTTTGATACCCACAGAGATGGGTAATAATGTTTGTGAAGGCACATCGTAAAGGGTAATGCACTATCCACACCTTCTCTATTTTTGCAGTTATGATCTGTCAGTGCTCTCCTGGAAATGGACAATTATAGCACTTGGGAGAACATAAACGTGTGTTCTCTTGGAATGAAACTTTTCGTGATTCCAGGTAGGGAGGTACCATGTGGCCCTAGAGGATCAGAGGCCCAAACCTGCAGATTCCGGAGTGTGTATTTCTCTAGTCATCACTCTCACTGGGCTAGCAGCAGCCTCCCATTGAACTCCAAGGAATCCCGGGAGCAGAAACCAGATTTTCAAAACAGAAAATATGTTTAAAGGGAAGAGGAAGGCTAGTGGCCACTTCCATTGAGGAGAGCGTACGTTTAGTTTGAAGCTCAGCAATAGATTAGTTTCTTCCCCCTCATCACTGCCCCCACCCCCTACCAGCCTCTCCCCACCTCCTCTCCATCACCTGACCAAAAGACACAGGACAACTTCTATGGGACAGGGCAGTGCAGAGGAAAGGAGCGTGAACCCAGTCGGGACACTTGGGTTTGAGTTTAACTAGTTCTTGGTTTATTAAATGAGCTGGACCTGGTGGGGTGCAAGCAGGAAGCTGCTTTATTCCAAGCAAAGCCTTTTCCCTCTACCAGTCTTCCCTTGATGGGGTCATGGGGAGGTCCAAGAGCTTTTCCCGTCACTGTACAGAGTTCCAGTCAATGTAATATCAAAACTCTAAATTCTCATCCAATTTAAACATTTTTCTCCCTCAGCCAGGGCCTATCTCAGCTTATAAAACCTGAGTATGGAAGCAGGATGTGGTCAGCCTCTTCCCTCTTCTTCTTCCCCCTCCTCCCTCACTTGGTTGTCATCTTGGGCCCCTCCAGGTTCGCATGGAGGAGAGATTGTACGGTGGTCATTAGATGCTGGTGTCCTCTGATCATGCTGGGTTCCAAATGCAGGTTTTTTCTCTCATAAGGTGTATGTAGCCAGCCTCCAAGATGGTCTCCAATGACCCCTACCTCCTGACATTACACTCTTGTGTGGTACCACCTCCTTTCCTCCATTGTACCCTGGTTGGTCTGTGTGACCAATAGAATATGGCAGGAGTGATGGTGTCGCTTTTGAGATTAGGTTATAAAAAACACTGTGGCTTCTGTTTTGCCATCTCATTAGTTCTGAAAGAAGTGCGCTGTCTTGTTGTGAGGAGCCCTGTCAAAGACCCATATGCTGAGGAACTTGGGCTTTCAGTCAACAGCCAGTGAGGGACTGAGGCCTCTTTCCAACAGCCTCATGAGTGCATTTGGAAGTGGATCTTCCAGCCTAGTCAAACCACCAGATGAGATTGCAGCCCAGCTGACATCTTAACCCCAACCTTGTGAGAGACTCTGAGGCACAACCATCCAGTTAAGCTTCTCCCAGTTTCCTGACCCTCAGAAACAGCGTCAGATAATAGAGTTTGCTGTTTGAAGCCACTACATTTTGGCTATTCTTTCTCTGTTTGACTCCTGTCTCCCTCAGGTGCCATCCCCTTGGGTTCTGGTGATGTGCTGCTCTGT
Source organism: Eubalaena glacialis (assembly GCF_028564815.1). NCBI lineage: Eukaryota > Metazoa > Chordata > Mammalia > Artiodactyla > Balaenidae > Eubalaena > Eubalaena glacialis. The sequence continues at coordinate 23,681,229 of NC_083730.1, read as the reverse complement.
TGGGATCTTTTAGCCCATCCATAGAGGAATCTCTCTCCTGAGGACCTAGTCTGACTTTTCTCTTCAGGAGACCACTCCTGGTCCATGAGAGCATGCATGCCTCCCTGCCCAGACAAACCCTAAAAGAGCAAGTTTTCCCCAGTGTGACCCTGTTTGCACATCTCCACAACTTCACTCCTTCAGACTTTGTAGGATTCAAATTGTATTCTGGTCCCTGTGTCTCCCAAGCCATGGGAAACACCTGTCAACCTCTTGGATTATTCTTTAAAGGTCCTCCCTTTCCCAGGTGGAAAGCCCTACCCCCTTCCCATAAGTGTGTGTGTGTGTGTGTGTGTGTGTGTGTGTGTGAATACACAGTACATCAACTGCAACACTCTCTATATAAGAAATTCACACCTCCAGTGAATTCTCCAGCGCTAGGTTGTGGCAGAACTTGTTTTTGTTCATTTCCTTTGTATGTCCTGCATGGATGGTCCAGCATCTTGTTCTGGAATATGGGAGCACATGGCCTATGTTAAAATGCCAATTAGTTTCAGTCAGGAAATGTATGGTTTTCAGATCTGGCACTATCTAACTGTGTGATTTTAGGAAAGTCATTTAACCTCTCTGAGCCACAATTGAGGGTATATGTATGTGTATGTGTGGAATCCTGATGATCTCTTCCAGCTAGAAAATTCTCTTCTGTTTTATCCTTGCCCTGAGTCTTTACCCTTCTTACAAGGGGACACTTATATCTTCTGAGTCATAGCATCTCACTCTGGGGCCTGTGGCAGGCTAAACAATGGCCCCCCAAGATGTCCATATCCTAATCCTTGGCCCTGTGGATATGCTAATTTAGGTGGCAAAAACAAAGACTTTATAGATGTGATTAATTTAAGGATTGTGAGATAGAGAGAGTCACCTGGATTATCCAGGTGAGCCCAGTGTCATTGTAAAGGTCCTTACAAGAGGAAGGCAGGAGGGTCGAAGGAGAGAAGGAGATGGGATGAGGGAAGCAGGGGTCAGAGTGATGTGAGGAGGAGGTCATGAGCCAAGAAATGCGGGAGGCCTCTAGATACTGGAAAAGGCAAGGAAACCAATTTCCCCTGAGGCTTCTAGAAGGAATGCAGCCCAGCTGACACCCTGATTTTAGACAAAGTCTGACTCCCAGAACTATTAAGATAATAAATGCATGTTTTTAAGCCTCTAAGTTTGTAGTAATTTACTACTGGAGCAGTAGGCAACTAATGCAGACCTGGATGAAGAAAGGGCCTATGGGTCTGTGTGTCTCTAGACTGACCGACCTCACAGGCTCGGGTTGCTCTGTTGATGTCCCAGGTCCTGCTCCACTCATTCTTCTAGCTGAGTGACACTTTTCTCATCCAACTTCCTCTCTTAAATGTATGAGAGTCTGGTTTTGTTTTGAGGTATTGTTTGAAGTATTTTACAGATGGACCCATGTGGGCACCAGAGGATATGGTGATGCTTTCCTAAAGTAGGTCATAAAACCATCACAGGGACACACAGGCATAATGGGGAATTCGTGTTGGTCAGGCCGTTCCCCCAAATTCTCCATGATCAGTTCTTGATGGGGCCTCATTAAGGACAGTGTCATCTCCAAGAAGAGAGAGAAGGCAATGAAGGGATTGCTGGACTGACCTAGTTCTCACTAAAGAGGGGCTTGCTGGTTAGGGAAATAGCTGGAAACCCAGGGGAAAAATGCCATTGTGAAGTCTGCAACTGCCAAGTTAGCTGTTGCTAACTGGACTGTTGGGTTAGCTCTGCATATACTCCAGAATTTTAAAAAGCAGTGTTCAAGGGGAAAATAAAAATAAGCCCAAGGCTTGAGACTCTAAAACGGCAGTGGTTCAAGGTAAAAAAATTATTCTAGTGACGATAAAAAAGCCTACTCAGGCAGCTCTCTGGTGAGTTTTGATGGAAAAATATACCCTCTTCACCCCCAAATATATAAAATATGGGGACAAATGACCACCAAAGGTAAATATAAAAAAATGGTGTGTGAGAAAAGTATCAGGAGGGCTAATGAGGAAAATAAGTGGAGCCTGTGAAAAATGCTGAGAATAAGAAAAATAGCTTATAGTTTGTGGAGCCTGATGAAGAATCAAGGATGAACACGTTTTGGGCCAGGTAACATTATAATATCCAGTGTTGCCCTGATGTGGAGACTAGTGGCCAAATCATAAAGGGATGGACAAATAGGATTAAAAGAAAAGTGAAAGCTTAGTGAATTGAGAAAGTAGTAAGGACATCTCCTAGTAGTTTTCAATTATATTCAAACCTCCAGGGCCAGGTGGATTATATCCTCAAGTAGTGGTTCCCAAAGTGTGGTCCCCAGACCAGCAGCAGCAGAATTTCCTGCGAATTTCTCAGAATTGGAAATTCTTGTGTCTACTCTAGACCTACTGACTCAGGCACTCTGGGCCTGTGTTTTAATAAGCCTTCCAGGTGATTCTGACATGAGGGAATTCATAACCTGGACTCCATGGATGGACTTCAGTGGGTCCCTTAACCCTCTGGTATAAGACACAAATATTTTTTTCAATGTGCATTGGCCGGGCAGGGGGAGGAAAATGGCTTTTATCAGATTTTCAAAAGGATTTGAGACCCCAAAAGTTTCAGAATCATTCTTCTAGCATATTGAAAGAATTTATCGTTATCATTACAGACTACTGTTGGTGCTCCAAGAAACCGTAGAGAATCATATTTTGGCAAATAAAGTCTTTCTAGTTTTTTAAAAATCAGAATTAGATGGCTCCTGACAACTACAGTTTGGTTAACTTGACATTGATTTCTGGCAAAAATTTAGAATGCTTTATTAGGTGGGTGGGGTGTGAACACTTAACAAGGAAAACAGCTGAGCTGTAAAGAGCTGGATTATACCAAATCATCTTTGTGCTGTTTCATTTCTGCTTTTAAAGAAAGTTCCTTATGTTTAAATACAGAAAAATGTAAAAGAGAAAGCAAAGATGGCCCGTAATCCCACTGTAAGATAACTGAACTCCCCTCCCTCACCCATTGACTTTCTTAAAGGTTTTGTGTATTCCTGTGGAAAAGAAAATTTATTTTATTTCTTTTGCTTCTTAAAAAAAATAATTAACTTTTAATTGAAGTAGAGTTGATTTACAGTGTTGCATTAGTTCAGGTATACAGCCCAGTGATTCAGATATGTATATATATGTGTGTATGTGTATGTGTGTGTGTGTATATGTATATATAGTTTTCCAGATTCCTTTCCCATATAGGTTATTACAATATATTGAATATAGTTCCCTGTGCTATACAGTAGGACCTTGTTGTTTATCTATTTTATACACAGTAATTTGTATATGTTAATCCCAAACTCCTAATTTGTCCTTCTCCACCCTTTCCCCTTTGGTAAGCATAAGTTTGTTTTCTATGTTTGTGAGTCTATTTCTGTTTTGTGAATAAGTTCATTTGTATCATATTTTAGATTCCACATATAAGTGATATCATATATTTGTCTTCCTCTGTCTGACTTACTTCACTTAGTATGATAATCTCTAGGTCTATCCATGTTGCTGCAAATGGTATTATTTCATTCTTTTTTATGGCTGAGTAATATTTCATTGTATATATGTACCACATCTTCTTTATCCATTCCTTTGTTGATGCACATTTAAGTTGCTTCCATGCCTTGGCTATTGTAAATAGTGCTGCAATGAACATTGGCGTGCATGTGTCTTTTCAAATTATGGTTTTCTTCGAATATATGCCTGGGAGTAAGATTGCAGGATCATATGTAGCTCCATTTTTAGTTTTTTAAGGAACCTCCATACTGTTCTCCGCAGTGGCTGTACCAGTTTACATTCCCCTCAGCTGTGTAGAAGGTTCACTTTTTCTCACACCCATTTATTATTTGTAGACTTTTTTGATGATAACCATTCTGACTGGTGTGAGGTGATACTTCACTGTAGTTTTGTTTTGCATTTCTCTCATAATTAGCGATGTTGAGCATCTTTGGAAAAGGAAATTTACATGTAAATGGATTGCTCTCTTTCTACAGGTACACTATTCTGTACTTTGCCTTAAAAAAATTAATTGTATATCTTAGAGATCTTTCCATGGTAACACTCATAGTGTTACCTCATCTTTAATGGCTGTATAGCCTTCCTTCATATCTTTTACTGTTTAGAGATATTTTAAAAAAATTGATATTATTTATGTTTGTTTTTTAATGTATTGCTAGCAATGATGCAATAAATAATGTTGTACATGTATTTTATATGTACTTCCAAGTATATCCATAAGATAAATTCCTATAAGTAAAGTTAATCAAAATGTACATGCATTTTAATATTTCAAAATGCCCTCCAATATGATTCTGTCACTTTATTCTCACTTGAACAGGACATGAGAATGCTTGTTTTTTCCCACATCATTGCCTCTATTAGGTTTTAGCATTAAAAAAATTGACAATCTAATAGGGGAAAAAACCCATCATATTCTTGTGTTTTATTTGCATTTATTCATTAATAAGCTTAAGCATTGTTCCAAAATTCTGTTCACCATTCATACTTTTCTTTTAATGAACTCCTCTTCATAGCCTTTGTTCATTTTTAATATGTTGCTTAACCTTTTATTATTGATTTGAATGATATTTATAAGTTAAATTATCCTTTGTTCATTGTATGTTGCAAATATTTTTCCAGTTTTTGATTTGTCCTCTAAATTTGCTTAATGGTTTTTTCTTTTGCCACATTGATTTAAAAAAAATACGTAGTCAAGTTTATTGTCCTTTTCTTTTATGGTCTCTGAGCTCATGGTTTTTTTTTTTTTTTTTTGAGCTCATGGTTTTAAAAATGCAAATGGCGCTTCTATAACAGTAGGTTAGGGAAACTCTACAAAACCCCTTAAATAAGGACTTCATCCATGTTTTATAAAATTTGCCATGATATCCTTGTGGACAGAATGGAAAAACGAGCGTTGGATGATGTATACATCAAAGTGCCTTTATAGTTTACTGAATGAAGAGTGCTGATTAATGGACCCATGTCAGCTTGGATTCCCTTGGCCTTGATGAAGACATAATTCTCATATTTCACACAGAAGAAAAGTCAAGATGGGATATTTAAATTCATGGATAACAAAGTCAAGATTCAAGAAGATCTTGACAGGCCAGAACAATGAGTTTAAAACTAACGCAACAAATGTAAAAGAGATAAATCAAAGATTTGTATTTTTCTAAAAGTTCGAGTATACAAGGACAGATGGGAAAGGCCGAGATACCAGATACTCACGTAAATAATATCACAACAGTGACACAGCTCAGTGTGAGTTAATGGTGTACTAGGAATACCAAAAAGGTCAGGGTGGTCTTAGGTTCTTTCTGGACTATTCAACATTTTTTTGTTGTTGTTGTTGCAGCTTCCTTTATTTTGGGTTATATATATATATATTTAACATCTTTATTGGAGTACAATCGCTTTACAATGGTGTGTTAGTTTCTGCTTTATAACAAAGTGAATCAGCTATACATATACATTTATCCCTATATTTCTTCCCTCTTCCATCTCCCTTCCTCCCACCCTCCCTATCCCACCCCTCTAGGTGGTCACAAAGCACTGAGCTGATCTCCCTGTGCTATGTGGCTGCTTCCCACTAGCTATCTATTTTACATTTGGTAGTGTATATATGTCCATGCCACTCTCTCACTTTGTCCCAGCTTACCCTTCCCCCTCCCCGTGTCCTCAAGTCCATTCTCTTGTAGGTCTGCGTATTTATTCCTGTCTTGACCCTAGGTTCTTCATGACCACTTTTTAATTTATTTAATTATTTTTAGATTCCATATATATGTGGTAGCATACGGTATTTGTTTTTCTCTTTCTGACTTACTTCACTCTGTATGACAGACTCTAGGTCCATCCACCTCACTACAAATAACTCAATTTCGTTTCTTTTTATGCCTGAGTAATATTCCATTGTATATATGTGCCACATCTTCTTTATCCATTCATCTGTCGATGGACACTTAGGTTGCTTCCATGTCCTGGTTACTGTAAATAGAGCTGCAATGAACATTGTGGTACATGACTCTTTTTGAATTAAGGTTTTCTCAGGGTATATGCCCAGTAGTGGGATTGCTGGGTCTTATGGTAGTTCTATTTTTAGTTTTTTAAGGAACCTGCATACTGTTCTCCATAGTGGCTGTATCCATTTACATTCCCACCAACAGTGCAAGAGTGTTCCCTTTTCCCCACACCCTCTCCAGCATTTATTGTTTGTAGATTTGTTGATGATGGCCATTGTGACTGGTGTGAGATGATATCTCATTGTAGTTTTGATTTGCATTTCTCTAGTGATTAATGATGTTGAGCATTCTTTCATGTGTTTGTCGGAAATCTGTATATCTTCTTTGGAGAAATGTCTATTTAGGTCTTCTGCCCATTTTTGGATTGGGTTTTTTGTATTTTTGATATTGAGCTGCATGAGCTGCTTGTAAATGTTGTAGATTAAGCCTTTGTCAATTGCTTCATTTGCAAATATTTTCTCCCATGCTGAGGGTTGTAGTTTTGTCTTGTTTATGGTTTCCTTTGCTGTGCAAAAGCTTTTAAGTTTCATTAGGACCCATTTGTTTATTTTTGTTTGTACTTCCATTTCTCTAGGAGTTGGGTCAAAAAGGATCTTGCTGTGATTTATGTCACAGAGTGTTCTGCCTATGTTTTCCCCTAAGAGTTTGATAGTGTCTGGTCTTACATTTAGGTCTTGAATCCATTTTGAGTTTATTTTTGTGTGTGGTGTTAGAGAGTGTTCTAATTTCATTCTTTTACATGTAGCTGTCCAGTTTTCCCAGCACCACTTATTGAAGAGGCTGTCTTTTCTCCATTGTGTATTCTTGCTTCCTTTATCAAAGATAAAGTGACCATAGGTGCGTGGGTTTATCTCTTTGCTTTCTATCCTGTTCCACTGATCTATATTTCTGTTTTTGTGCCAGTACCATACTGTCTTGATTACTGTAGCTTTGTAGTATAGTCTGAACTCAGGGAGCCTGATTCCTCCAGCTCCGTTTTTCTTTCTCAAGATTGCTTTGGCTATTCAGGGTCTTTTGTGTTTCCATTCAAATTGTGAAAGTTTTTGTTCTAGTTCAGTGAAAAGTGCCATTGGTAGTTTGACAGGGATTGCATTGAATCTGTAGATTGCTTTGGGTAGTAGAGTCATTTTCACAAGTTGATTCTTCCAATCCAAGAACATGGTATATCTCTCCATCTGTTTGTATCATCTTTAATTTCTTTCATCAGTGTCTTATAGTTTTCTGCATACAGGTCTTTTGTCTCCTTAAGTGTTTATTCCTAGATATTTTATTCTTTTTGTTGCAATGGTAAATGGGAGTGTTCTCTTAATTTCACTTTCAGATTTTTCATCATTAGTGTATAGGAATGCAAGAGATTCCTTTGCATTAATTTTTGTATCCTGCTACTTTACCAAATTCATTGATTAGCTCTAGTAGTTTTCTGGTAGCATCTTTAGGCTTCTCTATGTATAGTATCATGTCATCTGCAAACAGTGACAGCTTTACTTCTTCTTTTCCGATTTGGATTCCTTTTATTTCTTTTTCTTCTCTGATTGCTGTGGCTAAAACTTCCAAAACTGTGTTGAATAATAGTGGTGAGAGTGGGCAACCTTGTCTTGTTCCTGATCTTAGTGGAAATGGTTTTAGCTTTTCACAATTGAGGACAGTGTTGGCTGTGGGTTTGTCATATATGGCCTTTATTATGTTGAGTTAAGTTCCCTCTCTGCCTACTTTCTGGAGGGTTTTTATCATAAATGGGTGTTGAATTTTGTCAAAAGCTTTCTCTGCATCTATTGAAATGATCATATGGTTTTTCTCCGTCAGTTTGTTACTATGGTGTATCACATTGATTGATTTGCGTATATTGAAGAATCCTTGCATTCCTGGGATAAACCCCACTTGATCATGGTGTATGATCCTTTTAATGTGCTGTTGGATTCTGTTTGCTAGTATTTTGTTGAGGATTTTTGCATCTATGTTCATCAGTGATATTGGCCTGTAGTTTTCTTTCTTTGTGACATCTTTGTCTGGTTTTGGTATCAGGGTGATGGTGGCCTCGTAGAATGAGTTTGGGTGTTTTCCTCCCTCTGCTATATTTTGGAAGAGTTTGAGAAAGATAGGTATTAACTCTTCTCTAAATGTTTGATAGAATTCACCTGTGAAGCCATCTGGTCCTGGGCTTTTGTTTATTGGAAGATTTTAAATCACAGCTTCAATTTCAGTGCTTGTGATTGGTCTGTTCATATTTTCTATTTTTTCCTGGTTCAGTCTCGGAAGGTTGTGTGTTTCTAAGAATGTGTCCATTTCTTCCAGGTTGTCCATTTTATTGGCATATAGTTGCTTGTAGTAATCTCTCATGATCCTTTGTATTTCTGCAGTGTCAGTTGTTACTTCTCCTTTTTCATTTCTAATTCTACTGATTTGTCTTCTCCCTTTTTTTCTTGATAAGTCTGGTTAATGGTTTATCAATTTTGTTTATCTTCTCAAAGAACCAGCTTTTAGTTTTATTGATCTTTGCAATTTTTCCTTTATTTCTTTTTCATTTATTTCTGATCTGATCTTTATGATTTCTTTCCTTCTGCTAACTTTGGGGGCTTTTTGTTCTTCTTTCTCTAATTGTTTTACGTGTAAGGTTAGGTTGTTAATTTGAGATGTTTCTTGTTCCTTAAGGTACGATTGTATTGCTATAACCTTCTTTCTTAGAACTGCTTTTGCTGCATCCCATAGGTTTTGGGTTGTCGTGTTTTCATTGTCATTTGTTTCTAGGTATTTTTTGATTTCCTCTTTGATTTCTTCAGTGATCTCTTGGTTATTAAGTATTGTATTGTTTAGCCTCCATTTGTTTATATTTTTTACAGATTTTTTTCCCGTAACTGATATCTAGTCTCATAGCATTGTGTTCGGAAAAGATACTTGATATGATTTCAATTTTCTTAAATTTACCAAGGCTTGATTTATGACCCAAGATGTGGTCTATCCTGGAGAATGTTCCATGAGCACTTGAGAAGAAAGTGTATTCTGTTGTTTTTGGATGGAATGTCCTATAAATGTCAATTAAGTCCATCTTGTTTAATGTATCATTTAAAGCTTGTGTTTCCTTATTTATTTTCATTTTGGATGATCTGTCCATTGGTGAAAGTGGGGTGTTAAAGTCCCCTACTATGATTGTGTTGCTGTCGATTTCCCCTTTTATGGCTGTTAGTATTTGCCTTATGTATTGAGGTGCTCCTATGTTGGGTGCATAAATATTTACAATTGTTATATCTTCTTCTTGGATTGATCCCTTGATCATTATATAGTGTCCCTCTTTGTCTCTTGTAATAGTCTTTGTTTTAAAGTCTATTTTGTCTGATATGTGAATTGCTACTCCAGCTTTCTTTTGATTTCCATTTGCATGGAATATCTTTTTCCATCCCCTCACTTTCAGTCTGTATGTGTCCCTAGGTCTGAAGTGGGTTTCTTATAGACAGCATATATATGGGTCTTGTTTTTGTGTCCATTCAGCCAGTCTTTGTCTTTTGGTTGGAGCATTTAGTCCATTTACATTTAAGGTAATTATCGATATGTATGTTCCTATTACCATTTTCTTAATTTTTTTGGGTTTGTTATTGTAGGTGTTTTCCTTCTCTTGTGTTTCCTGCCTAGAGAAGTTCCTTTTGCATTTGTTGTAAAGCTGAATTCTCTTAGCTTTTGCTTGTCTGTAAAGATTTTAATTTCTCTGTCAAATCCGAATGAGATCCTTGCTGGGTAGAGTAATATTGATTGTAGGTTTTTCCCCTTCATCACTTTAAATATGTCCTGCCACTCCCTTCTGGGTTACAGAGTTTCTGCTGAAAGATCAGCTGTTAAACTTATGGGGATTCCCTTGTATGTTATTTGTTGTTTTTCCCTTGCTGCTTTTAATATTTTTTCTTTGTATTTAATTTTTGATAGTTTGATTAATATGTGTCTTGGTGTGTTTCTCCTCTGATTTATCCTGTATGGGACTCTCTGTGCTTCCTGGACTTAGTTATTTCCTTTCCCATATTAGCAAAGTTTTCAACTATAATTTCTTCAAATATTTTCTCAGTCTCTTTCTTTTCCTCTTCTTCTTCTGGGACCCCTATAATTCAAATGTTGAAGTGTTTAATGTTGTCCCAGAGGTCTCTAAGACTGTCCTCAATTCTTTTCATTCTTTTTTCTTTATTCTGCTCTGCAGTAGTTATTTCCAGTATTTTATCTTCCAGGTCAGTTATCCGTTCATCTGCCTCAGTTTTTCTGCTATTGATCCCTTCTAGAGAATTTTTAATTTCATTTTTTGTGTTGTTCATCATTGTTTGTTTGCTCTTTAGTTCTTCTAGGTCCTTGTTAAACGTTTCTTGTATTTTCTCCATTCTATTTCCACAATTTTGGATCATCTTTACTACCATTATTCTCAATTTTTTTTCAGGTAGCCTGCCTATTTCCTCTTCATTTGTTAGGTCTGGTGGGTTTTTACGTTGCTCCTTCATCTGCTGTGTGTTTCTCTGTCTTCTCATTTTGCTTAGCTTACTGTGTTTGGGGTCTCCATTTCGCAGGCTGCAGGTTTGTAGTTCCCGTTGTTTTTGGTGTCTGCCCCCAGTAGCTAAGGTTGGTTCAGCGTGTTGTGTAGGCTTCCTGGTGGAGGGGACTAGTGCCTGTGTTCTGGTGGATGAGGCTGGATCTTGTCTTTCTGGTGGGCAGGTCCATGTCTGGTGGTGTGTTTTGGGGTGTCTGTGACCTTATTATGATTTTAGGCAGCCTCTCTGCTAATGGGTGGGGTTGTGTTTCTGTCTTGCTAGTTGTTTGGCATAGGGTGTCCAGCACTGTAGCTTGCTGGTCATTAAGTAGAGCTTGGTCTTGGTGTTGAGATGGAGATCTCTGGGAGATTTTCGCTGTTTGATATTACCTGGAGCCGGGAGGTCTCTGGTGGACCAATGTCCTGAACTTGGCTCTCCCACCTCAGAGGCACAGGCCTGATGCCTGGCCGGAGAACCAAGAGCCTGTTATCCACATGGCTCAGAATAAAAGGGAGAAAAAAAGAAAGAAAGAAAAAAAAGATAAAATAAAATAAAATAAAGTTATTAAAATAAAAAAAAATAATTATTAAAAAATTTATAAAGTAATAAGAAGAAAGAAAGAAATAAAGAAGAGAGCAACCAAACCAAAAAACAAGTCCGCCAATGATAACAAGCTCTAAAAACTATGCTAAAAAAAAAAAAAAACGGACAGACAGAACCCCAGGACAAATGGTAAAAGCAAAGCTATATAGACAAAATCACGCAGAGAAGCATACACATACACACTCACAAAAAGAGAAAAAGGGAAAAAAAAAATATATATATATCGTTGCTCCCAAAGTCCACCTCCTCAATTTTGGGTTGATTCTTTGTCTATTCAGGTATTCCACAGATGCAGGTACGTCAAGTTGACTGTGGAGATTTAATCCGCTGCTTCTGAGGCTGCTGGGAGAGATTTCCCTTTCTCTTCTTTGTTCGTACAGCTCCTGGGGTTCAGCTTTGGATTTGGACCCGCCTCTGCGTGTAGGTCGCCTGAGGGCGTCTGTTCTTCGCTCAGACAGAACGGGGTTAAAGGAGCAGCTGCTTCGGGGGCTCTGGCTCACTCAGGCCCGGGGGAGGGAGGGGTACGGATGCGGGGCGAGCCTGCGGCGGCAGAGTCCGGCGTGACATTGCACCTCAGGCCACCGTGTGTTCTCCGGGGGAAGTTGTCCCTGGATCACGGGACCCTGGCCGTGGCGGGCTGCACAGGCTCCCGGGAGGGGCGGTGTGGAGAGTGACCTGTGCTCGCACACAGGCTTCTTGGTGGCGGCAGCAGCAGCCTTAGCGTCTCATGCCCGTCTCTGGGGTCCGCGCTGATAGCCGCGGCTCGCGCCCGTCTCTGGAGTTCGTCCAAGTGGCGCTCTGAATCCCCTCTCCTCGCACGCCAGGAAACAAAGAGGCAAGAAAAAGTCTCGTGCCTCTTCGGCAGCTCCAGACCTTTTCCCGGACTCCCTCCCGGCTAGCTGTGGCGCACTAGCCCCTTCAGGCTGTGTTCACGCCACCAACCCCAGTCCTCTCCCTGCGATCCGACCGAAGCCCGAGCCTCAGCTCCCAGCCCCCGCCCGCCCCGGCGGGTGAGCAGACAGGCCTCTCGGGCTGGTGAGTGCTGGTTGGCAGCGATCCTCTGTGCGGGAATCTCTCTGCTTTGCCCTCCGCACCCCTGTGGCTGCGCTCTCCTCCGTGGCTCCGAAGCTTCCCCCCCCTGCCCCCCGCAGTGTCCACTCGCGAAGGGGCTTCCTAGTGTGTGGAAACCTTTCCTCCTTCACAGCTCCCTCCCACTGGTGCAGGTCCCATCCATATTCTTTTGTCTCTGTTTTTTCTTTTTTCTTTCGCCCTACCCAGGTACGTGAGGAGTTTCTTGCCTTTTGGGAGGTCTGAGGTCTTCTGCCAGTGTTCAGTAGGTGTTTTGTAGGAGTTGTTCCACATGTAGATGTATTTCTGATGTATCTGTGGGGAGGAAGGTGATCTCCACATCTTACTCTTCTGCCATCTTGAATCCTTTCCCTATCAACATTTTTTTTTAAACTCTAAATTTTGAAATAATTATAGACTTAGAGAAATTTCCAAAAAGAATACAGAGAGGTCCCATGTACATTTTCATCTAGATTTTTCCAATGGTAACATCCTACATAACTACAGTACATATTGAAAGCAGAAATTGACATTTGTATACTTTATATGCCTTATGTTTCACCAGTTTTAATATTCACTCATTTGTGTGTGTGTTTAATTCCTTGAAATTTTATCAAGTGTATAGACTCATGTATTTGTAGTGATTTTTAATTAGTATGTTAAGTACGAATAGATTTATCTGTAGAAAAAATTTGTTCCTCTATTTCAAACAAATCAAGCCCGTGATTTTACAATGGTGATATACCCCAGACAGAAGCGTGCATGGGGTGAACTTGCACAAAGTACTCTAATTGTACCTTGATCATACTATATGGTGCATTCCTAAAGCTATATTTCAGCGAAAATCTCCCAGAGATCTCCATCTCTATTCTTCATTATAGAATTGAAGGGAAAAGGGACATCAAGCAATGATTTTCAAAGCTCCTGTGAAGACCTGTCACACAATAAAGGGGTTAGGCTTATTCCATGTCAGTAGAGTGGCTGTTAAGAAAGGTTGGAGACAGTTACAAGAAACTGCCTCCTTGAGACTTTGATTCAAGGAAATTTTTTCCAGGAAGGAAAGCTGTGAAACAGTGGAATTTGGCTGCCATGAGGGCAGTAGGCAGGAGTTTTCAAACAAAGGCAGAGTGACCACATGTCAAGAGGGGCTTATAGGGGATTCTTAAAGTTTGGATTAAAAGACCACTAAAGTTCTTCCCAACTCAGGCTCTGGGGTTTTATATTATATTCTGGAGTATATTATATTCTAGACTATTCTGGAGCATTCTAGTATTCTAGAGTATATTCTATATACTCTTCCCGGAGGAGGCAAGGGAGAGAGAAGAGGTGGAAGGAAGTGCTAGTGGTCCTAGGGGCACTCATGTAGTAAAGAAATAACCAAAAACAGTTATGAAGGTATATCTTCAAATGCTGTCTCTGTTGAACTTTTCCCATCAACTTTATAAAGAGCATGATTGTATTCAGCTACCTATTAATTATGAAGACATAGAGGTTTGATAGTTATTTCTGTTACTCTTTATCATTCTCTCTTCTTTGCCTTTGTCTCTTTTCTATGGATAAATTGATGATACTTGTTTTACTCTAAAGAATGCTTATCTAGTAGGCTCCTGATACTGTTTTGACTGCTTTGTTTCTAATCTAACTTGAATAGACCTAGGTTATCAGCCGGTGAGTTTACAGTTCTTTAAGTCACAAATGTTTGTAGATGGTAAGGATCCAAGGAGCCCGGGAGGTACTGAGAGGTAGCTGCTGTCATGCTCTGAGACCTGGTGTAATTAGGAGCCTGTGTCAGAGTGGAAGCCGGTCCCATGGAGTTGTGAAGGAGAACATCTGCTGCAAAACCATTTACAGGGAAAGAAACGTCATGTATATCTGTTTGGGTGCCATCCAATTTAATAAAATGGGACACTCAAACACAGGGACTTAAGCAAATGGAGATCTATTTATTTTTCACATAACAAGAATTTGAGAGGTAGTGATTGCCAGCTTTAGTTCAGTGACTCTATTATGTTAGGGCTGTGTGTCTGTAGTTTTCTTGCCTTTTTCCTCATGGTTACATGAGGGCTGCTGCAGCTCCAGTCAGCACATCCGTATTCAAGGAAGGAAGAAGGGAGAAGAGACAAGGGGAAAGGAGGAGAGGGAAATTGGAAGGGTTGACATAAATTTTTCAGGAAATTCAAATGCCCTCCCAATGTCTTCCCTCATATCTTACAGACCAGAATTTTCTCTTCTACCCACAGTTTTCGGTTACACAATTTGACTGAGCCATTTGTACGATGTTTTAATAATAACACGAGAGGAACCAAGAGAGGGGGAACGGAGAGTTTTCTACAGTGTGCAGATGGTTCAAGGATATTAACCTGGGAAATGGACTGTAGATCTCCATTATACTCTAAATGAACTATAGCTCACCATTTATTTGTAGCATCCTCCTTATATACTTATTTATGTCTGGGATTAAGAGAAAGGATGTAGGGGGATACGGATTCTGATAACTCTCCACTGAACTGAAATGATCTGCAGTATAGGATAGGAAATTGGTCCTAAAAACTCTTCTTGTGATTTTGCTGCAGCCATTCTCTGGAAAATGATCAGTTTAGAGCAATTTCTTCATCCTCTCTCTGTTTTTTTTTTGTTTTTGTACACATGGTGAGATGACTTTCTGGGCTGTTGCATTCTGGAGCCCAACTATGTTTCAGGAGATTGTTCTTCTCCATTTGAGAGTTGTATTTCAGTAATTGAGACCAGAGCTTGACTCTTTGGGTCCACGATGTGACTAAATTAAATCAGGGATTTCATGGAAAGAACAATAAAAGCCCAAATTCTGTTACTATGCTATTTTCTTAATATGTCTGAGCATGCAGATCTTTTAAGTGGTGATATAAAGCAGGCACTATATTCTTGGGCTCTAAGTGCTGGTTTTAGAAAATGTGTTTGGCAACATAACTCTGATTGTTTAAGGGGACTTTGAGCATCTGATGAGGGAGGTTTGAATTTGCCCCTTTTTATAAATGAGGCAAACCAAGGGTCAGGAGAGTTGACGAACTTGCCCGAAGTTTCTCGAATAGAGCTGAGATTCATGGACCTTCCTCTTCATTAGGAGGATGCCCTATGCTACTGCTAAACTCCACAAAGTGAGTAAAGTAGGGTGTATGTAGGTAAAGAAATGAGGCCCAGATTGAAAAATTGTTCTGGAGGCCCGAGGTCACTGTGGTTTGGTGTTGGTGCTCTGCCCTTGTGACTTAGTGTATGTGTGTGATGGAGTGGCTTAGACGAGAATCCCTGAGCTCAGTCTTCCAGTGGATGTGGGTGCTGCCTGTCTGCTACTGCGTCCCAACGCAAAGAGGACACTGGCCTCACATGTTTGTCCTCCTGGATGTCCACCAGGTCTTGACAAACCCTTGCCCTGTGACCACCATTACACATCTGGCTACTAGGGGCAAACAGACCCCGCTGATCTGGCCTTGCAGAGGGAAGACACAGCCCTGTTCCCTCTTAGCTCCCCAACCCCGAGAGGAGCCTGAACATTTCCAAACAAGCTTTCACTAAGGCGGCGGGGGTGGGGTGAGGGTTTAAAAAGATGGAGAAGCTTAGAACGAGAGATGCCTTTAGCAGTAGCACTTCGGACCACAGATGGGCTTGGCTGGCACAGCCTCATTTTTCTTCATTTCCATCCTGTCTAAGGGACTCTGTCCAAGGCTCCTACTCCAAAGCCTGTCCTTGGAAGTTTCTCCTTTCCCTTCTCCCTTGTGGGTGCCTGTCCTGTCCATTGTGGAGGTTCTGCAGATGGGACGGAGGAACATGGGCCAGGGCAAGTATGTATGTATTCACCTCACAATCAAAGGCTTTTCTTCATGGATGGCAAAAGCTGGATTTCCCATATTTTTAAAATGCCATGATTTTGAGTGGATGTTGATAAAATAAGAATAAAGGGCACAGAAATGTTTTTATTTACATTCCTGTTTTCATCTCCAACTCTCTAGTATCAAACTTGACACTGCTCAAAACATACTATTATATGTTATGTATATGCATATACATGCGTATATATCCACACACATGCACACATGTATTTTATGCATATGCACACATATCTCTGTGTTTGGGATGTAGTTGTTTAGAATACTGGAGTAATGGACTGAGCATACTTTTATCCATTTGCTTTCAATTTAAGCAATTTAGCTTATAATAATAGGTATTACCATGAGTCATAACAACAGACAAACTCTTGGACACAGTCCTCCTTGGGAAATGATACCAAGGAAATCATTTAAAAGAAAAAGAAAGTTATAAAACATATTGCTGTGGTTTTTTGTTTAACATACAGGTTTTTTTTTTTTTCACTTACAGTGTATAAGTCCTTTTCACACCTATTATCTTATTTCATCTTCACAACAACCCTCCAGGACAGGTGGTTTTATTTTTCCTCCTTATTTTAGAAATGAGGGAACAGGCTTAGAGAGATGGTGCGGTTTCTTTAAGGTTGCACAGTGAGAATGAGAGGGAGATTTGGGAAAGTTTTGCTTCGTTTGGAAAGCAGGGAAAGCTAACCCAGAAAGATAGGACGCTGGTCAAAAAGATCCACAACAAAGCACTTGGATGTGCATGTGCTTTGGAAGAGGAAATGGGAAATCCAGGTCTTTAGCTCCAAGTTCAGTGTTTTCTTTACCACACCATCACCATTCTCCAGTGGAAGGACTTTTTAGTAACCTGTGGTTTGCCAATTTGATGATCATCATGGAGGCTTTACACACTCTAACTACAGAAACTATGGAACAGGATAGAAAGTGTTTATGGCATAATTTAAGTTACAAAATAAAAGAAAAAGTTATATCCATAGTATAATTATAGATGTGTAATATATATATTACACATCTATACAAGGATAAAACATGGGAAGGGAATATGGAAAAATAAAAACAGATGTCACTAAGGGGATTGTAATAAATTTTCATAGTATTTTGTCCTTAATATAGATAGAATTAACAATAAAATTTAAAAATCCAATTACTAATAAAAATAAACATTTATTGAGTGCAAGGATTGGGCCTAAGTGCTTTTTCATGCCAAATTCTATGTAATCACAACTCCATGAGGTAAATATTATTATAATTTCTACTTTGTAGATGAGAACCTTATGTTTTTCGGATGATTGAATAACTTCTCCAAGGTTAAAAAACTAGAAGTCAAGACGGGGGCACTTGCATTTAAGCTCTGTTGCCTCCAACCCCAAATACCAACAGTCCTTCAGTGTGTGTCCTGCAAAGGGGACAGTCAGTCGTTAAATCATCCAATTCATCTTACGTGTTGATGTGTCTACACAGGCTCTTTTTTGTCTCATCATGGCTGAACTTTAGTTGATTGACAGGCACTAGCCATTCACAGAGTGTCTAATTAGGAACTCTCTGTGGACCATCCACACATACTAGATGTAATGTATTGAGGAAGTAGAGATTTACAGCCTCCTTAGCAAAACAAGGGTCCAGAATAGCGGAGGCCGCTGTGAAGGGTGATTCTCGGTGTCTGAGCGTGCTGCCAGCTCTGGGTTCTCTATAGGTTTATCGGCAGCCTTGAGCAGGATTTTAGCTTAGGTGGTAAAAATTTAGCTTAGGTGTTTGAAAATCCATGGGATGTCGAGGCATGGGGAGCTGCATCTCCCATCCCAAGGAACAGCGCTAGCCCCAGGCTTTTTCCTAAATCTCCAGGAACAAAGCCAGTATTTTATTGCTTTTGGTCTGAATTCGTAGGATAAATACCTCAGTTCTCGGCTGTACTTTGTTCAGGCTTTAACTCTTTGCTGTGCAGAAAAGAAAAGTCGTCCTCTCTCGACAGGAGGGGGCAACCTGAGTTTCTTGGTTCTAAATGGGCTAGGATTTCTTCCCGAGACTTGAGTAATGAGTGCATTGTAGAAATATCCTTTTTAGTTGCAGTTTACAGTGTTGCTGGTCTGTGGCAGCAGATTGCTCCTTGAAGGAGAGATTTCCAGAAGGCTTTAGAGGGTAGAACACAGAGCTGTTCTTTCCCATAGCCCCCATAAAAGAGCCGGCCTCCCAGGTCTCTCTCCTTCGTATGATGGAGTTTTTAATCTGTAGGCTTCAGACACCTTACTCCTTACTTTTCCCATTTTCTCTTTCAAAGCACATGTACTTTCAAGTGCTTTGTTTTGGATCTTTGTGTCCTGTCTTTCCTGGTTGGGTTTCCCTGCTTTCCAAACTAAGCGAAATAGAATCGTCCCTCTCTGTCACGGCCCCCTTTCTTTTACTGCTCTCAGGTATTTTAAATCTTGCGATGTGTTCTTATTCTGGGACTTTTATTCTTTGGTGTGAAATTGGGCCAATATTAATTGCTCCTTAACACTATGCATAGCATTCCTCATCTGCAAAGCACTTCACGAAGATTAACTAATGAATCCTCTCAACATCTCTTATCCTGTGGGAACAGTGAATAGTTGGCTAACAATAGGAAAGAGAAGGAAAATGATTCTTCCTCTTTCCATAAGTGTCTTTGAGCTTCAAAGCATATTTCCCACCATTAGCTAGGATACAGAACAGGGGAGAGAGAGGAGAGGAGAGATTTTGAGAGGAAATCCCTTTGTCATCTCATGAAATTCTCCATCAAGGACTTTGGTGCAGGTTCGTTACGGGATAAACTCTGAGGAGCCAACTTTGTTTAAGGACTTGAGTATGAGCTTAATTCTAATCCTAGTTTTCCTTCTTAGGTAGAACTGTAGAACGTTAGAGGATCTTGGAGATACAGTAATTCTATGAATTGACTTGACAGATGCAGCAACTAAGGCAGAGAAATGTCAGATTATCTCAAGGTCACACAGGGCAAGACTGGTTTTTTCCCTGGACTGCCCTTGGCATCTCTATTAGATAAGATGCCCAGTCACCTTGAAGGTCTTATGAGAGTGTTTTAATTGATTGTGTTACTGGCTAGTGCTGAGCTTAGATTTGGGGCTGTGCTCAGCGTCTGTCTATTTTCCTGAGTGAGGCAAAGTTACTTGCCGCAGCCAGCGCAGCTGGTGTGTGGAAGAAAGATGGAAGAACCACTCTTGTGCAAAAAGGCTGTCTTAGTACATTTGGAGAAAATGGGATATAGAATACATCATTTATCTTTGAAGAGAGTCAACAGATATTTGATTTAAACAAACACTCCATTATGGTGTTCACTGTAGCAATTCTATAATTATAAGTTTTATGGCAACTCCCATTACTAAGCCATTTTCATCCCTCTCCGAGCTGTCTGAAAAACTGTAAATTGGGTGGAAATTTTCATGGCTGGACCCTGCCTGGTAGAGAATGGATGGCTTCTGGGAGCACAGGGAAGGAAAGAAAATCTCACCAGCTGCCTCTAAGTTATTGTTGGATGGGAAAAAATGTAAGCGTATTCTTTTTCCACTTTGCAAAAGAGTTGAATATTTCTCTTCTCTGTATTGTGAAAAACAAGGCAGAAAGACCTCATTTTCAAAGCTGTATAGTCACTAAGAAATGGGGGAAAAGTGCTTTCCCGAGTCACTTCTAAGCATGCCGTGGATGGGGCTACTCATGATTTCAGCATCTATCTACCTTGCCATGTTTACACTTTACATTTTCCTCTGCTCTGGCTTGATCATTGTGTTCTTGAAATCCTAGGTTTCTGGAGTTAGATAAAGGATTTGAAACCCTCACTTGGAGGAGGGAGGCTTGGCATGCATCCTAGTTTGTGGACCTAGCCTCAAAGGTTAAGTGGATCAAACTGGTTTTGTACAAGGTTGATACAGTGCCACATGCCAACAGGTGACAAACACATTTTTAGGACACATAGTTCTAGAACGCGATTCTAGACATTTAAAAATCTTCCCTTACAGTGTCTTGAAATGTAACTTTTATTACTTAATCATGAGCAAACTTCTTACTCTCAACTCAGTCACATGACTGTCTTCTCTACATGTCGTGTTCTTGACCCTAAACCCCCTCACTCCATCCTCCCATGGATCTTGATTCCAGGTCATCTTTCAAGGCTTACCTCAGTTTCTTGGTTTCCTCTATTCCCTCGAGCCTCTCCTGATTATCTTAAGCTATAAGTAGTCTCCATTCTCAAAATTACTTGCCATACTGCCAGATTAAAATACTTACTTATAAATGTTTTATATGGTTCACAAATTGTTTCATATGCATTGCCTGTCTCCCTACCTAGATTATATGTGCTTTGGGAGTAGCGATCATCTACTGTTATGTAGCCAGCCTTAATATTCAGGAGAATTTTAAGACATAGTAACTGCTTAATCAAGAGTTGTTGAGCTGTAACATAGTATGCATGGTAATGTTTTCTTTCCCTTATAGGCTGTGAGATCTTTAAGGATAAATCTTTTAGTAATTCATCTTTCTGTGCCTTACACTCATTTGATGCTTAATAAATATTTGTTAAATGAATAATTTGTCATTACCTGAGAGGCCATTTGTCTTTAGTTTCCCTCCAAATCTCCAAGTGTTCAACACTCTTAGAGACATTGATGACTTTAGTTCTTTTTTTTTTTTTTTTAATATTTATTTATTTGGCTGCACCGGGTCTTTGCGGTGTGCAGGATCTTTCGTTGTGGCATGCAGGATCTTCTTTTTTCAGTTGTGGCATACAGGATCTTTAGGTGTGGCTTGTGGGATCTAGTTCCCTGACCAGGGATCGAACCTGGGCCCCCTGCATTGGCAGCGTGGAGTCTTAACCGCTGGACCACCAGGGAAGTCTCGATGACTTTACTTCTGATGGATCATCTTCATCGCTCCTGCTAATTATTTGTAGTGATCATAGGTGTTTGGCATTATTTTTGGATGCTGTTCTTTTCCTCTAATACCCATGTCTTGGCAAAAGTTGTTTCTGTGGAAGGTGCCCATTGTGCTATTTTTTCTTCATCCTTCATACACAAAGACACAAATTTGAAAAATAGTATTATTGCCCTACTATGCACCCTACTTCCTTGTGATATTACTTTTAGTGTCCTTAAACTTTATTTGGAAGGAAGTGGAGATAAAAACATTGAAGAAAATATTCTCAAAACACTGACCTGTATAACCTGAAGTAAAAATTCCAATAGTCATCCCCCGCCTCCATTCCTTCTCTGATGCTATGGATCCCTGACTGTACAGTTGTGCAGTGCTGTCAGGGTGGACTTTCTGCATTATTTTTCTTTATCATGAGGGATCATGGATCACTTTGCCAGAGAACCTCAAATCCCAGATGCTCTGTTGGCCTAGTTAACCTTTCTTAAAAATTTATTTCCTTACTTAAACTCATTAGTATTATTTCCTGAAGTAATAATAAATTTATTTTTGAGTTGGATTCTGTTATCACCCTATAACTACCCTTCACTAGTGAAATTATTAAAATATGATAATTTATATAGTTCCTCAGGCATACTAAATATTCTGAAATATGCAAATTGGAAGAGATATTTCATTTATCTCTTTATTGAGCAGACATATACTCAACATCTCCTCTGTGATATTTTGTGAAACACTGAAAAAGGATGCATCTTATCTCTGCTTCCTGGAGACTTGAAATCTAGAGGGTGATAGGAATGATATCTAAGTTGAGGATCTAAGACCTGAAATAGAGGCAGAGGCTGCACTTCTGGGGTCTGGGGTCTCAGAGACAAGAACCATTTGTTATGATTTTGAGTAATCTGAGAAGCCTTTCATAAGAGGAAGCTTTTAAATGACATCTTGTTGGTTGAGTAGATGAAGAAAGGGATGGGGTGGGAGATGGGGAAGATTACTGTAGGCCAAGGAAAGAGCTGGAACAAAAACCCATGGATATAAGTGCACGTGTAGTTGAGGGAGAGGAAGGCTGCAGCCTGGGGAGGGATGTTGGGGGCTGCTCTTTGGGTATATGAGGGATAACAAAACAAAACAAAAGATTAAGACACTCTTTTCCAAAGTAAGAAGTGATACTCATTCCTCTATTTTATTTCTTTTTGCTGAAATGATTAATATGGCAATATAATTAACATTGTTCCTATAGATGGACCAAAAGTGCTGATGCCAATGCTAAGAGAAAGAAGGTGTTTGGAAATACAGCAGTGAATCACCGGTGATGGCACCCTGATGGACTGGATGAGCCTGGGCTGCAGATACTCAGTTAATCACTGGAGCTTTTCTTAACAGACAGAAAAGTCTTCATGGAATAGCAAATATTGCAAAACTCGAAGTCAGGGGTCCTGAGGTCTGAACTTGCTATGTGACTCTGGGGAGATCATTTCATCTTTCTAGGTCTTAACATCTTCATCTGAAAAATGAAAGAGTCGGACAAGAAAGGCTTTAAGCTTTTTTTGGCTCATCCTATGATGCTCTTGGCCAGTGTTTTTCAAGCTTCCTCTCACATCTGCTTCATTCAGGAGCCTCACTCCTGAGAGTCAGTATTAGGAGGTAATTGTACTTTCTACTGAGACTCTTATGCTGCCCCATTTCCTCCAAGGATTCTTCTGCACGTAGTCTCTGCAGAGGAAATTTGCAAAGTCTTTCCAGACTGATCCAGCCTGCACTGACCTCACTTTCCAACTCTAGAGTATTGATTCCTGGAGGACAAAGACCTATTTTTAAGGTTTTCTTATTTTTTCAGGACTGAACCCCATGGAATGTTGGACTTAACTCATTTCAAGAAATCTTTATTGAGACTTCCTGGGTGCCACATACTGGGGACACAAGACAAAATTTTCCCTTAAGGAACACTGCCCATTTGGTAGGACGTCCATGCAAATGAAACAAATACCTGGCAACTTGTCAATTGATGGAATGGACATTTCATAGTTTTTCAAACTTGATGCCCTAAATATTTACCAATTTTCCCTACTATCCCATTAAATAACAGTTCTCCAATATCTTTGAAGGAATATAAGGTGAGGGATGGGCAAAGATCATACAAGTCATTGTCAAATTATTGAGCACCCACAAAGCAAAGGATAACTTGTGAAATCTTGGTACGAGTACCCTCCTGATGAAATGGCCATAGATCATATTTATATTTAGTTGATTTCTAGAACTTTAGGGTGGAGTGCCTTGTTTTGCCTTTTTCCCCTCCTCGGGCTTCTCCAATTTTTGTCTGTTTTCTCTCCTTCCCCACATTTCCCTCCATTTCCCTACACTTTGACCAGTTTACTTCCCTCATCCTCGTAAGTGTACCTTTATTGAGGGTTAACTATGTGTCAGGCACAGATCATTATTTTACCTAGATCATTATATAATCCCAACAATAATATTTTTATGGAGAAGGAAACTGAGGCTCAGTGATACTAAGTCATTAGGCCAAGGTCACATAATAAAAAGCAGTCTCCAAGAGGAACCTAGATCAGTCCGATATATCAAAATACAGCCTATACAACTTCCTCGCAAAGCAACTTTCTTTCGTCAATTAAGTGTGCCTGAAACTTTTCAGACAACCTCTAGAAAGTTAAGATGACTGTGTCTTCTTTTATAACAGATACAATTATTTGAGAAACCAGTGCCTAAAACTTGCAAAGTCTTCAGGAAAGACCTTCTGGGCCCTTTGGAGATTTTTGCCAAGTACCAAACATCTCTTCAAAGAGAAGAAACAGCAGTTATGATAAAAGAGACTGGAAAATAAGAGGAATAAACAATGTAGTGATTGTACTGGAAAAACCATAGCCCATCTTATATTTCCATTTTATAATGATCCCTAATCTTTCCAGGCTTTTGGAGCCTGCATGTTATCTTAAAACACTTTTTGAACTTTGGCATTTTCATTGCCTTTACAAGAACAGCCATAATGAAGGGAAGACTCTCTTAGCTGCCATGAGTGGAACAATTAATTGTGTTTACCTGCTGATGTTCCAAACCACTTCCTGCTTAGAAACAGAGGGGTAAACCACCTTTGTCGTAAGGATTTTTTTAAAATATTATTTTCCTGGAAGCTGCTTAGAATGTTGTACTTTTGATTTTTTTCTCAGTTGAGCTGAGCTTGAAAATAATAATGTCAATTCAGAGTGAAATATAATTCTTATTGTCACTTTAGTTTTATATTATCTACTTACCCAGTCGTGGTTTGGAATTAATCTTGGAATCATACCCAAGTTAAACTAGTTATTGGACCCCACTGAATTCGATATTGATGATTTGATTGGGAGACCTAGGGACCTAATTCATTGTCTTTTTCCTTATTTCATGAGGCTCTCACATCTGGCAGTAAAATTTCCCTTAAATCAGAGGAAAGAATGACTTGTCAGCTAGCTCCCTTTGAGACTTGATCTAGAACCCTTCTGATTTTAGAATTATATTGCTTAGTGTTTTCGTCATTTATCGCTGCCCAATCTTAGTCCAGGGCAATAAAAAGAGGAACAGCTGTCTTCACAATCCTGACCCCAGACCTCTGCAGAGTGGTAACATCAACCACTATGGAAGATGCTGAGAGGTTCCAATAGAGTCCCCAGAAAAGGATGAAGCGGAAACACATCTGTTATAAATTGTGCTAACATTGTGATTTAAAGTAATATCATGTCCCTTGAAGGACCTAAAATTGTGCTCAATTATATCATGACCAACAAATATTTGTTCAGTATTTACTATGTGCCAGGCGTAAACTAGGTACTAAGGATCCAAAACTAAATAAGGCACAGTCCCTGTCTTCTAAGTGTTTCCTTATCCAACCAGAAGCTGGGGAGCATAGAAGTTTTCTTTCTTTTTTTAAAAATAGATTTATTTATTTATTTATTTATTTTTGGCTGCGTTGGGTCTTTGTTGCTGCGCGCAGGCTTTCTCTAGTTGCGCCGAGTGGGGGCAACTCTTCGTTGTGGTGAGCGGACTTCTCATTGCGGTGGCTTCTCTTGTTGCGGAGCACGGGCTCTAGGTTCGCGGGATTCGGTAGTTGTGGTGTGCAGGCTTCAGGAGTTGTGGCTCGCAGGCTCTAGAGCGCAGACTCAGTAGTTGTGGCACACGGGCTTAGTTGCTCCGCGGCATATGGGATCTTCCCAGACCAGGGCCCGAACCCCTGTCCCCGGCATTGGCAGGCGGATTCTCAATCACTGCACCACCAGGGAAGCCCTAGAAGTTTTCTAATGAATTAGAATTGTAAGGGAAAAATGTTGATTGCATTTCTTTGTTAGTGAAAATAATAAATTCAGATTTGAAATAGTCAATTGTCCACTATTAGTAGTTTTTGGGCTATTATGTAATACCTTGGAATGGAGTTGATAGTTCACATAATATGTATATTTTAAATTTATAAGAAACTGCCAAACTTTCCCAAAGTGGTTGTCTCATTTCACACTTCCACCTGCAATGTGTGGGAATTCTAGTTGCTCCAAATTGTTGCCAACACTTGGTATTATTAATATTTTTAATTTTAACCATTCTAGTGCTAGTAGGTGTGCAGAGGTATTTCATTGTGGTTTTATTTTACATTTCTAGTTGACTATTGATATTGAGCACCTTCTCATGTGGTCACTGACTATTTAAATCACTTATTTTGTAAAGTGTCATTTACCTATTCTAAATTCTATTGTTTGATTTATTACTTATCAAATTGAGAGTTTTGAAATATGTTCTGGATACACATCCTTTGGCATATGTATGAATTGTGAATATTTTCTCCCAGTCTGTGGCTTACTTTTTCATTTTATCAGTGGTGTCTTTCATCAAATGAAAGTGTTTAAATTTGATAAAGTTCGTTTTATCATTTTTTTTCCTTTTATGCTTTATGCTTTTCATAACCTATCTGAGATGCCTTCAAGGTCACAGAGATTTCTGCTATGTTTTCTTCTAGAAGTTTTACCTTTTACATTTAGATGTATGGTACATTTTGAATTAACTTTTGTGTATGGTGTGAGATAAGGGTTAAGGTTAATTTTTATCCATATAAATATCCAATTGTTTCAGCACCAGTTGTTGAAAAGACTATCCTTTCCTTCACTGAATTTCCTTGGTGCCTTTGTGAAAATCAAGTGACCATATATGTATGTTTCTACTTTTTGGATTCTTTATTCTGGTCTATGGATCTATATATCTGACTTCATGACAATACACACTATCTTGAGTACTGTAGATTTATAGTAAGTCTTGGTATCAGGTAATACAAATTCTCTAATCTTTAAAAAATTTTCCTTTAAAAAGATTGTTTTGATATTTATGGTTCTTTGCATTTTAGAATCAGCTTGGTCAATTTCTATAAAATGCCTGCTAGCATTTTGATTGGGATAACATTAAATCTGTATATTAATTTGTGGAGAATTGGCACCTTAACAGTATTGAATCTTACAATCCCTAAGTATGGCATCTCTCTCCACTTATTTAAATCTTTTTAGTTTCTTTCAGCAATGCTTTATCAGTTTTAGCTGCAGATCTTATACATATTTTGTTAAATTTATTCATAAATATTTTGTGTTTGGGGATGATACTATATATTATATTGTTTTTAAATTTTAATTTTCAATTGCTCATTGCTAGTGTATAGAATACATTGAATTTTGTATAGTGACCGTATGTCCTGAGACCTTGCTAAATTCACCTTTTAGCACTTGTCACAGCTCATTTTTCTAGGTTCCCTAAGAATTTCTATGTAAATGATCATGCTGCTTGCAAATAGATACTTTTAATTCCTCCTTTCCAATATGCTTATGTCTTTTTTTCTTATCTTATTGTAGTGTCTAAGGTCTCAGGTACAATGTGGGATAGAAGTGGTGAGAGTGGACATCCTTGCCTGTCTTGCTATTAGGGAGGAAAGCACTGAGTTTTCGACACTAAGTAAAATATTAGCTGTACATTTTTTTCAGATGGCATTTGTCAGGTTACTAATTTGCTGAGACAGATCTTTCTTTCCTCATTTCTTTTTTTCTTTCTTTCTTTCTTTCTTCCTTCCTTCCTTCCTTCCTTCCTTCCTTCCTTCCTTCCTTCCTTCCTTTCTTTCTTTCTCTTTCTTTCTTTCTTTTCCTTTCTTTCTTTCTTCCTTTCTCTCTTTCTCTCTCTCTCTTTCTCTCTTTCTCTCTTTCTTTCTTCCCACCCTCCGTCTCTCCCTTCCTTCCCTCCTTCCTTCCTTCCTGCCTTCTTATTATGAGTGAGTGTGGAATTTTGACAAATGCTTTAGTTTCTTGATATGGTGAATTTCATTGATTTTTGAACATCATATGCCATTTGTGACACTATACACACACACACACACACACATACACATACACACATCAGGCCTCTGCCCTTGATTCTTAACACAGAGCTCCTAAAACGCTTGTAATTTCCTGATTGATAGGGGTGCTAGGAGCATCTTTTGCTCTAATATTTAGTCTTTGATCCTAGTTCCTGACACAGAGCTCCAAAAACTCTTGTAATTTCCTGAGTGATAGGAGTATCTTACACGGAGCTCCTAAATCCCTTGGAATTTCCTAGGTGATAGGAGCATCTTTGGTTCCAGTGAGGTAACTCTTGGTGGGCTTCTGGATAGCTTCAGGATAGAGGCTGATCACAAAAAAGACCAAGCCATGATTAGAAGCTTGGAAATTGCAGCTTCAAACCCCATCCTCCAGGGAGGGAAGAAGAGCTGGAGATTGAGTTGATAATTGATCATGCCTACATGTTGAAGCCTCCATTAAAAAAACTCTTAACTACAGGGTTTGGAGAGCTTCTGGGTTGGTGAACACATCCACATAACAAGAGGGTGGCCCACCCCAGCTCCACAGGGACAGAAGCTCCTCTGCTCAGGACTCTTCTGGACCTCACCCTGTATACATCTTCATCTGGCTGTTTATTTGTATCCTTTATATTAAACACTGGTAAACATATGTTAAGTGTTTCTCTGAGTTCTGTGAGCTGTTATAGCAAGTTATCAAACCTGAGGAAGGGGTCATGGGAATCTCCAATTTGTAGCCAAGTAGAACAGAAGTGTGGGTAATCTGGGAATCCACTGCATGCAATGGGCATCTGAAGTGGGGGACAGTCTTGTGGGACTGAGCCTTAAACCTGTGAGGTCTGTACTAACTCTGAGTAGTTAGTATCAGAATTGAATGAAATTGTAAGACACCCAGTTGATGTCTACAGGAAACTGGAGAATAGCTTGGTGTGGGAAATCCACACATTTGGTAATGCTATGAGTAGAGAGACAGTTTTCCTTTACAATTTTTTATTTGATAAATCCTACTTGGTATATTTGGTATATTATGCTTTAAAAATAATATATATTGTTTTTGATTGCTATATTTTGTTAAAAATTTTTGTCTCTATGTTTATGAGTGATATTGCTCTATAGTTTCATTTTCATTGTAATGTCTTTCTTTGGTTTTAGTATCAAATCAATGCTTGTTTACACCCTGTTTTGTTGATCTCCTCATCCCAGTCTATCTGCTTGGACACCTGCTCTAAGCTTTCTCTTCTTGACCCTTTGCTCATCTTACCCCTGATCCCTATCTTCCCATTTGGTCTTATACCTGGTACTTATTTGTTACTAGTGAACTTCTGGTTGAACTTCTCAAGGTCTTTGGAACCATTACATCTTTATGAAGAGAGTCCAGGTCCTGGTTTATCCTCTTTTTCTCCCTCCTAGATACCGATCAATTATAGCCTCCCAAGACCCAAAGGGGCAAATGTGTTGGCAGGTATTCTAATCAAACCAAACCAAATGAAACCCAGATGCAAACTAAATGTCCTTAGCAAGACAGCTCCATTAATAAATTATAAACTTTCACTGTCAGCTCTAAGAACTTTGAGTCAGAGTCTCTCCAATTAGCTCTCAAATCTTTTTTTTTTTTTTTTTTTTAGTTTTTGGCCACACCCTGCGGCATGTGGGATCTTAGTTCCCCAAGCAGGGATTGAACCCAAGCCTCTTACATTGGAAGGTAGAATCTTAACCACTGGATGGCTAAGGAAGTCCCAGCTCTCAAATCTTGATTCTCCGTAGGGTTCTTCCCTTCTTGTTTGATGTGCTTCTTTCAGCAATATCATTTAGTGTCATAGCTTTAACTGCCAACTATACCCTCCAACTGCCAGATGTACTTCTTCAGCCCAGGCTCCTCTCTGGAGTTCTGAACCCATATATTTCTATTGTCTATCAGATATCTCATCCTTGAAATTCTATAAGGCTTCCACCCTTCTGTGTACAATCTTCTTTTTTCAGATATGCTCCTCTGGTTGTATCCCATTTCAGTAAATGGTACCACTATTTAATCCCTTGTCCAAGCCAGAGAACCTGGCTTCAACTTTAAATCTTCCCTTGCCTTCATCTGATTCTACCTATTTATTTGATCTATTTAAAGTTTTTCAAATCCACTTCCTTTTAAAAAATTGTGCTTTATTATGAAGTATACCATACATAGAGAATATAGTATAAAAATGTATAATGAGTGTGTATATATATATCTATATATCTATATCTATATCTAGTTTAAGGAATAATCCAACACTCAGGTTAAGAAGTACAGCATTACCACTGTCTTAGAGACTCCCCTTTATTATTGCATTCACCTTCCTTCCCCCCACTAGAGGTAACCACTATTTTAAGTTTTGTGTTAATCATTCCCTTGCTTTTCTTTATAATTATATCACCTAGTTAAGTATTATTAAACAACACATTGTTTAGTTTTGACACACCGAGTAGCAAGAACAAACACAACTGTGCAAGGAAAAAGCAGCAGATGAAGGCTCTCAGTAGAAGACAGACTGAACAGTCTCAGATTCCCTAAGAAATGTGAGAGCTGATAGGTGCTCCTTTTGGGAGAGTGAATGAGCAAAGTCGTGAGAGATTCCTTGAAACCCAAGGCTCACCCTAGTTGGGCTCTTGTGTGGTCAGGTACTATATATCCAGCAGGAGTATAGGCATGGGAAGTGGGCTGCTGTGTATTTTTGCTTCAGAGATCTCCAGAGTTTATCTTAAGCTCTCAGGCCTAGGTCAAAGCAGAACATTTCTGTGGAACACAATGAGTGTCCTAGGATGGCTAGGCAGCAAGTATGGTGGGGAGAGCAAGGATTTCATCAGCACATGTTCAAGACAAGACAGGTACAGATTAGAATCTGGACCAGACTCATTCAGGCATTCTGTTCTTAAGAGCATAGCACGATGGCAGTGGGCATCCTTGTGCTGTCAATCTCCTGAGTCACTCTTCTCTGATCTGCTCTTGTGGCCTTCTCTGTCTGATGCACAACAGTCATTCTGGGATCTCTCTTCATTGTCTTCCTGGGAATTCCCTTCACTTCTTTCTTTCTTGCATTTACTTCTCTCTTGATTTATTTTATGGTACTCTATTGGTACCATCTAGTCACATCTTGAGAAGAGAACATGGGAGGTAAAGTTTTTAAGCCATTTCTTGTATTTAAACATCTTTATTTTCCATCTTCATATGTGATTGATAATTTATTTCTGATTGATAGTTTAGCTGGGTAGACAATTCTAAGTTGGAGATAATTTTCCTTCATAATTTTGAAGGCTTTGCTACAGCATCTTCTTGTTTCTAGTGTTACTGTTGAAAAGTCTGAAGCCATGCTCATCTCTTAGACATTGTATGTAACTTGCCTTTCTCTCTGGAGACTTGTAGAACCTTTCCCTCAATCACAGTGCCCTGGTCTAGTTTCACTATTGTGTTAGAAATTCAGTGGGCCTTTTGGATCAGGTAATTCAATGTATTTTCAGTTCTGGAAATTTTTCTTGAATTATTCTATTGATAAGTTTCTCCTCTGTATTTTCTCTCTTATTTTCCTTCATTTCATCTTTTCGCTCTAATGTCTGGCACATGCTTGGAACATGATAGATATTCCATAAATGTTTGTTACAGAATTAGCCATTAGTGTTATTGCTAAAATTTTTGAAATATTCATTTTTGCTGGCTTTATATTGCTACCAACAGATGAGACTCGAGTACATTTACTGAACCTTAACTGTGCACTTGGAGATCTATCTATCTAGCTATCGGTCTATCTATCTATCTCATAGATTACAGTCCCTGACCTCTCAGAGTTCATCATTTAACAGCAGAAACAAATTTTAACAGATAATTATTCCTTATTTACAACAAAAGTTTAAACAAAAATTGGACATATGAATTGGCTAATGGATCTTTAGGCAGTAGACATTAGAATCCCTTTTTCTTTTTAGATTGATCATAGCTGTAAGCCAGCTTTATATAAGGAAATGCTTCTTAAAATTTAAAGTACATTCAAACTGCCTGGACATATTTTCAATATTCAAATTCTGAATCAGTAGGTCTAGAGTGGGACCTGAGACCCTGCATTTCTAAGAGTCTTGTAGGTGTTGCCAATGCTGTTGGTCAAAGACCCCACTGAGAATAACAAGGCTCTAAGACACATTTTTTTTAACCTTTAAAGTCATCTATGTTTAGTAGATAAGATTTTTGTCTACCTTCTTGCTGATTTTTCCTGGGAGCACTTTCTTAATAAATCTTCATCTCAGAGTCAGCTTCTAGGTACTGAACCTAAGACATCAGCACCCCCCTTTCTTGTCACCCAAATACTAATTGGTTAAAGTAACTGGTGGCATTAACCTTTGTTCCTCTCATACCATAAACAATTCTAATTCTCAATTTCTTCCAATAAAACTTTTGGTGAATTCATATCTTTAATCAATGAATATTATATTCACCATTTAATGTTCAGTGTTCTATAAATGAATTTAGTAATAATGAAATAAATCTATTGTTTCTTCCTTACACACGCTGCATGAATTTGTTTTAATTATTTTAAGAATTTGTTAGTTATACAGCTATTGTCTATTCAGATACTAAACTTTTTCTGTCAGGATTTTGACTATGGTTCTTATGTCTAGGTGGCCATAATGAAAGATCAATCTGACAGTAACGAAGCTCTTAGGGAGGGAAACAAGGATTATTGTTCATAGAGGTGGACGTGTTCTGATGTAGAGTCAGTATTAGTGATGGGCATCTAGCCTTGAGAAGAGTGTTGACTCTTCCCAAGCACCTTGGAGGAGGAGGATGCAAAACTATTGACTTCAGCCCTTACTGAGATTGCTTTCTCTCCTTGGTATGAAAAATGACCAAATGTGAGATACTCTAGCTCAAAATTGGGAAAAGCTACCAGTGAATTTATCTCCAGAAAAATTGTTTGCTCTGATTCCTAGTCCTTGAACAAAACCACCCAATCTAGGGTCAACTAAGTATTAGATGATTAAGGATATTATTTTTCTGAAATTGATTTTAATCCACCCTGTAGCTGAAAACCTATTTACTTAGATGACTTTTGATTTGGAGAACACAGCTACTTGGCTGAAGTCTTGGGAGTGAGAGGTGACAAATGATGTGCAATCACTTTCAACAATGCCAATGTCAGCATCATAGCGTATCTCAGCTGGTCCAGGTATACATGTGGTGCAGAGCTAGGAGACATTTCCTAGTTCCGATGATCTGTTTACATTCACTGAGTAGCCCCTTGGATAAACAAAGACAATAGAAACTCTGTCCACAATTTGGGCTGAAGAGACACACAGACCATTCTGTTGGATGTGGGAGAGGAATGGGGGTATGGGGGTATAGAGGGTGAGGGGCATTGGGCAAACAAGATCAGAGAGGAAGAGCTGTTGGTTATGGTGGGTGGTTATTAAAGCTATCCCTACCCAGGTACCCTCATGGTACCTGTGGGCCCAGGGACTCTCACTGTGTACAAGTTGAATGGAAGAAGTTGACAGCATTGTGGGGTTCCAGAAAGATAGGCTGTACCTGTACCCCCACCTCCCATTTGAAGTACACGTAAGTCAGAGCAAAGAGCATCATGGACTACATCTGGGTTTGAGGAGACCAGACTGGTGGGAACATCATGGCTCCATGGCAGAGATGTGTCTGAAAGCCAGGAGAACCTTTTGCCTGCAGACTCCTGGCCCAGCTTATTTACACTCACAGGTGGAGAAAGCAGAGTACAAGGAGGAACAGTGACCTGGAGGTGTGATCCCAGAGGTGAGCTCTGGTTCTGGATGAGGGAAGGCAGAGGAGTAGGAAGGGCTTGGGGTGGTAAAGCCTAGATGGTGACTCTGGGGAGTCTCATTGTGAGGGAATCTGGACTTTCCAAGAGTCCATGGGCTGAGAAGAAGGAAGGAGAGAGAAGGAGTGACAGGGGAATTCAGGAAATTGCTGGGTGAGACCGTCTGCTCAGGGGAGCTGGGAGGGGGCTGCTGTGAGCCATGAACAGGAGGAAGCCCAGGCAGGACATTTCTTTGATCAGAGTTCAAGTGCTTTTTGAAATGGAAGATGGAAGTGGGGTGACCTTGAAAGAAGAAAAATAACTCAAGGGTATAGGCTAGAGAAAAAAAAAGCAGAGGGATAACTGAAGGGAGTATGAGAACAGAATAAGCTTTGGAAAACTAGCTATGCTTTAAACTCATGCCAAACTGACTTCATTAATATGAGCATGGATGTGTGTAATTTATAAAATCCATATTGTACAACTCAAGATTCTGTCACACTGTCATAAAATATATGTGCACTGGAATGGCCTCAGCCAGCATGCAGTGGATCTGTTTAGGGAGAAGAGAGAGGGGAAAAGCTGTGGTTCTAAGAGGTTCTAAAGGCCTCAATTTAATGAACAAAAAATTTAATAAATAATACTTACCAGATGTCCATCCCTGTGCAATATGTTGGAAATTCAAAGGTCTCTGCTCTCAAAAGATGTTGTCTGGTAGAGATTCATAGTTACCATGTGCCAGGATGATCAAAGGAGAGGGAGAAGGAATCCGTGTCACAGGCTGGTGATACCTTGGATATTAGGGACTACTGACAAGACATTTTCTTGGGCATATTCATTGCATATCTGGAAACATTTTTTTAAATTAATTTTTATTAGAGTATAATTGCTTTACAATGTTGTGTTAGTTTCTGCTGTACAGCAAAGTGAATCAGTTATATATATACATATATCCCCTCATTTTTTAGATTTCCTTTCCATTTAGGTCACCACAGAGCATTGAGTAGAGTTCCCTGTGCTATACAGTAGCTTTTCATTAGTTATCTATCTTATACATAGTAGTGTATGTATGTCAATCCCAATCTCCCAATTCATCCCACCCCACCGCTTCCCCTCTTGGTATCCATAAGTTTGTTCTCTACATCTGTGTCTCTATTTCTGCTTTGCAAATAAGTTCATCTGTACCATTTTTCTAGATTCCACATATAAGTGATAGTATATGATATTTGGGAAACATTATTTCTAATGAAATATTTCAGACATATAGGATAAAATAATGGGTATCCATGTGCCCACCACCCAAATTAAGAAACAAAAATCAAAAACACAGATGAAGTCCCTTATGTTTGAAATTCCTGAGATATTTCAATAAGTCTTTAAAATCCTAGCTAGGCAAACTTCTTATAGGACCTGTCTTGGTTTGGGCTGCTATCACAAAATACCATAGACTGTTTGGCTTACAAACAACAGAATTTATTTCTCATAGTTCTGGAGGTGGGGAAGTCAAAGATCAAGGTGCCTGTAGATTCAGGGTCTAGTGGGGGCCTTCTTCCAGGTTCAAGGTGCCTGTCCCCTCTTCTTGCTGTGTCCCCACATGGTGGAAGGGGTGAGGGAGCTCTTTGAGGTTTCTTTTAGAAGGGCACTAATCCCATTCTTGAGGGCTCCGCCTTCATGACCAAATCACCTCCAAAGGCCCCACTTCCCAATACCATCTCATTAAAGATTCTTTTAATGTATGAGTTTTGGGGGGACACAGACATTCAGTCTGTTTCAGGACTTTAACACTCGCAGGACCCTGGGATGAATTAAGACGGTGATGGGTGAGGCTATGAAATAAGGATTAGTCCCAAGAATACCTACCTGGAGAAACCTCCCTTTTAAAATGAAGTCTTGCTCTTTCGGCTCAGAACTTGGTGATCAGGAGACCTCCTGCTGAACGCCCAGGCTTGGGACTTGATTCCTCTCTGAATCTGAGGGCTTAGAATAATCCAGGGTAGAAATAAGAGCATAAAGGAGCACTTAGTCACCCTATAAGCAGGTCTAAGCTGCTCATCTATGTTAGAACACAGGAAATTCTGAAAGGAACAATTGTCTCTCTTTGAAGAAACTGTCAGTGGAAAGCTTTTAAAAATAATTTCCTTGAAAAATGCATAATGCTCTTATGCAGAACTCTCTGACACTGCTATTTAGCAGTCTCTTCCATTTGTATGAGCTCTGGGATATTAAACATTCCTTGTGCGGACTCAGAAAATAGCTTGCTTATCACACCGTGCCTGTCAGTTGCATTGTAGGCACCTGTCCTGGCACAGTGGAACTGCAGGCAAGGCCAGTTCAGTTTGATGTGTGTGTTGCTGAGATTAGGGCCTTTAGAAGTCCTGGAGCTTGAGAGTTTATAAAAGAGTGGATGGATTAGCAGGATCTTTCTCCCCAGCAATCTGTTTGCCTTTCCATCCGGGAGTTCTGGTAGCTTAAAAGTTCTGTTAGGTCCTCAGGGCCTCAGAGATTCCAGTGGAGGGGAACAATGATCCTGGATCATGTTCTCCCAGTTTTGGCTGTTGTAATCTGCAGCAGGAGTGCAGCTAGAAGGTTCTAGAAAGATCCAGGCACTCCGAGGACCAGCAGTTGGTTTGATCGTTTGTCTAAATTCGACAAAACTATGGAGACGGTAACAGCAGTCTACCATCCTTGAACACATACAATGGACTGAGCCATTTCTACACGTTATTGTATTGATTCTCATAACAAACCCAGTGAAGAAGGCTTTATTTTCCCCATTTTAGAAATGAAGAAGAGGCTAAATAACTAGCTTAAAGTCATACAGTCCAGAACTAGCAGGGTTGGGTTTGAACCTAGGTCAGTCTGGTCTCAGCGTCTGTGCTCTTTTTACCTTCCAACGATTCCCAAATCGGTGTGGGTAAGAATCACCTACTGTGTGATTGAAATAATCAGATAATTGGTCCTTACCACCTTGGGATTGATCTATCTAGACCAGGGTGGGGCTGCTTTTTTAACACATTTTTTTTTAATATTTATTTTTTTATTTACTCATTTGGCTGCGTAAGTTCTTAGTTGCGGCACGTGGGATCTTCATTGTGGCATGCAGGATCTTTCATTGTAGTGCACGGGCTCTTTGTTGCAGTGCATGGGCTTCTCTCTAGCTGCAGCCACAGGCTCAGTAGTTGCAGCATGCGGACTTAGTTGCCCCGCAGCATGTGGGATCTTAGTTCCCCGACCAGGGATTGAACCTGTGTCCCCTGCATTGGAAGGCGGATTCTTAACCACTGAACCACCAGGGAAGTCCCTTTTAACACACATTTTAAGCACACTCCATGAGTGGCTTTGACACAGGTGGTTAGGATGCCACATTGAGAAACACTAGAATGTAGGTCTTCCAGTGGTCAAGCCAATTTCTGGACATCTGTAGCCATGCAGGAAGGGGAGAAACACAGAGAGTGGAATGTTAATTCAAATGAGTTAATTTCCTTGTTGTGGACAACTGCGAGGGATGGACTTCAGCTCGCCCAGTGGTTTGGGTTCCAGGGTGAGGTCCACACAATTACATGACATCAGCCTGGGCCTCTGGGTCAGCTGAAGTAAAGCTTGAAGAACCAGGTATTTCCTAGAATGTCTCTGTTGTCCACTTAGGGTCAGAAATTCTTCAGGGCAGTCAGTGGGGTCAGGGTCTCTCTGGCCTTCCTGTCTGTATAATAATTGGTTAGAACTGAACTGATTTGGGGCAGGATACGTGACCCCATTTCTTGGCAAGACACTCCCAATGGCATATGATCCAGTCCTTACTGGGGAGCCATTGAGTCCAGTGCTGCTTTAGCACGAGTTCTGCAAAGGAGGATGGTTTCAATCAATCCTACTGGGTCTGGCACAAAGTAAATTGTCGATCAATACTTACTGAATGATTGCTCCTTGAGAAACCATTCTAGCAGGTAACAGTCCCTAGCAGCCTTCGTCACAAGCAGGTAGGAAGTCAAATTGGCAAGTGTCTCCCTCTTCCCTTCCTCTGTCCTCCTCTCTTTGCTGCCCCAGTTCTGGGGTTCACTGAGTTAGGATGAAAAAGCTCTCTTCAAATTGACACACTTAAATTCAGCCAATTTCATCCTGGCGTATAGAAGATATGGCTGCAAAGCCATTTATTGAGAAGATCCCAGAGACACAGAAAACTTCCCATCAAAGCCGGCTGATGTGTCAAATTACCCCAGGGCCTAAGGACAAAGGATTTGTTAGTTACTTCAAGATAAAAGGTTAGTGAATTTACTGTGCTCTCCTGGGGAGGTTCACATTTTATAGGTGAGGGTGTGGGAAAAAGAGAAGACACTCTAACAAAAGTATTTCAGGAAGTGATGGCGACCAGGTAGCTGGCAGGAAATGACGGGGGTAAAAAAGCCCATGATTGAGCCATTCAGATTTGAGACCTCAGGGAGGATTAACCTGTAACTTGTCCTGTCGTGGGCCTTGCTACAAATGCCCTGCCACTCTGGGCACACTTCGATGGCTCAGCATTCCTGAGTCTCCAGGTGAGCTGAGCTTGGACGTGTTTGAGCTGAGCTGAGTGTCTGGATGCCAGCTGCATCCATCACCTCTGCGGTCATCTTCTGAGGGAGATTCCTGGCCGTGCTGGGCTCTCCTCCTCCGAGTGGCTTCTCTGTGGCACTCAGGTCATGTGGGTCCCCACTTGATACCTTGGAGGTCATCTGCGTAATTTTTTTTTTTTGTTAATTTTGAAGTTTTATTACTGTTTAGGACCATAGAAAGGGCAATTATAATAATATGTGACAATATGAACCAAAACATAGGCACCAATCCTCACCGTATTTTTTAATCATCTTTTTTTCTTCTTCTTCTATCTTACCTTGTTTTTTTAAATTGAAATATAGTTGATTTATAATGTTGTGTTAGTTACTGCTGTACAGCAAAGTGATTCAGTTATACATATATATGTACATTCTTTTTCAAATTTCTTTTCCATTATGGTTTATCATAGGATATTGAATATAGTTCTCTATGCTACACAGTAGGACCTTGTTGTTTATCCTTTCTATATATAAAAGCTTACATCTGCTAACGCCAGCCTCCCACTCCATCCCTCTCCAACCCTCTCACGCTTGGCAACTACTGGTCTGCTCTCTATGTCTGTGATTCTGTTTCTGTTTCATAGGTAGGTTCATTTGTATCATATTTTGGATTCCACATATAAGTGGTATCACATGGTATTTGTCTTTCTCTGCCTGACTTACTGCACTTAGTATAATAATCTCTAGTTGCATCCATGTGGCTGCAAATGGCATTGTTTCATTCTTTTTATGGCTGAGTCATATTCCATTGTATATATGTACCACATCTTCCTTATCCATTCATCTGTCGATGGCCATTTAGGTTGTTTCCATGTCTTGGCTATTGTGAATACTGCTGCTATGAACATAGGGGTGCATGTATCTTTTTGAATTATAGTTTTGTCCATCTGAGCAATTTTTAATGTACTAGAACAGGGGCTGATTTTGCCCCCCCAACCCTGAGGGAATATTTAGCGATGTCTGAAAGACATTTTTGGTGGTCATAAGTGGGGTGGTGGCGTTGTTGCTACTGGGATGCCATGGGTAGAAGCCGCAGATACTGCTAAATTTCCAACAATGTACAGGGCGGCCCCACCCAGCAAAGAATTATCCAATCCAAACACCAATAGCTAAGGCTGAGAAGGCTTGTACCAGCGGAAGCCTATCGGGAGATAAGTACACATTTCATAAGGGCAGCGGGGGCAGGTGAGTGGCTGCAGGTAGGGCTGGTGTGGGATTCTGCCTCCTCAGCTAGGGATTTCAGGAGTGGTTCCAAACCCTAGCTGTGATCCATAAATTCACTGGTGGGAAGTGGCCTTGCTCAAGGAGAGGAAGGGAAAACTAGAGTCCAACCCACCCTTTTCTCATTTTCCCCAGGCTCCCCGTCTCCTCTCCCCACCCCCTCTGCAAGGAAGAGATGTATGCCTTCCATGGGGCCCGAATTTTCCCGAACTAAATGGAAGGGCTGTGGACAGGCTGTGCATGGGTCTGGGGACGGCCACCTTCTGGTAGATTGAGCCTTTCCTGGAGCGGGTCCTTAGCCTGCAAGGCCTGTGGGGAATGAAGAGGGAGGGGTTCAGGGCCCAGCTCTGTTTTGTGTTCACAGCTTCTAGCACAGGTTGACACACATGGGGCACTCATTAAATCTCTCTTGAATGAATGAATGAAAGGGTGCCTTATTGAGCTTGAATAATTCTTAGACGTTTCTTATCCCAGACTTGAGGGTGGTTCCTGGTTAAAGAGGATGCAGGTGGCTGATGGAGCCAACAGGAGGCAGCCCTCATTTTCTCTCCTGTCTGGGCCTCCGTTAGCACCGAGCCCCTCCCCTTGTTCAGTGTGATGTGGTGGTGACACACGGGCTTTGGGGCCGGGTGGACTCGTGCCCGCATCCTGGCTCTGCTGTTTCCAGGTGGTATAAGGTTGGCCAAGTGGCTTAACCTTGGTGAGCTTGTTTCCTCATCTGTAACAGAGATAATAGCAGTTCGCTACTTAGTTCATAAAGTTTTAGAGGATTACATGAAATAATGC
This sequence comes from Eubalaena glacialis, assembly GCF_028564815.1. Classification (NCBI taxonomy): domain Eukaryota; kingdom Metazoa; phylum Chordata; class Mammalia; order Artiodactyla; family Balaenidae; genus Eubalaena; species Eubalaena glacialis. Next base: position 23,641,535 of record NC_083730.1, on the reverse strand, counting down.
ATGAGGAGTAGAGGTGGCCAAGAGATTTTCCCAAGAAGCTTGTAGTTGGAGGGTCAGATAGAAGAGTAAACAAGCAAAAATAGAATCATGTAAGTGTCATAGTAGAAATATACATGAGATAATATATGAAAACACTTAGCATAATGCCTGGCCCTTGGGAGGGATTCAATAACAAGAATTCCGTTCTCCTTATGAAAAATGCCGTGGGACTTCAGAAGAGGGACCACATGAGAGTAAAGCTGGGTGTACACTTTGAGTTCTAGAAGGAGGAGGTTAAACAAGTTTATATTTGATGACCTCTATTTACTCCACATAACAGAGAAATATGTCATTTCCAGAGGGAGGAAAGGAAATGGGGACAAGGTTTGGACTGGAGAGGGTGGGAAGTGTTTGGGAAGCTGATGTGGGAAACAGGAAAATGTATCGAGTGGGAATAAGAATGCACAAGATAAGACACAGCTAAGACTGAATTTATTTACTAAAAGTAAATAGGCTAAGACTTTTTTTTTGGTTTTCTCCTGCAGTATGGATCCATGGCTGGAAGAGTCAGACCTCCTTCAAGTGTGGGCTCATGGGCTGTCAGGAAGGCAGGGACGTTGATGGTACTGATGAGAGCACAGGTGAATCAGTGGGGTCCAAGGTGGTGAAAAGGGATGTGAATCCAGGAGGTGGGCGCAGACTAGGAAGAGGAACTGAGGCACTGGTGTTATGAGGAAAAAGGGAGAGAGAAGGCACAGCAGAAGGGCAAGAAACTAGGCTCGGACAAGAGCATCTGAGTTTGCTATTTTGCAGGAGCAGGAGTTCTGGGTGATGAGAAATTCTACAGTGAGGCTGTGTCGATGGGTTACTAGGAGGGGTAGAGGTCCTTTGAGAAGAAGAGGCTGAATTCAGTGCACACTGACTTTGGGTGGTGGGGGGAGGTGAGGTGGGCTGGAAATGGAGTCACACGGAAAATCCTTGGCATTTGTTACGGTTTGAATTGTGTCCCCCTGTGAAAGATATGTTGAAGTCCTGACCCCCAGAACCTCAGAATGTGACCTTATTTGGAAATAGGGTCCCTGCAGGTGTTAAGGTGAGATCACACTGGAATAGGGTAGCCCCTTCATCCATATGACTCATGTCCTTATAAGAGAGGGAAAACGACATGTAAAAACAGAGATACACAGGGAGAAAGAAGATGATGCCACACGATCACAGAGGCAGAGACTGGAGTGATGCATTTACAAGCCAATGAACACCAAGATTGCCGGCCACCACCAGGAGCGGGAAGAGGCAAGGAAGGATTCTCCCCTGCAGGTTTCAGAGGGAGCATGGTCCTGCCGACACCTTGATTTCCGATGTTGGCCTCCAGCACTGTGAGAGGGTAAATTTCTGTTGTTTTAAGCCACCTAGTTTGTGGTGCTTTGTTATGACAGTCCTAGGGCGGTAATGTACACTCCTCTCTCCTGGTCCAAGGTTACCCGTCCTTTAAAGGCCCACTCAACTTCCAGTGCCTCCAGCAAGGCTTTCCACTCCTCTGGTCATACTGACCTCCCCTGCCTTCCTTCTCTGATTTCCAGCTACACTGGAAGTCTGGTATAATTATGCATGAAATCAGCATGTAATTCCGACATGTTTTATGATTTCCTTCAAATTGATTGAAGATTTATCTTTACCTAGTCTGTAAGTTCCTTACCTTTCTGAATTTCTGACACAGCCTTAGGCAGTGCTGGGTTTCTGGTAGGCACTCACCCATTACCCATGAATCTCTTGCTGGCAGTTTCAGAATAGTGTCTAAACTTGATCCTCATTTAGGTCACTTGCAGTGTGCTTTTCTGGGGCACCACTATCCTGCTGGAGTTTGAGTACTGATGGACTCTCTCGACGCATTATGGAAAACTATAAAATGCACATCATCCAAACAGTCATAAGGCATTTTTTAAATCATGAGAACAGTTCAAACACAGGAATGCTCAACGAAGGAAACCCCCAATACCAAAGTACATACACAACTGATTAAATGATGGGGAGGGGGAGGAAGAATATTTTATTAACACAAAGTTTTTTTTTTTTTTAATTACAGTTTTAAATCGCCTAATAAGGCTTGGAACATTTTTTCTTTTTAAATAACTTTTATAACTATTTTCCTGTTCACACCTGTCACAATAGAATTTAATTTATACAGCTTTCTGGGGACATGTACACTGATTAAATTAGTTACACTGAGGCTGAACAAAACTTAGAGAAGCAAAGAGGCGGCACCTTTCTATGAAAGGGGTGCTATGAATACATAAGTGCCCGTCTGTGCAGAAAACACCTTTTGAAGTTTATTTAAGAGGTGAGAGAGTGGCATTGACATATATACACTACCAAATGTAAAATGGATGGCTAGTAGGAAGCAGCTGCATAGCACAGGGAGATCAGCTCGGTGCTTTGTGACCACCTAGAGGGGTGGGATAGGGAGGGTGGGAGGGAGAAGCAAAAGGGAGGGGATATGGGGATATATGTATATGTATAGCTGATTCACTTTGTTATACAGCAGAAACTAACACACCATTGTAAAGCAATTATACCCCAAGAAAGATGTTTAAAAAAAAAGATGGTAATAGTGACTGTTTCTGGGGAGGGGAGCTCCAGAAGTAGGAGGCAGGGGGAAGGAAGAAAGGGAGACTTTTCACTTTGTACTATTTTATGCTGAGTTTTAAAAAAAAAAAAAAAATCATGGGTGCTTATCAAAGAGAGAGAAAGGGAGGGAGGAAGGAACAGAGGAAGAGAAGAGGAAGGAAGGAAACGGGAAGAAGAAATAAAGATAGTTCAGACTGGGGGAAAATTAGAAAGCAAAGACAGGGTCCTTGGAAGCATGATCTGGGCTTGGATACAGGGTAGTAGCCTTCACTCAGATGTAGTCAGGGAGAAGCACACACACACACACACACACACACACACACACACACACAGCTACACACCTTTAATGATCAAGTCTGCTATCTTCAGAAGCCATATTCTCATAAAGCTTTTTCTGGAGTGAGACGATGCTGTCATTCCTGATGTCAGTGCAAGTACCCAGGCAGGGTTTCTCTGCTGGTTTAATTGCTCTTGTCTGCATCCCAATCCGTCTCCCTGGGGAGCCTCAGTTACCTTGGTTCCTCTGAGTACCACAGACCTCTCTTTGGCCCTCTTCCCCTATGAGAGTCATTTCCCCTGCTTGGAGATTTCAGTCTGCTTTTCTTTCTTTTTGTAATGAATTGCATGCAGCAGATACTGGGGACACTGGAAGCAGTGGGCTCCAGTCTCCCCAGGTCACATAGCCACACATAGCTACACCCAGGTCACAAAGGTGGCATTGCTGGGGCTAGATTGTAGGGCTCCTAACCCCTACCCAGTGCTCCTTCCACGATCCCACAGCCTGACACTCAGATTACACACCCCCTGCTACATCAGAGTGACGGGCAGAACAGGGAACCTTGGCAGGAATGCCGTGGAGAGCGTGTTGGCGATTCAGACAGCAGCAGAACTGAGTTACTGACAAGAGTCCCTTGAGAAGATCATTACCTTGAATGTATTGGTTAACTCTGTTAAAGGAACAGTTTCTGAATGACTCACTTGTCAGTGGTTTGGTCCTTAACACTCTCTAGACTGTGATTCATCGCTGCATTCATCCCAACCAGCCCAATGCCTGACACATGGTAGGCTTATCACAAATTTGTGTCGAGTGAATGCGCTGACTTACCATTTATATAGAAGGGAGACATCCAGTCCTTTACTGTAGTTTTACAACTAAACTGAATTCATTTGGAAGAAGAATCTCGATAAAAAGAAGTGTGTCAAGGGAAGAGGGAAGGCTGAAATGGAGGCTGTGTGAACCCATCTCCTGGTGCCTGTGTGCGTGCGTGCGTGCGTGCAGTGAAAGTGAGAGTAAGGGAACTAGGATTGGCTGCACGCTCTTTGGCCCCCAGGGACAGTGGGCTCACAGCCGCCTCCCCCCTGCCCCCAACCCCGGGCTGGGTGGCGTGGCACTGCTGGGGGAAAGAATGCAGCTTTGGGGGAAGTGGGTGGACAGACAGCAGGGCTGTGTGTTCTGAGCCAGCTTGTGGGAGAAAAGAACACCAGCTGGGACGTGAAACAGTCCAGGAACTGAGAACCTGTGCTAAAAGGCATGGAAATTGGCAAGCAGGGAGCGGGCACATGTTGGAGATACACAGGGACACAGATGCCCTGAGCTGCAAGACTGTGTGTGGGGTTAGCCACCTCCCTCCCTCCTGACTCCTCCCCGCCCCACACCCTTTCCCATACAGCTCAGAGCAGCTGAAGCAAAGACCTCCTTCTACCGAGAGTCTGAAGAGTCTGTTACAGAACAGAGTCTCTGGACCAAATTCATAGCCTGAGTTCCTTGGCCATCAAGATTCTTAGGTACGTCATCGTTTTCTTGACTCAGTGAGAATTTTAGAGAAAACCATTGTCCCCTCCCCCAGAGAAATGTAAACAAAAGACACCCAGACTCCACGTGGGAGGGTAGCTGTTCTCTCTAGTTGTATGCCCTCTCCAGGGACCCTTATAATCTGAGCCTGAAGAAAGCTTTGCGTCCACCTGGTCTAACCTTCATTTTTACAAACAAAGACCTTGAGGGACAAAGGAAGGATCATGACTTACTCAGGGTCACAAAACCAGCAAGAAGTGGAAACAGTACTCAAACTGGGTCTTCCTGTTTGAAATTGCATAAGCTTCCCAGTCCAGCAGTGTCTCACTATGGCTTCTGCAGGGCATCTAGGGGTTCACGGTCAATCTAAACCCTCACTGACACCAATGCTGGGCCTCAAAGGATGATCACCAGGGCCCTTAGCAGAGGAACAGATTGGGCTAAGGTGTCCTTTGGGCTCTTTCCCTTGCTTTTTTCCAATCCCTCTTTCATTTCTTGTTATCTGGCTTCCTCTCTCTCTCTTGCTGTCCCTGGTGTCTGAATACCCAGAGGCTCTGTCCACCTGGCCAGCCTTCCTTCTTTGAAGTGTTCAGAGGCCAAAGCACCATTTCTTCCTCTGCAACTTGGATCTTGGATCAGAACTTCTATTTCTCCCCAGCTGAGCAGCTCTCAGCTATGTGGTTGGGTGGATTCTGTGACTGGAGGAATTCACTGGGTGGCATGAGTGATGTGTACTTAACCCTGTCAGAGTCAAGCCCCTTAACCCAGCTGACTCACTCACGGGAACACCGTCTGCCTTGCTGATGTGCCCTTTCTAAGCAGCTCCACTCTTATGTCAGAAGAGCCGAGAGGGAGAAGACAGCTGCTTGGCAAAGTGATCCACTCCTGATGTGGTTGATGTTGATTCAGGAGTAGGGAAGCAAGCAGCTCTAGGTCCTTTAGCGCCCACTGAGCCTCTAGTGTTCCCTAGTTATGCCCACCTACTTCATATGTATACACAACTAACAGTCCTTCACGGAGCAGAGTAATGAGTGCTGCAGACACATTGCCTCATTCGGTTCTCAGCCTGGGGTACAGGCATTATCCCCCATCTTGCAGATAAGGGCAGAGACTTAGAAGAAGGATCAAGTTACTGTTAGTAAAGGGGAGCCATGATTTACTTATTTATTTATTTGAAGTATAGTTAATTTACAATGTTGTGTTAATTTCTGCTCTACAGAAAGGGATTCAGTTATACATGTACATACATTCTTTTTTATATTCTTTTCCATTATGGTTTATCCCAGGGTATTGAATACAGTTCCCTATGCTATACAGTAAGATCTTGTTGTGTATCCAGTCTACATGTAATAGTTTGCATCTGCTAACCCCAAACTCCTAGTTCATCCCTCCCCCACCCCCCTCCCCCTTGGCAACCACAAGTCTGTTCTCTATATCTGTGAGTCTATTCCTGTTTCATAGATAAGTTCATCCGTGTCATATTTTAGATTCCACATGTGATATCATATGATATTTGTCTTTCTCTTTCTGTCTTACTTCACTTAGTATGATAATCTCTAGGTCTATCCCTGTTGCTGCAAATGGCATTATTTCATTCTTTTTTTTAGGACTGAGTAGCATTCCATTGTACATATGTACCACATCTTCTTTATCCGTTCCTGAATGTCGATGAACATTCAGGTTGTTTCCATGTCTTGGCCATTGTAAATAGTGCTGAGGAGCCAGGATTTCAACTGAGGTCTCTCTGCTCTGAAGTCTTCCATGCTTCCTAAGGCTCTGCCTTCCCATGTCTAGTGCTTTTTTTGTTCTGCCTTTTCCTGGATTCCCATAAGAAATTCTACTTTTTAAAATCACCAGCTGTGACATTCACTCTCTGGGGATGAAATGACATAATCTTTCTTATTCTAACACAAACATGAGCAAGGGAGAGGCCATCTGATCTCAGTGTGTGGGCAGCGTTGATGCTTAATACTAAGTTATGGGATCATCATCATCTTGCCTGACCTCTCTGCAGTGCTGGAGGGGGAATTTGTGGGTTCATTAGGAAAATTGTTCCAGAAATGTTCAGCATTGTTCTCCTCTGTGGTGAAGAGAATGGCTGAGGGGAATACTTACCCAGACTGGCCCTGGAAGGCAAGTTGCTGGGTCAACCTGACATGGATGTCTGGGACTGATGGAAGTCAGCCAAGAGGGTAGCTCTGCCTCACTCTCCATGGGCAAGGCCCTGGGACATGCTCAGAAGCTCAACAGGAGAAACCCTTGTGGAGCTTGTGGCACTGTGTGAAGAACACAGGCTGAGAATCCAGAGACCTGGATTCCTCCAGATCACTGGAAATGCCCCCTCTTGGGCCCCAGTTAGACTATACGGTCTTTCCATCTCTCACATGTCCAGGTTTCTGTGAGAAAGGTAGCTCTGGTCTTTCTTATCTGTGGTATCACAGAAAAGATATCACAGATAAGAAAGATTAGATTAGATTCCACATATAAGACTGGTCTACCTTTCTTATCACAGATTTAAAAAATATTGGAGTCAGCGTCTACCTCTCCCTGTAGGGTTCTCCTCAATAGGTTAAACATTCTCACGTGCTATTCTTTCTAGACCCAGACCCTTTGCTCTCAAGTAACAGAATTGATCAAACCCTTCAGATAGGGGTTGGCTTGATGGAGAGATTAGAGTGGGACTTTCTTTGACCTGGGTGCTATTCTTCAATAACACCATCTTCTCTGAAGTGTCCCCCAGGTGACCTGCTGAATCATGGCCAAATTATTCTACTTACGCCAGTTATAACACAAGATGATCAGTGGTGCAGAGCACGTAGTTTTCATGGTGATATTTATTAAGAGGTCAGCTAAACTGGGCATGACTACTGTTCTGCTTGGGGACTGTTGGCTAATTTGACAAATCCTCTACTCTCTTCAAAGGCTTTAAGAAACAAATCCTTTTCTTTCAGTTATTGTCAAGGAGCTAGTCCCCGTTCTAGCTTTGGGAGAAATGGAAAGAAAGTCTGAGAAGCAGTAGAAAGTGAAGCCATGTTTAGACAATCCAAACCCATGGAAACCCAGGGAATATCTATTAGGATCCACCTGGTAGGTCATCCTATTGCAGCCTGCCTCATATCAGTCCTAACTCTACCACGTGACAGATACCAGAGACCCCTGCACAGATAAAGGTAAACCTGTTTTTCAATAGGGCAGAATTCTTAATTGTAGGGTTTGTGCCTTGAACACTCAGAAGCCACCCTGGCTGACCAGACTACAGCTCCAGGACAAAAAGCCATCAGTTCAGGAAAACTTTGTCATGTCAGAATGGCATTCAGAGCCTCCATTTAATTGTCCAGCTCTTACTTCCGGGTGGTGACAGGGGAGGGGGTGTTTCTCGGTCATCTCAGCCCTTGGTCTTGAGCCCTGTGTTTCTACCTTCTACTCTGGTTACTCTAAATTGTGCCATTCTTGCTCCTCTGCTTATGGACTATGTTTGGACTCACCTGAGCCCTGCAAAGTCAGCTTCCCTCATCACTCCCCACTTAGTTCAGCACAGGGGAAATTGTGGCAAAAATCAGAAGGACCACCTGTCCACCCAGAAGGGAAGGTTCATTCTGCCTGGTCTTTGTGCATAGCTCTGGGGATTCATGGCAGGAGCTGAGGGAACAGTTCTTCACGTGGGTCTATCTCTGGGTCTACCCTGGACACAACTATGGAGTCAGGAGAGCGAGACCTTGGCCGTCTGTCCCTGTATTCCTCAGAGCCCTTGCCCTGTTTGAGAATTGGACATTCCTGAACACTTTACCTCTCCCCATGCCAGTCATCAGAATGAATGCATGCTCAGCTGTGTTAAGGTTCTCAGGGATATTTATATTTTAGTATTCTCTAGTGTACGGGTTGGTAAACTTTTTCCTTAAAGGGCCAGATAATAAATACCTTAGGTTTTGCAGGCCATATGGTCTCTGTTGCAACTACTCAATTCTACCATTGTCCCATGAAGGCAGCCATAGAGAATACATAAATGAATGCGTTTGGCTGTGTTCCCATAAAACTTTATTTATGGGCACAGAAATTTGAATTCTATGTAATTTTGATACGTTATAAAATATTCATCTTTTGCTTTAAAAAACTATTTAAAAATGTAAAAACTATACTTAGCTCTTGGGATGTAGATAGCGGGCTGAATTTGGCCTGTGGTTCGCCAATCCCTGATTTAACTAACAGTAATGGACACCTGGCTGATATCTCCAGGCACCACCGCAGACTGTTAGCTTCTACCTTTCTGGAACTTCTCTCCTTCTTGAGCCAATTTAGATCAGGTCCAGGAGGCCCCACCAATGATAGGAGCTGGAGTTACTACTGTGGCTATAGGCCTAGTTGTACCGTAGTTTCTCCCAATTCCTCAGAGAACTTGTAGACTTTGTGAAATTACCTTTTTCCCCTCCAGAGCTGGCTGGGTGCATGGATTAATTTCCTATTGTTGCCATAATAAATGACCGAAGATTTAGCAGCTTAAAATAACACAAATTTATTATCTCATAGTTCTGTGTCAGAAGTCCAGATTTAGGCCATGTTGAGTTGGGTTTCTACCACTTGCAATGGAAAGAATTCTGGCTGATATGGTGACGTATAACATAACTACCCTATACTCTGTTTGTAAGGCCTCTACCACTAGACTGTAAGTTTTTTAAGAGCAGGAATTGGGTCCCTTACATTTATCTCCCACAGTGATGGGCACTTCATAAGGGTATGAATTATGAGGCATTGTGGTACAGTGGCAAGAGAGCCTGCTGTGGGGGGAGGGAAGAGAGACCATCTGAGTACATGAAGGAGATGGAGAAGCACAATGGGTGCCAAAGAACCAGTACAGGAATACATGTGCTCACAGATGAAGTCTGAGAAACAGAAAACTCAGGAGGAAGAGGAGGCAAATGTGGCTGTTGCTCCACTATCGCTCCCATTCCCATCCTTGTCTGTCTGTCTGACTGTCTCATCAACAGTAATGGACACTTGGCTATAATATCTAGGCACCCTTAGATTTTTAGCTCCTACGTTCCTGAATCCTCTCTACTTCCTGAGCCAATTCAGACCAGATTAGAGAGGCCCCACCAGCAATAGGAACTGTTCTAGGCCTAGTCAATGTGTGCCCCCCACCCCCATGTCTACCTCATACACAGCAAGTCCCTGACTTCCCAAGACAGTCATCCTCACCCAGATCAGCACTTCCTGCTCACCATTTTCCTCCCCCATCCCCGCTGGGGGGCGGGCAGGAAGGTTTATGAAATTGTTTCTGTGGCTGAGGTGGGGAGGGTGGGAGGTAGAGGAGGAAACGTCTTCGTGGTTTGATACATTTGAGCAGATAAGGCTTCTCCGTTCATGCTCTGACATTGGCTCTGGTGCCCAGTGGTTAATAGCTGGACTCCAGGGTCAAGTCCTATTTTTGTCCTTAATCTCTGTGAGACCTTGGTCTCAACATCATTATTTGCATAATGAGTAAAATATTATGACTGATATCATAGGGTTACTTATGAAGATTAACTACTGTAAAACACTATTAAATAATGTAAAACATGAAATAATATAAAATATGTAAAGTTCTTATAACATACCTGGGACCCAGTGAGCACTCAACAAGTATAACCCATTCTTATTTTTTTTACTGTTATATACTTTTATTATTCTTTTCCAAAATCAACCAAACTGTCCGGTGGGCCCAGCTCCCAAAATGTTTTGCTGTTGATCAGCTCTAAGGATATATTTGATAACAAGGTGAAGAATAAATCTAAAATTTCGGTTAACTGTAACAGACAATTCTGGTCTACGAGAGCAACTTTTGCACAGAGCCTGTGAGTGTAAAGCGACAAGGCTGTCTTGTAGATGTGGCTCATATGGAGAACTCTGACAAGTCACAGTGGATTCTGAAAGATGGACTTCAAACTTACAAAAGAAGGATAATTAAATCAGGGTTTTATGGGAAATTATTACTATCTTAGTTTCTGGGTGCCAAGAAAGAAGATCAAAAATAATTTTCAATGTGAATAGGAATTTTTGTCGTCCATTTGAGGAAAAGGTTTTATCTTCTCTTGTATCTAGTAGTCATTTTAAGATGAATGATTAGCTTTTACACTTTAATCTGATGTCACATATTCCATCTTTATTGCTTTGATTTAATATTCTATCTTAAGCATGTTTCCAGTGAGAAATAACAGAAGAAATATTGCTGGGGAGGAGATTTCAAGATTTCCAAAGGGTGAATATGAAGGAATTATAAAAATGAATTTCAGATGTTTTTTTTTTGTTTTGAAGAATTTAGAATTTTCAGAGTTTTATTCTTTTCTCTAGAGCAGGGTAGATGCAGTTTTTGGAAAGTTAGATCACTGGACACAGCTCTTTGATCACATTAGTTGAAAGGAATTCCCATATCCTTGAATTCCTTCAAATGTTATGCCAGTCTGACACATCCTGTGACTTCTCGCTATATTCTTTTTATATCTGCGTTTTATTTTTCTTTTTAGATTCTGAACTCTTTAAGAGAAGGAAATATATAAATATATATACATACACACACACACACACGTGCCCATCTTTCCCAATAGCTAACCAAGGATTTTGTATGTAACAAAAGCACTTGATAAATGGGTGGGTTTGTGGAAGTTAAGCATAGTGGAAAGAGTGATTCCAGAATTCTATACAAGATCATGGTCACCGTCCATGGTCTAGATCTCATGTCATCTACTTACTAAGTGAATGACCTTGGATCTCAGTTTTCTGATCATCCTGAAGCTGGGTGATATCACTGACTTCGTAGGAAAACTTAAAATTCCATACATGATAGAGCCTGTTATCTGGCATGAAATAAGCCCCAAGTTACAGAAGACTTTAAAATAATGACCATTTACAGTAATATGGATTTTTAAAGAACTTATGAAGCATTTTCATTTTCTCCCCATTGCCCACCAACTGGGGAAATCATCTTCTATTTTTTTGAGAGTTTAAGGCTTCAATTGATCATACCTTCAAAGCAAAATTTATGTGTTCTTTGCATCATGGAATGTTAGAGTTGGAGAGGCTATTTAAGGCTATTTAAGGCTATTTTGCCTAAGCCCTGCTCCTAATGTGGAAACTGAATCTGATTTCATGGAAGGGGGCCAGTGGGCCTGGACCTTACAGGGAGAGTGGAATTGGCTAAGTGGAGAACGGGGAGGTGGAGATGGTGTTGATTCTAGCAGGAGCATGGAGGCGATGGTGGGGGAGGGGTATAGGGATGAGCTAAAGGGAAGAAGGGACTTACTAGGTGGGTTTTAGAAATAATGAGAAGACAAGGCTGACTTGTGAGAAAGGGGACCTGCATTTCATAAGCCAAGCACTATGCCAGGTGCTTTACTGAATGTTCACAATAATTCCATTATGTCCTTGATGCTCTTCATCCATTTTACAGATGAGGCAGCTGTTCATAAAAGTTAACTTGTCATTGCTGTGTAGCCAGTGTGTTTCCCCATTTATTATTCTGTGAAGGCTCACAAAGGGGGACAAGTCAGTGACATTAGACAGGAAGGGATGTTGGGGCCATTTTATAAAGGCTTTGATGTCAGGCTAAGGAGGAGAGGCTCATCTTAGAGACAATGGAAAGACATTCAAAGTTTTCAGTTTCAGACTTGGGGAAATGAGGTTTATGATACAATAAAAGAGGTGAGTTAGGAAGCTTTAACCCGACAGCTGTAAATTCCTCAGTTCATCTTTGAAATGTGAGCTTTTCACTTCAGTTCCTGTCAATCCTAATTTGTTTATTAGGTGTACCCTTTCTCCAAGGGGAATGGAGAAAGGCAGAGTGTCTAAGACTCCACCCATCCACACTGGCACTTATTAAAGGTATTGTAATGAAGGGCAGGAAGTTTTCCCAGTTTGCTGCTGGCAGAATCCAGAGCAGAGGAGGGCATGCTAATGCTTTCTTAGCAACATGGAACAATTGTGCCCAAGACAGCATTAGAAGCACTCATTCTGAATTTTTCATATCTTCCCCATTCCAGTTTTATCCCCTCAAGTCATGGATTAACTCTAGGACTGGAAAGTTTTTAGCTCACCATCAATTTCTTGGCTGTTGAGGAATAGGAGTGTCATTGATATTATTACATTAGTGCCCATAATAAGTTTAATATGAAATGGAATTATGTGACAGGACTCGACAGCTGTCCATTGCCTTGAAAATTAACACCTCACCTTCACCCTGGTGTTTTTATTTAATAAGTGCTTTACCTCATCATTTGTCTTTTCAGCGGCACTGTTATCCATCCCACCGTGCAATTAGGGCAGCTGACTGCTTCATTAGCCACGAATCCATCTTGGCATGGTCTCCCTTCCCTTTTCATACTGTGGGCCTGTTGAGTTCCATATCTCCTGGCACTTCCCCCAAACAGCCAGGGTGACCCTCGATCAAAGTCATTGGCAGTGGGCTTCTCGTTTTAATTCAATCATGCTGGCCCTGGGCTGCCCAGAGATGCCCAACGCAATGACCCTGGAAGCATGGGTGTTGACAAATTGTTGGGACTTTCTTGGCTGCTTGCTGCCCTATTAAAACCCACCGCTCCTTTTTAAATTTCTTTTGCTGTAGAGTGTTATTCTCAGCCAGGTGACCAGAAGAGGGAAGAAATGACTCCAAAAAATTTTAATCTCCACTCATGAGTAGGTGAGCTAATGTATTAAACTTTCAAGGTAACACAACGCAAGCCGCCTTTTTTCATCTCTTCTTCCCATAGAGAATTTAGAGCCTCGAGGAATGTCACAGACCATTGTGGTCCAAGCACGAGCAGTTCTGATTCAGTAAATCTGGAGTGGGGTTAAGTACACGTGTCTTGAAAAAGGTTCAGTTGATTCTCAGAGGTCACAAATACTACTCTTGTGAGAGAATGATTGAGAGTTTCTAAAGCTGCACCTTGGAATACCATAGCCACTTGTCACATGGGGCAATTTAAACTTAAATGAATTAAAGTTGAATAAAATTGAAAATATAGTTCCTCAGTCATACTAGCCACATTTCAAAGCTCAAGCCACATGTGGTTAGTGGCTACCATATTCAACAACTTTTCATTACGGAAAGTTCTGTAGGACAGTGTTGCTATAAAGCATGAATTCAATATTGTTTGTTGTTTATTCTAAGTGGAGAAACAGTGCCTTGGGAAGCAGAGCAGGATGAAAAGTCAGACAGAGGTCTTAGGACCTACTGTCCCTGAGTGGGAAAGCACCGGTCAGTGGGTATTTCCCTGGTGCCCAGAATGTCAGTCCACTCAGGTTAGACTGTAACTTCTAACCTGGCTGTGTTTTCATCAGGTTTTTAGCAATTAGAACGCATGCCATCTTTTTTGGAGTAAAATTGCTTTACAGTGTTGTGTTAGTTTCTGCTGTACAACAAAGTGAATCATCTATACATATACGTATATCCCCATATCTCCTCCCTCTTGAGTCTCCCTCCCACACTCCCTATCCCATCCCTCTAGGTGGTCGCAAAGCACCGAGCTGATCTCCCTGTGCCATGCAGCTGCTTCCCACTAGCTATCTATTTTACATTTGACAGTGTATATATGTCAATGTTACTCTCTCACTTTGTCCCAGTTTACCCTTCCCCCTCCCTGTGTCCTCAAGTCCATTCTCTACATCTGTGTCTTTATTCCTGTTCTGCCCCAGGTTCATCAGAACCTTTTTTTTTTTTTTTAGATTCCATATATATGTGGTAGCATATGGTATTTGTTTTTCTCTTTCTGACTTACTTCACTCTGTATGACAGACTCTAGGTCCATCCAGCTCACTACAAATAACTCAATTTCATTTATTTTTATGGCTGAGTAATATTCCATTGTATAAATGTGCCACATCTTCTTTATCCATTCATCTGTCGATGGACACTTAGGTTGCTTCAATGTCCTGGCTATTGTAAATAGTGCTGCAATGAACATTGTGGTACATGACTCTTTCTGAATTATGGTTTTCTCAGGGTATATGCCCAGTAGTGGAATTGCTAGGTCATATGGTAGTTCTATTTTTAGTTTTTAAGGAACCTCCATACTGTTCTCCATAATGGCTGTATCAATTTTACAGGTAGGTTTCCCCCTCAGCCGAGTCCTGCCTTCCCTACTGCCTTAGAGATGTCTCTCCTGAATACATTTGCAGTAAACTTTCTGCATGAAACTCTGTCTCAAAGTTTATTTCCAAGTACCAAATCTAAGATAGCTATGCTCACACACAAAATCATATGGCCTAAACAGACTGTACTGGAACAAATAATGGGAGAAGTTTCTTATCTTGGGTCTATCTCTTTAAGAAAGTTCTCCATTTAATCAAATCTACCTGCCCTTTTAAAATCTAGAGGAGTAATTCTCCCTCCATGTCTCGTTCTGAATCTATGAGGCTACACAGATTATTGAATAAATCCACTGCATAGTATCCTGCTTTATGTGATTTATGTGTGTGGGTTTATCTCTGGGCTTTCTATCCTGTTCCATTGATCCATATTTCTGTTTTTGTGCCAGTACCATATTGTCTTGATTACTACAGCTTTGTAGTATAGTCTGAAGTCAGGGAGCCTGATTCCTCCAGCTCTGTTTTTTTCCCTCAAGATTGGCTATTTGGGGTCTTTTGTGTCTCTATACAAATTTTAAGATTTTTTGTTCTAGTTCTGTAAAAAATGCCATTGGTAATTTGATAGGGATTTCATTGAATCTGTAGATTGTTTTGTGTAGTGTAGTCATTTTCACAATATTGATTCTTCCAATCCAAGAACATGGTATATCTCTCCATCTGTTTGTGTCATCTTTGATTTCTTTCATCAGTGTCTTATAGTTTTCTGAGTACAGGTCTTTTACCTCCTTAGGTAGGTTTATTCCTAGGTATTTTATTCTTTTTGTTGCAGTGGTGAATGGGATTGTTTCCTTAATTTCTCTTTCTGATCTTTCGTTGTTAGTGAATAGGAATGCAAGAGATTTCTGTGCATTAATTTTGTATCCTGCAACTTTACCAAATTCATTGATGAGCTCTAGTAGTTTTCTGGTGGCGTCTTTAGGATTATCTATGTATAGTATCATGTCACCTGCAAACAGTGACAGTTTTACTTCCTCTTTTCCAATTTGTATTCGTTTTATTTCTTTTTCTTCTCAGATTGCCATGGCTAGGACTTCCAAAACTATGTTGAATAATAGTGGTGAGAGTGGGCAACCTTGTCTTGTTCCTGATCTTAGAGGAAATGCTTTCAGTATTTCATCATTGAGAATGATGTTTGCTGTGGTTTGTCGGATATGGCGTTTATTATGTTGAGGTAGGTTCCCTCTATGCCCACTTTCTGGAGAGTTTTTATCATGAATGGGTGTGGAATTTTGTCAAAAGATTTTTCTGCCTCTATTGAAATGATCATATGGTTTTTATTCTTCAATTTGTTAATATGGTGTATCACATTGACTGATTTGCATATATTGAAGAATCCTTGCATCCCTGGGATAAATCCCACTTGATCATGGTGTATGATCCTTTTAATGTGTTGTTGGATTCTGTTTGCTAGTATTTTGTTGAGGATTTTTGCATCTATATTCATCAGTGATATTGGTCTGTAATTTTCTTTTTTTGCAGTATCATTGTCTCGTTTTAGTATCAGGATGATGGTGGCCTCGTAGAATGAGTTTGGGAGTGTTCCTTCTTCTGCAATTTTTTGGAAGAGTTTGAGAAGGATGGGTGTTAGCTCTTCTCTAAATGTTTGATAGAATTCACCTGTGAAGCCATCCGGCCCTGGACTTTTGTTTGTTGGAAGATTTTTAATCAGAGTTTCAATTTCATTACTTGTGATTGGTCTGTTCATATTTTCTATTTCTTCCTGGTTCAGTCTCAGAAGGTTGTGCTTTTCTAAGAATTTGTCCATTTCTTCCAGGTTGTCCATTTTATTGGCATATAGTTGCTTGTAGTAATCTCTCAGGATCCTTTGTATTTCTGCAGTGTCAGTTGTTACTTCTCCTTTTTCCTTTGTAATTCTATTGATTTGAGTCTTCTCCCTTTTTTTCTTGATGAGTCTGGCTAAAGGTTTATCAATTTTGTTTATCTTCTCAAAGAGCCAGCTTTTAGTTTTATTGATCTTTGCTATTGTTTCCTTCCTTTCTTTTTCATTTATTTCTGATCTGATCTTTATGATTTCTTTCCTTCTGCTAACTTTGGGGTTCTTTTTTCCTTCTTTCTCTAATTGCTTTAGGTGTAAGGTTAGGTTGTTTATTTGAGATTTTTCTTGTTTCTTGAGGTAGGATTGTATTGCTATAAACTTCCCTCTTAGAACTGCTTTTGCTGCATCCCATAGATTTTGGGTCGTCGTGTTTTCATTGTCATTTGTTTCTAGGTATTTTTTGATTTCCTCTTTGATTTCTTCATTGATCTCTTGGTTATTTAGTAGTGTATTGTTTAGCCTCCATGTGTTTGTATTCTTTTACAGCTTTTTTTCCTGTAATTGATATCTAGTCTCATACCCTTGTGGTTGGAAAAGATACTTGATACAATTTCAATTTTCTTAAATTTACCAAGGCTTGATTTGGACCCAGGTTTGGTCTATCCTGGAGAATGTTCCATGAGCCCTTGAGAAGAAAGTGTATTCTGTTGTTTTTGGATGGAATGTCCTATAAATATCAATTAAGTCCATCTTGTTTAATGTGTCATTTAAATCTTGTGTTTCCTTATTTATTTCATTTTGTTATTGATTCCTTCTAGAGTATTTTTAATTTTAGTAATTGTGTTGTTCATCACTGTTTGTTTGCTCTTTAATTCTTCTAGATCCTTGTTAAATGTTTCTTGTATTTCCTCCATTCTGTTTCTGAGATTTTGGATCATCTTTACTATCATTACTCTGAATTCTTTTTCAGGTAGGTTGCCTATTTCATCTTCATTTATTTGGTCTTGTAGGTTTTTACCTTGCTCCTTCGTCTGTAACAATTTTTTTGTCGTTTCATTTTTTTTTTTTTTTGATGGGTGGTGCTCTATTCCTGTCTTACTGGTTGTTTGGCCTGAGATGTCCAACACTGGAGTTTGCAGGCAGTTAGATAGAGCTGGGTCTTGGTGCTGAGATGAGGACCTCTGGGAGGCCTCACTCTGATTGATACCACAGGAGCTCAGGCCTGACCTCCAGCCCGGGTACCAAGATCCCGCAAGCCGGTCACTCGGGGTTCCTCCCATCCCCTTAGGTGTCCGTGGTCCCCCACCGGTGCCTGGTAGGTGCCCTAGTTGTGAGGAGACGTGAATTCCGTGTCCTCCTAGTACTGCTTTGGATAGTTTTAAGGATAACTCTCAGAAGGTAAGGGTGGAGTATGGAGCTGAACACAGGAACAGTGGGAAGTCTGTGTATCAGTCTCCTGTGTGTCCTCCTTCACCCTAAGCAGCCTGGAAACCATTGTTCCTTTACCTGCTGGTCTTGGAGAGTCTCCTGGAGAGGTGGAGGGTGACTGCAGCACATACAGTGGAGCTCCTTCTACCACATTAAGCCCGTGCTGGCGGGTGCCATTGTGGAGGCTCCTCCCTCTCACCTCATATTGGTTTTTAAAACAGGTTACCTCTGCAAGGAAGTCTCTGGCTCCTTTCTCAGGAGAGCATTTACAGAGCCAACTGCAGTCTTGGCCCCCACATGGCTTTCCATAGGGCTTCTTCTCTCCCTTCTCTGTTTTATGATGATGATTATTACAAGCTGAATTTCTCCAAGGCCCCCTGCATGACCTGACACGTGTTGACCCTCCCCAACCTCTTCTGCTCACTCTCTCCCTGGCTCACTCTTGAATACACGCCATCTTACAGTGACCTACTATTTCCAATAAAGCTTACATTCTACTACTCAGTTTTCTGGTTTACAAAGTAGCTTCATGTCCATTCACTTAAATGAATGGGGGAATGCCACCTCACTATGGTGACAACAATGTCTCCCCTCCATGGCTCTGGTCTCACTGGACAGCTTTGCCCTGGTGCCAGCTCCCACCAGGTGACCATAGCTGCTGGGATGGGATAACACTGCCTCTTTCCTTTGCACCTATAGCCCAGAGCTGGTAGTGGTTCACTGCTCTTGCCAACCTCTGGGCTGCCTCACCATTTCCTGCCTGGCTTCTTAGCTCTCCCATCACCAGTGTGACCAGTATCCTGCATTAAATTCTCTCTGTCTGAACTATCTTAGAGTAGTAGTTTCTGTTCTCTTGATTGGGTCCTGAGTGAAACAAATATGACCTGTGTAAACAATGATAATCCACGCAAAATAAGTGTGTGTGCAGTATATGTGTGTGCATGATTATGTGAGTATGGAGAATACCATGAAAGGGTAAGTACTAGGTTGTTAACATGGACTATGGGGATGGGGGTGAGTGCCTGTGAGGGTAGAGGGGATGGAGAGGGGAAGAATGAAACTAAGCTAAAGAGAAGGAAAAAAGACTGCATTCAGAATGCATGATCTGGGACTTCCCTGGTGGCACAATGGTTAAGAATCTGCCTGCTAATGCAGGGGACATGGGTTCTAGCCCTGGTCCGGGAAGATCCCACATGCTGCAGAGCAACGAAGCCTGTGCACAACAACTACTGAGCCTGTGCTCTGGACCCTGCAAGCCACAACTACTGAGCCCACATGCCACAACTACTGAAGCCTGCACACCTAGAGCCCGTGCTCCGCAACAAGAGAAGCCACTGCAATGAGAAGCCCGCACACCGCAACCAAGAGTAGCCCCTGCTCGCCGCAACTAGAAAAAGCCCGCGCACAGCAACGAAGACCCAATGCAGCCAAATATATATAAATAAATAAATAAATAAATTTATATTAAAAAAAGGAATGCATGATCTGGTAACACATATGCATTCATGTAAAGTCATGTGTGCATATGTTTGAAAAAGAGGTAATATAACTATTAGGAGTGATTTACTGACCTGTGCATAGGTCAGTGAGTGGTGGAGCTGGAACACCAACCAGATCTTCTGACTCCAAATTTGGGTTCAGCATACTGGTTGAGAACCCAGATTCTGGAGCCAGACCACCAGTGTCCATGACTGTGGCTCCCTCACTTACCACCTGTGTGCCCTTGGCAAGGTGTCCTCACTGGCAAAACAGGGATGATGATAGTGACTACTTCTTAGAGCTATTGAAAGAATTAAATGAGTTAATATTTCCAAAATAGTTAGTTCTGTGTTTGGCACATGGTAGGTCCAACATCAGTGTCAAAGGGGTGTTTTTCCTCTATGGCACTTAGTTGTATTAAATGTATCAAGAAAGTGTGAATATTGCTTCCACTGTTTTGAGTTTTGCCTTTGCATTTTTGAGAAACAAGCAGTTGTAAAATCTGATCAAAGGACTCAACCCAACATAAACAAAGTAATGTGTCTTTGCCAAGGGACTAAAAAAAGTGAAAGACATTAGAATAGAAATTTCCCTTTGGGGAATCTATCTCAGTGAAATAAAGCTAAGTATGGAAACAGCTTTATGTATAAATGTGTTTATTGCTGCATTTTCATAACAGCAAAAGATGGAGCCACTTAAATGTCTTACCATGAGGGATTAGTTAAGATAACTGTTAAATATCTTTTTGATGGAACAGCATAAACTTGTACAATTGCTTAAGAAGGTAGGCAAAAACATGTTAAGTACTTATACTATAATGTTATACATGTTAAATTATATACATAATGATTATATTAAAATAAATTTTTGCATGGAAAAAGGCTAGAACGACATATAGTTTTATAATGAAGGGAAAAGATCATATACAATTTTATGTCAAGCCCTCAGAGACTGATTTGAGATGAAACCTTTCCGGTTACTGGCTGTTTGATATCAGTCTCCAGGCCTCCCCTGATGTCTATGTCAATCTTCACTTTGGGATAAAAATCGAGGTTGGAGGCAGTGCACTGGGCTGTGTGTCTTTTTCACGAGCTGATGCTTCATTGGAATGTGTGTGTGCAGGGAGACGTCTATCTATTTAAGGGAAAGCGGTTTCTAGATTTGTGGAGTGACCAGGGGAAGAATGGAGGAGGGAGTGAAAAGAAAATTCTTCATTATCTTGCATCCCTTTTTCTTTCTCCCAAAGTAAAGGTTTATCTCCACGTCAGGCCTAGAGGGCCGATTAAATCAAGTCAGAAATCCCTCCTGGCATCAGCAGTCCAGATGACCCTGATTGAGCCGTGGGTCAGAGCATCCTGGAAAGACTTGGTGGTGCCCTCTCTCCAAGCACTTACCATATTTTGCTTTGCGTTGATGTAATATCTTTACTGCAGCTTTTGAGGGCAAGACAAGGGCAGTTCTTTTTATTTTGTTAAGAACCTGTATTGAGATATAAAGGTTTATATACCATATAGTTCACTCGTTTAACATGTACATTTCAGTGGTATTTATTATATTCATAGAGTTGTGCAACCATCACCACTAGTTAATTTCAGAACACTTTTATCACCCCAAAAGAAACCCTATTAGCAGTCATTCCCCGTTACCCCTTTCTCCAGCCCCTTACAACCACGCATCTGCTTTCTGTCTCTAGGGATTTTCCTATTCTGGAAATTTCAAATAAATGGAAACATACAGTTTGTGGGTTTTTGCATGCTGTAGCATTCATCCCTGTTTTCTTGAAGCTTACGGTCATTCAACAAGTAATCAGGGCTTCCCTGGTGGCGCAGTGGTTGAGAATCTGCCTGCCAATGCAGGGGACACGGGTTCGAGCCCTGGTCTGGGAAGATCCCACATGCCGCGGAGCATCTGGGCCCGTGAGCCACAATTACTGAGCCTGCGCGTCTGGAGCCTGTGCTCCGCAACAAGAGAGGCCGCGATAATGAGAGGCCCGCGCACCGCGATGAGGAGTGGCCCCCACTTGCCGCAACTAGAGAAAGCCCTCGCACAGAAACGAAGACCCAACACAACCATGAATAATAAATAAATAAATAAATAAAAATTTAAAAAAAAACAAAACAAAACAAAAAAAACAAAAAAAACAAGTAATCACATGAATAAATAAATAATGGTAAAGTATGGAACTTATATGAAGGAAAAATTAAGATCATGTTTAACTTGGGGGAGGAGGGAAGTCTTTTTTTGGTGAGGGAGCATTTAGGACTCGTCCTGAAGGATTCACAGACACTAGCCAGGGGAAGGATAGAGGGATATAGGATTAGCATGTTAAGACATGCCAGTGGCAGGATTAGAAATGTGCATGGTAATTTTCAGGAAAGGAAAAAAGGCCACTGTGGCTGGGACATCATGACCAGAGATGTGGATGACGTGTTTTGGCTGCTGAGTGAGGCAAGGGCCAGGTCATATAACATCTGATGGGGCTTGTTAAGGGTTTTTAAATTTTATCTCAAGCACAATAGAAAGTGATTAAAGTGTTTTAAGTGGGGAAATGTTAAGATTCAATGTTTGTTGGTAAAAGAAACTTTCTGGAGACTGCAGAGAAGGAAGACCAGATAGGAGAGTTTCTAGGAATCCAGGCCCAGGGCAGAGCTGACGGCCATCAGACTAGGGCAGCGGCAGTGCAGATCGATGCACTGGAAATTTATATTGGAAGTAGAACCTGCAGGATTTGGTCATTGGTTGGATTTAAGCACTGAGGGAAAGGAAAGGGTCAAGATGACTCTCACTTTTCTGGCACGAGCCACTGCCTGGATGAAAGGGCCATTCACTAAGATGGAAAAAGCCAGAGGAGGGACTGCTTGAGGGCTCAGGGCTGGGAGGACCAAGACTTTAGTTTTGGACATGATAAGTTTGAGATGTTCATGAGACAGAGCATCTCATAGCAGATAGCAGATAGGCAGCTGATGGTCCTATCTGAAGCCCAGAAGAGAGGCCTTGGCTGGAGATACATATTTGAGAGTCTTTGGCACATAAAGGGCTGTGGGACGTTTGAGATTGCTAAAGGAGAAAATGATGAGTGAGGAGTGAAGAGGGCCCAGGTCCCAGCCCTGATTAACTCCACTCATGTTCAGATAAAGAGAGGAGCCAGCAAAGCAGGTGGGGGAGGAAGAGCCAGAAAGGCAGAAGGGGAGGTGGGAAGGTGGGGTGTGGAGTCACAGAAGCCCTGGGAAGACAGTTTTTCTGAAAGGACACATGGCTGCTGAGAGGGCTGGGCTGTCAAGGGAAGTAGAGAAGTAGTGTAATCTCTGGGTCAAGGCAAGTTTCTCAGTTCTATTGTTGGCTTCTTTGTTTTCATTTTAAGATTGGAGAGAATAGAGCCAGTTTGAATGCCGATGGAAAGCAGGTTGAAGATACTTGAAGGAGTGATAGGCAATTCAGATGCGATCGGTTCCCAACAAGGTGAGAAGGAGAGGGATCCAGAATACACGGTGCCGCCACCAGCTGGGATTTTGAGGCTGGAGCGATTGTATAACAAGAGGAAGCCAGGAGATGGTGGGTGGAGATGCAGACAGGTGAAGGGGTTCAGCAGTGATGGGGGCAGGCATTTCCTTCTGGTGGACTTCTGGTTGGTTTGCTTATGAAGGGAGAGGTGAGAGTCTCTGGACGAGAAGAGCTGGGTAAATCTGTCAGGATTACGAGAGGTGTGAAGAAGGGGTAAAATAATCATTGCGGGGGATGGGAGAGCAAACTCACTACAGAGACAGTGTAGAAAAAATCCCAAGTCTTTTGCTTGTCATTCACTGGTACAAAGACTTCCTATTATAGGCCAAGATGAATAAGACATGTTTCCTGTCCTCAAGTTGCTCACTGGGGACACAGCCACAGACACTGTACATAATTTATTATTATTATTATTATTTTTTTTTTTGGCTGTGCAGTGTAACATGTGAGATCTTAGTTCCCCGACCAGGGGCGGAACCCATGCCCCCGGCATCGGGAGTGTGGAGTCTTAACCACTGTACCGCCAGGGAAGTTCTACATAATTTAAATGTGATTAATGCCGAAACAGAAGAATGCAGAGTGGACTATGGAAGAAAGGAGAGGCATCTAGAGGCTGGGCAGGCTGGGCACAGGGAGGCCCTGACGATGGTTATGGGACGTTTCCTGGAGGAGCAGCTCTGAGTGAGCTGAGAATAGAACAGTAAGAGTTAGTCAGACAAAAGCCTGGGAAGGTGAGAGAGCAGGACGGCTTGAGGAACCCCAGAGGGTTCAGCAAGGGTGGGGTCTCACGTGAAGGTGGGCTGGGTGGTGGTAAGAGATGGGTCTGGGGGCTTGGACAGAGACCAGGTCATGCAGGTGGAGTACATAACAGGGAGCCTGGATTGCATTCTGTATGTGCAGGTGAGCCGTGCAGGGCTCTAGGGAGGGAACAGCTGGATTTGCCTTCTCCCTACATCACTCTGGCTATTGTGACAAGAGATTTGAGGGAGTAGGGGTCTGACCAGAAGGGGAGATCTGTTAGCAACCTGTGGGAACAGTCCAATGAGAGGTGGACCAGATGACCTCTACCCTCCCTCCTCCGTTCCATTGCTCCCTTGAGATGAAATGAAGCAAGCGGGAACTTCCTGTCGGTCAGGCCTGACTCATTTCCTAGTGCTGGGGTTGGGGAGAAGGAGTACCTGCCCCTCTCAGTTTCGCAGTGGAAGGTAGAGCTTTGCCTCCCAAGTATCCCCCTAACGTAGAAAAGTCCTCCCAAACAGGAAGTTTTTGTTGTTATTACTGAGCAGACAGAATAATGGCAGATGCCCCTATGCTATTCATTCTAGAACTCTTCTTTTTACTCAGCCAAGTAAGTGCTTTGGAGATCTCTTCATATTAGTAGGTATAGATTTACCTCCTTCTTTTTAGCTGCTGCATGATTAAATTCTTAATCAATGTATCTCAAAATATGATTTGTCTGGATCATCTGGAACTACCCAGGCATGCTTAACTATGACTGTGACTCATTTATTTCCTAGATTTAGCCCAAAGTTAGGCAAATTCTAGTGTAAACAGTCTGGCTACAGAGTGAATTGCAGTTCACCAGACTACATTTTTCTGAGTTTGTCTTCCAGATGCACATAGAAAAATTTGAGCCCGGGTTGTCCCAATCCTGGGGCTTCATAGGATCGTATCAAAAGCGCATTTCATTTTAGACATAGAATAGAAATATCACCATATTCTAAATAATTGTTTTGAAAGGTTAAACACCAACAGATAAGGGGAAAAGGAACCATTATCTATTTTGCACTTGTTACATACCGGTAACTGCTTAAGGAACTTTTCCATTTGTTATTTCGCTTCATTGAGAGGATCTGTTTTCAGAGTAGGAGAGTCTTCTCTGGCTTAACCCATGTTGTCCCCATTGGGTGGGTGGCATTGGCTACAATGAATGTGTCACTTTGGCCACTTCCTGCAGGCTTTAGGAGTAATGAAGAACTTTCCAGTCAAGCAGGTGTGTCTGGAGGACCAGGTAATAGTTTGGAGATGTTCAGTCACCACAGTTAAAGAAGAGGAGTTGGGAATCCAGGTGTTTAAGATAAAATATGCTGAGTAATACATAGTGGCCAGAGGTGACAGGAAACTAGAAGTGCAGATGGGAAATGTAGGCAACAGGTCAGACCAATGAGCTGGGCCCAGTGTACATATGTCTTGGGGAGGCGAAATCAGTTAGGGCCCCATCTTCAGAAAATGAAGGAAGGGCCCCAATCCAGTTCCCTGGCTTGAAGGTTCCAACACAGCAAGGTTCTAACACGTTGGAGCAGGTTTGCAAGTGAATCACTGATCTTTCTTCCCACTCGTGGATTAAGGACAGGCTTGCCATTTCTGTCTGGTTTGTGTTTTCTGGGGTTTATGGCAAAATTGGGTCCCTTAGTTCCCTGGTCTCCCTTTCTTTAGCACATCCACCCCAAATACTCCATAGCTGACTTGTGAGAGCCACAACTTCCACACCTTCCAAAGCTTCCGTAGTTCAGGTTCACCATGCTGTTCCTTTAGAGAAGTTACCAAAGAGGAGTGGGAGGGGGATGGGATGAGTTGATACTGAATTCCTGGGAGAAACTCATCTGCTTTCCTGGGAGCTATGATTTTAATTCAGGCTTGTCCTCAAAACCAAGACTGACCCTGGCAAAATTCTGGCAGAGGAACTCTCCAGTGGGTTCCCTACATTCTTCAAGCGATGCTGTTATCTTGAAAACATCCTGGTCTTCACCTACAACCCCCAGTGGAGCAAAACAGCAGCTGAAAACATTTCTCTGGAGCACTGATCACCTCTCTATGAGATATCTATTTGTTTACTTGTTTGTTTTCCCAGAGAGCTCTTGAGTCAGAAATAGTATGTCTTACTCCTTAAGACCTTGGATTCTGGAGTCAGACACATCTGCATTGAACCTGATTGATCTTGGACAAGTTATTTAACTTCTTTAAGCATAAGTTTGCTCATCTGTATAGTGAGAAAGGCATATGTACACTCACTGTACAGGAAAAGTTCAGGTTTAATGCCCACCATTTATTCCAGGACTAGCTTCTACTTTGAATCTCTACTCTCTTATCCACTCTGTTGAGCCACGTTGTAAACCCTAGAAGGATTCTGACTGTTCTTTTGATCTTTCCTCCTTAACTCTAGAGTACTCTTCTGTCTTAAGCAGAGACTAGTTTCTTTACTTTCCTCTGGTCCCTACCTTGACTTTTCAAAGCCAAAGCCACCTCCCAAAGTAGGCAACTACAACCCAAAATAAGAGAGAAAGCAAAAATTTCCCAGACGCTGGAAGACCGCCAGCTTCCAATTCAGTGGAACAATTTGCTATGTCCCAGGGTGGCAACATTTTCCCCGTGGGGGCGATTACTACTAAGCCAGCATCGATCAGAGCTATAGGAGAATACAGAGAGATGCCACTGCCAAGTTCACGTTTTGGTTTCTAAACCTAGGTCTGCCTAGGTTTAGAGAAAAATGAGAGAAAGAGCACCGTTTATGGATTGCTAGCCACATGCTTTAGGACAGTACCTCATTCTTGCAAGGAATTGTCTCCAAGATGCTGTTCTAACTGTATTTTCAAAGGGCTAATCTTCTGTTTTATAAGGTTGGTTGCTTCTGGAGATGAGATCTATGATAAGACCAGTATATCCTTACATCTACTATAAATTAGTTCCTTGGTCAGAAGCAATGTTGAAGGATATATTGATGGTGAATAGGCATTCAGTGAGTTCAAGGATGATGGTGTTGGCAGAAGCATGGTGAACAGCACAGGGTATATAAATCCAGAATAAGTGTCTATTCCAGGGAGAATTCCCCTTCTTGATGGCAGAGGGTCAATGTGCTAAAACTGCCACTAGGTGGCAGTCTTGACCACTGGGGACATGGTACCATATTGGGGTCACAGGGTTGGGGACAGCTGCTGGCAAATTGGGCACTCAGGAACTGAACCACTAAAGAGAATTTATACTGGTATTTCTGTAACTGCTAAAAAAAAAATCTGATAAAAATCTCATTATCACCCTGTACTGCTTTTTGGATTTATTCACCCTGGCAGGGCATACTTTTAGTTGAGAATCATTGCATTTTTTATTATTCTCTATCTTCACTAGCCAGAATATTTTGGTGAAACTGTAGTTTCAAAACAAGTTTATTTTTTAATAGAAAATAGTATATTAGTAAAAACATTTATTTATTTATGGAAGATTTTCCCCACTTACTGTCTCCTCCCTCCCCTACCCCGCCCCCCCGATTTTTTAATGCTGACAAAGGAGAATATCTGTCCTCCTACGGTGTTTAGTTTTGTTGGCTTTAGCTACTATTTAAGACCTTATCTGTGGAGTTTTTTTGAAAAGAACTGGTGACCATGTGTCCTGATTTTCAGTCCTTTGGGTTATAATTGATAATCTAGGAGTTATCGTAAAGATATTTCAATGATTTGTAGGGACAATGAGGAACACTGTCCTGAAAAATCCAGTATATATGATCACTGTGAGTATGAATCTAGTTGTGTGACTTTGGATAAGTCATTTTTCTCCCCAGGCCTCAGGTGCCTTAACTGTGATTTATGGACGTTGGTCTCTGCTAGTGGTTTCCAGTTCTAATAGATGGAACAACTCCTTTAAGTGTTGTTAATATTTTGAAGTTCTCCTTGGTATGGTTGAGCTTCAATGTTATATTTGTTGTCCTGAAATAAAATTCCTATATAACGTAAGGCACCAATATATATAATCTTAAAACATCTGTATAAAATCCTAAGTGTGATATAGAGGAGAAATAAAAAAGAAGTAATTAATCATAGAATGATGCGTTTTCAATATGTAAATGACTGGTCATTGGCTATAACAAAAGAGAAATAAAGTAATCAGATGTTTGCACCTATTTGGAGAATTACTGTGAATATAACAGCTACAAATGCAGACGGATTAGGTATGTGAAAATGTGACTCAAAACGCTGTGAGAGTGTTGCTATTGATAATGTTATTTTGCAAAATGTCAACCATCTCATGATAAAGTTCTGAACTAATGTCCAAGTACAATCTTCCTTTGATTTACATGGTCATTGCATTCCTGACAACCAAGCATAAGTACTTTGTTTTTGTGTATATTAGAGTCTAGCTTCAGATAATTGTAAACAAGTTTTAACTACATGACGTGAGTCTTAATTTTTTATCCAATCTGACAATCTGTCATTTCATTAGAGTTTTTAGATCATTTACATTGAATGTTATTATTGGTATGGTTGGGCTTAAACCTACCATTTTGCTATTTATGGTCTGTTTTTCCCATTTGTTATTTGTTCCCTCTTTCCTCTTTGTCTTTATCTGAGCTAACTGAGCATAATTTATGGTTCCATTTTGCCTCTTGTATTGTCTTGTTAGCTGTACCTCTTTTTTTGTTGTTTTTTTAACAGCAGTGTTTGGGTTTATGGCTTACAGGAACCCTGCGAATGACTTCAGGGAATATTGTACAATAGCACATGTGACACAACAACCTTATTACAGCATATTTTCATTTCTCCCTCTTGACCATACATTGTGTGTGTGTGTGTCTGTATACATATAAATACATATATGTTTATATATAACACAAATTTATTTATTTTGCTTAGCTTCTTAGGTATGTGGGTTTATTTTCTTCATCAAATTTTGAAAAATTTCAGCCATAATTTCTTCAAATATTTCCCTCTCCTTTAAGGACTTCAATCATATGTATATTAGGCTGCTTACTGGTGCTCTGGTCATTTTCTTTTCAATCTTTGTTCTCCAGATGTTTTATTTTGGACAGTTTCTATTGCTGTGTCTTCACGTTCACTAATCTTTTCTTCTTTAGTGTCTAAAATAGCATTCATTTCTTCCAGGGTATTTTTTCATCACAGTCATTATATTTTTCATCTCTAAAATTTCAAGTTGGGTCTTTTTTTTTTTAAATCTTCTCTGTCTCTACATACCATGCTTAATCTTTCCACTATATTCTTGAGCATATAGAATATAGTTACATGTTTCAAAATTTTTGTTTACTAATTCTATAGTTCTGTGTAATTTATGAACCAGTTTCCATTGATAGATATTACACCATATTATGGCCCATATTTACCCATATCTTTGCATGCTTGGTAACTTTTTATTTGTTGTCATATATTCAGAATTTTACCTTTATAGGGTACTGGAAGTTTTTGTATTATTATAAGAATATTTAAACTTTGTTCTAGGATGCAAATGAGTTACTTGGAAACAGTTTGTTCCTTTTGAGGCTTTGCTTTTAACTTTTGTTAGGCAGGGCTAGAAAAGCTTTTCGTCTAGGGCTGAAACAATACAAGTTCTGAGTACTATGTACTGTACTGAAATGTCCAGTGCATTACAAAGACTTTCACTCTGGCTGGTGCGAATAAGTGCTATTTCTGGACTTGTGTGAGCTTCGAGAATTGTTCCCTCTGCTTCTTTGGATAGTTCTTTCCCCAGCAGTAGGTAATTTCCTCATATACATGAGGAAAATTATACATGAGTACTACATACTCAACTGAAGTCTTCACAGGGACCCTCTGCCAATCTCTTGAGTTCTCTCTCTGTGTACCTTTATCTTGTCTGGTACTTTTCCCTGTGAAGTCTAGTCTCTCAGACTACCAGCTCTGTCTCCTCAACTTAAGGAGATCAACAGACTCCAACAGGGTTCTTCCTTTTTACACAGCAGTCTAGAAATTACCTCCAGGTAATAATCTGGGGCAATCACAGGGTTTATGTTGTTTGTTTCCTCTCTCTCATGGATCACTGTCCTTTGTTGCCTGGTGCCCAATGTGTAAAAACTATTGTCTTTATTCTTTTTAAAAAATTGTTTCAAGTGGGTAGGTTAAATCCAGTCCCTTTCACTTCATCTTGGTTGGAAGCAGAAGTCTCATGTGCTTTCTGGGTTTTGTATCAACTCTTTGGAAAATCTGGGCAACTTTGTTGTCTTTTTCCATTGTCCATGTAAGTTATATATTTATAATGTATAAAATATCTATTCCTTGAAAATATGGTAAACACCTTTAAAACCATCCAGGCATGGGTCTTTTAATTTTTGTTGTTTTATTTCCTCTTTTCTGCTTTTTGTATTGTGGGAGAGAAATAATTTTATTTATCGTTCTATTTTAAAATTATTTTCCTTTGCAAATATTCTATTTCTTATTGTGCTGATTTGTGCATTTTACGTTTGTCTAGTAATTCAGTCTTTCCATCTAGGTTTTCAAAAAGATGGGCATGTAGTTATTCATATATGCTTTTATGGCCTTTATTACTTCTGTATCTGCAGTGTATCCCCATTTTCCCTACAATTCTTTCATTTGTATCTTTTATTAGTCCTTCCAGAAAATTATCTGTGTTATTAGACTTTTCACAGGAAAAAACAAATCTTTTTTAATCAGTATTATTATTTTTTGGTGTTCTTTCAATTTTTCCCCGGTTTTTTTTTCAATCTTGTCTTAGATTGATTTCATTACTCTTCATCAAATATAGCTTTCATTATTTTTCATTTCTAGTATTTCACAACTCCTTTACAGTATCCATTTTATCTAATGGCTGATCTAAAAATAATTTAGTTTCCATACATATGAAATAATCCAGCTATATTTTTATTAGCTGTCTGTAATTTTTAAAAAAAAAGTCTGAGAACATAATCTGTCTTATAGTGATCATTTGGAATTAATTTATATTTCCTTTGTCACTTAATACATGTTTTTAAAAAAATATTTCATACCTACTCTAGAAGGATCATATACTGTATTTTTGTGAGGTGACTGTTCAAATATCTATTCATGTTTGGTTTTTTTCTGCCCAATCTATAATTTTTGGATATGAATGTGTTAAAACCTTCAACCATAATGTACTATAGACTCAGCTACTTTCTTCTGTAATTCTATCCATTGTTGCATTGATATGTTATATAATTATAACAGAAAAAGAAGAAAAGAGGCATATATCTGTTTATGATTGCACACCTTCTTATAATATTTTTCCTTTTACCATTTGAAAACTTACTTTGAGTTATTTTAGAATTTTTACTTCAAATACTGCCACTCAATTTTTTTAGGTTATTGTTTGTTTCATGTTTGTCTTGTGTATCTTTTTTTTTTTTTTAATAAATTTATTTATTTATTTATTTATTTTTGGCTGTGTTGGGTCTTCGTTTCTGTGCGAGGGTTTTCTCCAGTTGCAGCAAGCGGGGGCCACTCTTCATCGCGGTGCGCGAGCCTCTCACTGTCGCGGCTTCTCCCGTTGCGGAGCACAGGCTCCAGACGCGCAGGCTCAGTAGTTGTGGCTCACGGGCCTAGCCGCTCCGCGGTATGTGGGATCTTCCCGGACCGGGGCACGAACCCGTGTCCCCTGCATTGGCAGGCGGATTCTTAACCACTGCGCCACCAGGGAAGCCCTGTCTTGTGTATCTTTTAAAAAATCTTTTCATTTTCAACTTCTCTCTGCCACCTCCCCCTCTTTGTCTTCTATAGACAACAATGATGCATCTTTTTGAAAGATAAAATCTGATAATCTCCTTATTTTAGTCACTGAGTTTAATTATTCTACTTATTATAGTTATTAATGTATTAAAACTTATTTCTGACATTTATGAGCATGAGAGTGCATTTTCTATTTTCTATGCTTACTTATTTTTCTTTTCCTGTGCTGACTTTTCTATTTTGCTGTCACCTATTTGAAAGAACAAGAATTTTTGTTAGTTTTTTCTCTTTTCTACTGGTGAGAAGCATACATTCTATTTTTATTTTTTCTGCTAGTCTTTCCTACTCACTAAGAACCATTCATACACTCATTTTCCCCTATCAATGTCTTAGGCTTATCACTAACAATGTCTTCACCTCAGACAGAATAAGAACCTTCCCAGACTTTCAGCTCTTTTGGTATCTTCTCCTGCTCTAGATCTCTTATAGGTATTATTTAAGATTTTATTTCCAGGTAGTTAATCAATATATATTTTTGTATTTATTTATTTAGATACTTCTTTTAATATACTTATTTATATATCCCATTGCTTCCCTTTGGGTTAATTTTTATTTTTGCTTGAATACTTTTAAGTACTGTTTTGACTGAAAATATCTTTATTTTATCCCCTACAGGTAAAGTGAAAATATAAGTTATTCTTTATTTTCCACTAAAAGTAATCTGTTGAGAAGATAGATGTTCATCTGATTCTTGTTTTGCTTTTTCCCCTTCTGTAAACTTTTAGACTTTTCTGGTTTTGATGTAAATTCTGATATACCTAGGTGTGGGTTTGTATATTTATTTATTTCTATTTATTAAAAATATTATTGTATATCTTTGCTAGGAATTCTATGATCCCTTTCAATCTGTATTATAATTATTTTTAATTACTAGGGAATTTCTCAGTTATTAGCTCTTCAATTGTTTCCTCTCCTACAGCCTCTTTTTCCTGTCCTTTTGGGATTTTTATTAAGTTGCTATTGGCACCACTTCTGACCTTGTAACTCTTAACACTGTTTGTATACCTTTCACCTCCTTATTTGTTCCATTTTGTTTGTTTCTTTGTTTCTTTGTCTGTCTCTTGGCTTATAAATTTAATCTTTGGCTTTTGTAAGCCTGTCTTTCATTATGTACATCGAGTTGTTTACTTTGACAAATACATTTCATGGCCACTGTATTAGTTTTCTATTATTATTATAGCAACTTACCACAATTTAGTGACACAAGTTTATTATCTTGCAATTCTGTAGGTCAGAAGTCTGACTCAGGTCTCAGTGGGTTAGAACCAAGGTGTGGGCAGAGCTGTGTTCCTTACTGGAGTCTCTGGGGGAGACTCTGTCCCCAGGTTCATATAGGCTTCCTGGCAGAATTCAGGTTCATGTGGTTGTTGGACTGAGGTTTCTGTTTCCTTGCTAGTTGTCATCTGGGTATAGTTCTCAGGTTCTAGCAGCTGCTCACATGCCTTGTCTCATGAGTACCTTTGCCTATAAAGCTAGCAATATATATTGAGTCCTTATCATGCCTCATCTCTCTCTCTCACAGACTTTTTTAGGGCTGATTTTTAAGAGCTAATGTGGTTAGATTGGACCCACTTATATAATCCAGGATAACCTCCCAATCTCAAAATCTGTAATCTTAATCATATCTACAAAGTCCCTTCTGCCAGGTAACATAACATAGTCGGTGATCATAGTGACAGAAACCAGACAGAAAAGCAGTTGAATCTGGACCTGGGAGCCCAACCTGAGGGTGCTGCTGAGGTTTTAGGGAGTTCTTCACCTTCCTTTATATATTGCTTGGCCTTTTTCAAGGTCCTATTCCTCTAGTAGCTTTTGGAGGCTGGTTGGCTGATTGTGAGTGCCCTGAGGTCTGTGCCCAGAGCCAGTTCCTCCGGTATTACTGCTCCTTCATCTGAGATATAACAACACCACTAGCATCAATACCTTGCTTTTACATTCAGAGCTCTTCATACATGTAAGGAGCTCCTAGTTTGCACAATACTGAATCTTTGTTGTTAATAATAGCGCACACATTGCATTGCATTTCAAATTAAGTTACATGCTGTTCCTCATAAGGCAGGCCAGCAATTTTCTCTGGATTTTCTTTCTCACATAATTATTCATTCAGTCAATAAATCTTGTCACTTCCTTCCCATCATCCCCTCCCATTCCATTTAATTCCATCCCATCTTACAAACATTTATTGGGTACCTCTTAAATGGCAGGCCCTGTATGGGCTGCTGAGGCTACAAGAGAAAACATCTATGTCTAGTGTTTTTTGGTATCTTTGTATTGAGACGTCATACAGTTGCTGAGAGCAGGGACAAAGGACTGGTTTCAGGGGTAGCAGGAGGGACGTCTGGGGCATTCCTCCATTCTCAGCCCCAGTTAAACTCATGAGCCAGGCCCAAACATTCCTTGCTTGGTCTTTTGTGGGCCTGATTGTCTACTCCTATCTGCTTCCACTGCTCTGTACTCCATTTACCCTACAGGTGCCAGACTAACCTTTCCAAGACAACATTTATGTCACAGCTCCCTGCTGTCTTCTTTGCTGATGTCCTGCTGCTTAAAAAAAGCCATTTCAAACATTTCTGCCCAAGTGCTTCTCTCTGAAGAAAAGAATAAACGCAAAATTCCATGGCCTGAGGATAGAGCTCAAATAGACGAATTTTGCAAAATTGCAAAACAAACAGACATTTAAAAAATGAATCCTTGTGTTTTGCCTTTAAAAGGCATAAGGCTTTTGCATTTCATAATGTACTTTGGAATGTTTTAATGTAATCATCCTAAAATAATTTTTGGTGACAATTTTCAATCTCTGCACATACGCCACCATGACTAAAAAATTTGACCCATTAGAAATAAGCATCTAGTTTATTCTGTGGCTTCTCATATCCTCTGGCCCCTCAGTATGTATTCCCAGGGACCTGGGAACTCTGAGAAGCTGAACTTAAAGAATTAAAACCAAAATTCTTAGCCTAGTTGTCAGGGCCTCCAGAAGGCTGCCCTCCTGGCTATTCAATTGTTTTCCCCAAACCCATCTACTTCTCAGAAATGCCCAGTCATGGTGGTCAAGTCACACGCCCTGTGAGGGCAGTTCCTTGACCTTCAAGGGTGTGGTTTGCTACCCCCAAAGGCCCATCAGTTTGGGCAAATAAAGCTGTTTCCCCACAGTTTAATCCCATTATAGATGTAGGTTAGGGCACCAGTGCTTTTTCTCCCTTTCTTTTTTCCCCTCCCCTTCCCTTCCCTTCCCTTCCCTTCCCTTTTCGTCCTTGTTTTCCCAGCTTCCTCATTTTTGCTCTGTCTTCTCTTCCTTCCCCTCCTCCTCTTTACAAAAAACTAGGTATAAATATTTATTTATTGATCAATTATGAAATTATTCCTACTCTTTCTTCCTATCCTCTATTTGTATACAAGTGTAGGGGGACCATGTCTCCCAGGTTCCCAGGTACACCTGTTATCCTTGCATTATTATTACTACTATTCCTTTCACTCTATGTCTGGGTTTGGAAGATGAATTATATCACAACCCTACTGTCATGTGAATCTGTTGTTCCTACTAAATATGTTGGTGGAGTTGGGAATGTAGATGAACTTGGGTGGGTGTGCAGGACACTTTATGGGTAATGACCTTCTACCCGCTCCAAGCACCCAGGACTACATCCCACAGGGTTACAAAGAATGTATGAATCAGTTCAAAATGATCCTTTTTCCATATGGCCTACTGCTGAGGTTTTAAAATTGTGAATATAGATACATGCAATCCCAATGTTAATAATTTAAAATATAGTAACATTGTGTATCTTACTATTGTGGATGAACTAATAAAACCTTTCCTGTGTGACAAATTGTGCATAGTCCTTACCATGTTTTTCAGTTCTTGATGGTAGGAAGGGGGTTTTGCTAGCCTGAACAATAATCTAACAAATCACCACATTTTATAATAATTTATAATTTTTTAAACAGTTTTTCTCCCACTATCTCACTCTCACCACAGGTGTTATTGCTACCCATTCTGTGGATGAAGAAACTGAGGCTTACAGAGTTTTGCTGAATTGCCTCTGGTCTCATGGTAAGCTAGAAGCAAATAGGGCTCCTGACATTGTGATTCTTTTCAACCAGGCTAGGCTATGCTGAGATAAAAGATAAACTCCCCAGTTTTAATAGCTTGAGAAGGTAAAGACTTCTCACATAAAATCTGCTGTAAGGTAGCAGCCTCCTTCCATCCTGTATCGATGTCACTTGGAACATCAGAATTCCAAGGTCACTGAGACAGGAGGATAGAGCAATGGAGGAGGCCCCTAGTTCTTAATGCCTCAAGCTGGAAGGATGTCAGTTACTGCTGCCCTTAGCTATTGGCCAGGACAAGTCCCATGGCCCTGACCCAGGTATAAAGACTGGGACTCGTAGAGGAGCCCGTGGTCGATACTGTGACCCCCAACTGTTTCTGTCACATCCACCTGCATATCAATCATCTGGGAAATCTTTAATAAATACACATATCAAGAAAAAATCATATTTCTGAAACTTGCTTTAACATACTATAAAAAAAAAGAAGTGGGGAGGACTGAAAGATAAGTAGCAAAATGTTGTTAAAAGTTGAAGGTAAGGGATGAATACATGAGAATTCATGGTATTATTCTACTTTGGGGTATCTTTGACATTTTTCTTTGCAAAATTTTTTAAAAAAATAAAAGAAGAGGGACTTCCCTGGTGGCACAGTGGTTAAGAATCCGCCTGCCAATGCAGGGGACATGGGTTTGAGCCCTGGTCCACGAAGATCCCACATGCCGCGGAGCAACTAAGCACCACAACTGTGCACCACAACTACTGAGCCTGTGCTCTAGAGCCTGCGAGCCACAGCTACTGAAGCCCACACACCTAGAGCCCGTGCTCCACAACAAGAGAAGCCACTGCAGTGAGAAGACTGTGCACCGCAACAAAGAGTAACCCCTGCTCACCACAACTAGAGAAATCCTGTGTGCAGCAACAAAGACCCAACACAGCCAAAAATTAATTAACTAATTAATTTAAAAAGTAAATTAATAAAAGAAGAAACACTGATCCAGTGAGCCCTTATTCTGTATATCTGAGGTGAGACTTGACATGAATATTTAGCAAAATTTTTCCAGGTTCTTCTGATGGTCAAGATAGAAATATATCTTCTTATGTGTATATATATGTGTGTATATATACACATATATACACACATATATATGTATTTATAGCTATTGGACTTTTAGTTCATGAATAATTGATTTTCATTATTTGTTTTCTGATTCCATGTTGAGTATTCCTTAACCTTGGGTCTTTTAAAAACTGATAATCTAGATGTTGTCAGAAAGTAAATGTTCCTTTCCCGTGAAGAAATGAAGAAAAGTAAATAAAACTCTGCTGAGGTCAGAATATTCGGTCCCCTCCATCTCTGTGCTGTGGAAATCAGATGGTGTGGTTGATTTAAAAGGGCCACAGATCCTTTGCAGTTTCTGATATCGAGAATGGGCTCTATTTCCCTACCCTTGGATTTGGATGGGCCTTGTGGCTGCTTTGACCAATAGAATGTAGCAGGAGGGATGCTGCGAGAGTTCTAAACCTAGGCACAGGCTTTTGTTCTCATCCCCTAGTAATCAGCTGCCCTGTGAAGAAGCCCACGCTAGCTTGCTGGAGGCCTGTAACTCAGCCCACAGCACACCAACCACAGGACATGTGAGTGAGATCACATAGACCCAACAGCTGCAGTTAAGCCTCCAGACACCTGCAGGTACGTGAGTGACCCTAAGTGAGATCAACACAAGAACCATCCTACGGAGCCCAGCTCAAATTGTTTACACACAGGATCATGAGCAAGTAAAATAGCTGTTATTTTAAGCCGCTAAGTTTTGGAATGGTTTGTTATGCAGCAAGAGACAACAGATCAGATAAGATAGTGTTCTACCCACAGGCCCTCAAGGCAATGGTTAAGATTTTAAAATGTGTTTTCTATTTTTGGGAAGCATTTTTCTGTTCTTTTTTCCCCCCAAATTCTTGAAAATCTCTAGGCTGCACATCTTAGAGATGATAAGAACTGAGTCTCAGAAGTCTCCGAGCTAAAAAAAAATATCAAACTGTATTTCCCTCCAAGGGGAACTGGTGTCCTTTATTCACTCAGCTTTAGTTTTATCTGCTTTTATGACATCTGAATTGCACGAGGATGTGCTTTAATTTTGGGCTTGGAACCGAGTTTAAATTGGCATTAGGGGAGTTTTCCTGAGAAACTTTCAAGGAAACACATATTGTAATTCAAGGGAAAGTGTGAGTTTCAAACCAGTGTATGTAATTTCAAAAGCAACAGAGTTTAGGCACTGAAGCATTAATTTATTCCCCAGATGCTGTGGATGATATTTACCTCTTCTGGGATTAACCCAAGAGTTCCATGAGGCAGGGATAATATTAGATGTTAGCTACAGAGGTGATGAAAGTAAGATTGAATAAAAAAAACTATTTGACTTGTGCTAGTTTCTTACTATCACAGTTGGGAGAGGTATAATGTTCTGCAAGATTACACCAAGGACCTAGATTTTAATGACGCAAACCTTCCCTTTCCTCGTATCAATCCTCAGTGGATTAGACAGAGAGAACCACTGTTTCCCAGCCACTCTGTTCTGAGTCTCTTTGCATTAAGAGAAGTTTGAGTGAGAAACTTGCATTCCAGATAAAACTCTGTATATGTCCTGAAGCAGAGTAAGGCTGTCATGAATTCCTGAACGATACCAGTGAGTTTGAGCATCTTTGGGAATGATTTGCTAAACTGCTGTTTTTAAAGTTAAAGTGCCTTTGCTACAGATTGAATCTTGTCTATGAGAGTCAGTCTAAAAAGAATCATGAATTAAAATGTATCACTTTGGGGAATGCCTTTCATCTTCAGAATACTCACTGTATCCATCAGAGTTTACAATCCAGAATCTTTGACCTTTGGTAATCATTTTCAAAATATATTGGAGCCAAGAATAATTTTTTTTTTTTTCCTGTCCCCGAAAGGCTATATTAGATTTATTTTTAAGTGATGTAGTTCACATCTTTTCTACTAAAAAAAGTCATGAATGGGAAGAAAGAAATTTACCAGGAGAGAAGGCTGGAGCACTGTATGAGGGGTTGAATGGTTAAGACAGGCGATTTATTCAAGCCTGGAAGCTTACTGACAAAGAGAATGCTTGAAGCAGCAGAGAAATCCAACAAGAGGATTTTGACGAGCTGCTTCTTTGTCCAGGGCCCTGAACCCAGGGCTGTGATGACTCCACAAATAATGAGACATAGTTTGTCCATCCTCAGGAACTTACAGCCTATGTAGGCATGGAAAATATAATGCATCTGAAAAGATAAAAGCAATGCAACAGGGAAATAAAAACAGAGCAGACTGAGACATCACAGTAGTGCATGATAAACAGGAAATGAGTATATAGTGTGTGCTACAAGAACTCAGACAGAGCAGAGATTGTTGAAGGCTGGGCCTGGGGGAAGATCATACATGCTATGCAGCTGGGACATTTCTTGGATCCTGAAAAATGGACAGGATTTGGAAAAGCTGAAAGGGATGGGGGAGGTAATTCTGTTTGGAACAGGATAGAGAAATTGGCACATGGGATGACAAAGGAAAGAGGCAAGACAGCATATGACATGAAGCCCATTTTGTAGACTGTGAA
The DNA here is from genome assembly GCF_028564815.1 of Eubalaena glacialis. Lineage (NCBI taxonomy): Eukaryota > Metazoa > Chordata > Mammalia > Artiodactyla > Balaenidae > Eubalaena > Eubalaena glacialis. The sequence goes on along the minus strand of NC_083730.1, from coordinate 23,602,682 downwards.
TAGAAGAGTTTAATTAGAATTGAGTGAAGATTGGGACTTCCCTGGCGGTCCAGTGGTTAAGACTTCACCTTCCAATGCAGGGGGTGTGGGTTCGATCTCTGGTCGGGGAGCTAAGATCCCACATGCCTCATGGCCAAAAAAACCAAGACATAAAACAGAAACAGTATCGTAACAAATTCAATAAAGACTTAAAAGAAATGGTCCACATCAAAAAAAAAAATCTTTAAAAACAAAAAGAATAGAATAAAGGTGTATGTTGCTGGATTGCTGGATTGCTGGGTGATGAACTATATTTGAACCTGACTGTGGAGGCTCTTAGTGGTTAGGGAGTTTGATCTATATTCTCTTGGTAATTGGGATCTTATATAAATCTTTGGATGTCTTCAAACATTTGTTAGGTTGCCCCAAAGACTAAGGACTATGTGAGGTCATGATGAACGGATGGATACTTTCTGAAGAGGTATAAACTGAAATAAGATACACCACTCTTTCCGTCTTTGGATTAAAAAAAGTGATCAGACCCCCAGCCAATCTATTAATTAGGATCTGGTTGAGAACCTCTCTACACCAAAATATGAACTTGGTTCTATAATCTAAAGTCAGGTTTCTCTTACATAAAACTGGGCAAAAAGAAATTGAACACTAATCTTCACCATGCTCCTCCACCTAAACACACTTGTGTGTGCACAAACACACACGTGTGCACTCAAAGGTGATATTCAAAATATTTAGCATTCAGTAATAGGATACACGTATGTTACATATAATACATGTATAAAGCTTATGTGTTATAGCACTGCTCATTGAGTGATTTACAGTAGGGTGCAAATTGTTCATCCAATCATTCTAATAATTTCCAAATAATTTGTTGATAATCAGGGATGGTGATTGTAATATTTGTTTGAAGTGACTATCATCCAAAAAATAATGACCTGGTGTGAACCTTGGTTCGATGAAGGAAACTGCATCAAACCGCATCAGACTGTTCCAAAATGACTTCATTGAATTGTGAGGCTGTAGTTCCTTGGTGACCAGATGCTTTGTGGTGGCCAGAGGAGACAGGATGCCCAGCCTGTGCTTTGTGCCTTGGTACCCACTCAGGCGCGCCAGTGCTCTTCATGGAGCCGGGGCCTGGAGATCCTGTTGTGCCTCCGTCTTCCCCCACCACCCTCCAAAGGTGGCCCTTGGATCAGGAGGCAGAGATGTGTACACCCCTTGCTTCCTTACGTGTGCCAGCCAGTATGAGCCTCATTACCATGAGGGTTGTGTTTAATGATGTTGCACAAAACGTGACCGTAGCAAGCCTTTCATTTTCTGAGCAACGAGGGCTCCCACTTCTGCCTTGATTTCAGTAGGAAGGATCTGTGCCTGTAACAGTGAGTTAAAAAACTCTTCCAGTTGCAGTAAGAGAGGACTTGGGCATAAGCAGACCTCTACTTTCTTAGGTCAAGTGTTGGCAAAAGTGTGCCCAAAGATGAATGTAGACAATTCCCGAAGTAGAGAGAACATCTGTGTCCCAAGAGAAAAGAATGCAGACTCAATGAGCTTTGGCCTCTTTCAGAGGCGCTCACCATTTTTTCAATTAAGAGACTATGTTCAAAACTCACTTACCTGCAAGTGTGTGTAGAAAATGGAAATGGTTTTCTGTATAGAATAGCTTGAACTGATCTGTCATCTTTATAAAATCCCGAGTGAAATAACAGTATCTTTGGATATTGTCTAATATAAATACTTGGACTAGGTAGAGCCTTCTTGCTATAAATGTCAAGATCAGATGAAACAGGTGAGCAGCTCCTATTTCAGCATTCTATAACCATGAAGTCTATTACAATCTGGGCATGCTAACGATGCTAGTTTCTGAATAGGATAGCCAAGGATTATCTTGGTTCAAGATATAGAGGTTCAATCCTTATAGTACATCGTGACCACCAATGGAGGTTGTAAAAGTACAGATCTTGGGTCCCACTCCAGAGATTCTGATTCAGCTGGGAATGGCTCTGGAATCTTCAGTTTTAGCAAATGCCTAAGACATTCAGCTGCCAGTGTGGCTCTGTGTACTATACCTTAAGAAACACTGGAAAAAAAAAAAAAAAAGAAACACTGAACTAAAGCTTTTTGTTTCAGGAGATTGTAATTGCAGATCTTTTGCATGAAGGAGGGAGTGATTAATGGTGTAGATAGAGGGAAGATAAAGATAGTATGCTTGATATCTACACCAATCTTGAATCTTTGCTGTGTTATACATATGACTCTCAAGTTTTCCTGGGGATCTTTTCCATTCCAGCCAGCTGGAAGGGGAAAAGAGGATGGAAGACCTTGTTTGGAGAGTTTTGATGGACCCAGATTGGAGGAAGCATTACTGAAGTGAAAACATCAGTAAGTAGCTTCTATCTTCCCAAGAACTGCTCTAACAGCCACAGTTTTCTAGAAGCCATACAAACCAGGAAGGTTCTTCTGTTCATTTCTCACAAATTTACAATCAGATTATGACAGAGGTCATTATGACAGAGACAACAGGCAGGGAGAGGGGGTGTCATCCTGCCATTCTCTTTACTTCCAAAACTATTACCATTTATGAATGAAATGAACACACTGCCAATTCTGATTCTAGATCATTAACCAAGTATTTAAATTTAATAAATCCCAGACTAATCCAGACAATTGGTGGCCAACTAGAAACTTTCTCATCAAATTCTTATATTATATTTACTTTTATAACATGCTGATGGATTCCAAGTCAATTATCATGCTAGAGAATACCACGCATGAATCAGAAGAAATAAGCTTGATTTACATGTAACAACATGGATGGATCTCAAAAACAAAAGACCGAATTTAAAAAGTAAGGTACAGACAGAGATTGATAGTGAAATACCACTTACGTATATAACATGCACACACAAAAGCAATGCTACCTATTTTTCTAGCCTGAGTACACATCTAAATGAAAATACGAATGATGGAATGGAAATATGTGCATTAAATAGACTAAAACGAGTGCCTATGTTGGGGAAAGGGAAATTGAAATTGGAGATAGAGGATAAAGAGGAAAAACAATAAACCAAACCAAACCAGACCAAACCAGGACCTTGTCACAGGTCAATGATGATTGTGAATCATGAGTTGAGGAGCATGATGGACTCAATTTTGAGCCTCTGAGAGACAAAAGGAAAAATGTTAAAGACTTCATCCCTGCACTTAATGGAATTGCAATTTAAAGTTACATACATGGAATAAATATATGATCACATGTTAGATAGGCAGTACTAATGAATACTATAATAGCTCAGAGAATAGGAAAAAAAAGAAAGAAAAATTACAGAAAATTACAGGCAGAAGGAAAGGAAAGGAAAAAGCATACATTCTTTGATATCTGATAGTGGTCCTCAGATGCATTTCACTGTGTGACAATCTTTGAAGTCTCTTATTTTTACCATTTTCTCAATGGTCTGCAGGAATTAACACCAGTGTAGATCCTCCAGGCCTATCCCAGTTCCAAAAAACTATTTTGGTTGCTTTGTTCTTTTCCATATGCATAGGAGATATGATTGAACTTTGCTTACATGAGGAAAACGTTATTTTAACCTAATTTCACCTATTTCTTCTTATTCCTTTTTTCACATTGATTTTTTTCAGTGCTCAGGTTCTGTGAGGTTAAGTAATATATTCAAAAATTTTCCAATATTAAAGTGTGCTCTTCTGCCTCACATTACTTAAGGTAATGCTAACTGCTATAGTAGATACACCTCCAATATCAGAGGCTGAAAACTCATATCTCAGTACAATGATGGTTCTCCTGGACTGCCAGCTCTCCTCCACACAGTGATTCAGGAATCCAGTTTCCTTCAATCTTGAATCTTTGCCGTGTTATACATATTACTCTCAAGTTTCCCTGGGGACCTTTTCCATTCCAGCCAGCTGGAAGGGGAAAAGAGGATGGGAGACCATGTTTGGAGAGTTTTGATGGACCCAGATTGGAAGAAGCATTACATTGCTTCTTTTTTTTTTTTTTTTTTTTTTTAAACATCTTTATTGAAGTATAATTGCTTTACAATGGTGTGTTAGCTTCTGCTTTATAACAAAGTGAATCAGTTATACATATACATATGTTCCCATATCTCTTCCCTCTTGCATCTCCCTCCCTCCCACCCTCCCTATCCCACCCCTCTAGGTGGTCACAAAGCACCGAGCTGATCTCCCTGTGCTATGCGGCTGCTTCCCACTAGCTATCTATTTTACATTTGGTAGTGTATATATGTCCATGACACTCTCTCACCCTGTCACATCTCACCCCTCCCCCTCCCCATATCCTCAAGTCCATTCTCTAGTAGGTCTGTGTCTTTATTCCCATCTTGCCACTAGGTTCTTCATGACCTTTTTTTTTTTTTTCCTTAGATTCCATATATATGTGTTAGCATACTGTATTTCTTTTTCTCTTTCTGGCTTACTTCACTCTGTATGACAGACTCTACCTCCATCCACCTCATTACAAACACCTCCATTTCATTTCTTTTTATGGCTGAGTAATATTCCATTGTATATATGTGCCACATCTTCTTTATCCATTCATCCGATGATGGACACCTAGGTTGCGTCCATGTCCTGGCTATTGTAAACAGAGCTGCAATGAATATTTTGGTACATGACTCTTTCTGAATTATGGTTTTCTCAGGGTATATGCCCAGTAGTGGGATTGCTGGGTCGTATGGTAGTTCTATTTTTAGTTTTTTAAGGAACCTCCATACTGTTCTCCATAGTGGCTATATCAATTTACATTCCCACCAACAGTGCAAGAGTGTTCCCTTTTCTCCACACCCTCTCCAGCATTTATTGTTTCTAGATTTTTTGATGATGGCCATTCTGACCGGTGTGAGACGATACCTCATTGTAGTTTTGATTTGCATTTCTCTAATGATTAATGATGTTGAGCATTCTTTCATGTGTCTGTTGGCAATCTGTATCTCTTCTTTGGAG